>NW_019525660.1:1198984-1326794 GCF_002814215.2 Seriola lalandi dorsalis | reverse complement strand
GTATAACAACTCGCACAGCTGTGGTGATCTTACTCAGCCTTGTCATTTTACTGTGGATATTTTGCATCATTTTAGCTAGGCTCATACGTTCACATTTGATAACACAACTAAGAGCAGTAAGAAAGGTAGAGGGAGAGAATGAAATGAGGCAATTCATCAAAAGATTTAGAGTTTCAGAGTTTTGCTTTCAAAGACGGTGTACACTACACCCCTTTGTATTTCTTTTAACAGTGCTGCCATAATGATTGAAATACAAATCCTGTGGAAACCCTTGAATGAATGGATCCATAGAGAGCTGCTCTGTGAGGAACATTGCAATTATACAATAACTGAATTCCCCTCTTATGGGAATTAACCTGCAGACACTAAGACACTGCCCCCGTCTACAGACGTTTCCCCTCAGAAACATCAATTTTCCCATTTTCTAATCCTCAAATTGCTACTCATGTCAACTATGAAGATCCACATACAAACTTGCTTGGTTTAGCAAAGACAGCCATTTGGCAAGTCGTGATGCTGGCATGTATGCTCAGATATTGTTCCCTGGGGTTTGGAGGACATGCATTTGGCTTCGGCATTGATGGTGGTAAACAGTGGCCTGGGTGGGTGGTTGTTGGTAGCCGAATTGTTTTGGAAGCAAACTTGTGACCAGGGGGCTGTCAGTTTGAGTCCTGTGAGAATTTCCGGACAGTGAATTAGACACACTCTTGACCTCTTTCAACAACTTTCTGCCGTCACAGTGCTTTTGACCAAAGCAAGAAACCATGGCTGTAGTGGATAGTAACAGGCCTGTATCTGCATGAGTGTACGATGTTACAAGAAAAGAGCAGTTGTGCTCAGCAAACCCTCCCTTGGTAAATACGTAGAGGTTGAAAGGAACACACTTTCATTACCCGGGGTTCTGCACTGCAGCTCCTCTTCTCTAGACAGCTGGGCCAAAAGGTTAGGAAGGCTTGGTGGGGTGGCAGTAATTAGAGATCCAGGGCAACCCGCTTAAAGAAATCGATCTGTATCTGGAAGCACAGCCAGAGACTAGAGAATTTCATTCTTAAACTGCCACAATTAAAATTTTCTTTTACTTGCCTCCTTGTCTGCAGATTTGGATTTATCATTCAATTTGCCACAGCTGAAAATCTAATCAGACCTCTAAAGGCTTTACTCAGATTTGCTTGCATTGCTCCAAGCTCCTTAAAGGGTTGTTGGAAGGTTATGTTTGCTGTGTAAATTGTATAATTTTTTGGAACTGTAGACAGCTGTTGTGTTTAGATGAATATTACTCAGTGGCTACAATGGTTTAACTTTGAGCACTGGGAGGTCTATGTTACTTGGATTTCCATGATTTAAGATAAGATTAAAGTAATAGGACAAGTGGAGGAAGATGTGTTAAGACAAACTTCTCCCAGTGTGTGAATTTGGCATTTATCCAAGTTGCAACCTAAGCTTTACTGAGATTCTAGCACAGATATGTGCACTCCCAGATCAATTTAGAAATCATTAGTTGAAAACATTATTGACCTCTTCCAAGCTGTTCATTGCAGGCTTGAGAGTTTCTGTCTTGGAGCCAGGGAGCTACAAAGTGGATTTTGATCAGCTATCAAGCCTCTCAGCTACATTCATTGCAAAACCTGAATCTTTGATCAGTCTTAATAGTAGTGTCTAGGTCTGGTATGGCAAAACTGTCCTCCAATCTGGCTCGCCACAGATCAAACTGTAATTTTCTCCAAACATCCAGCTGTCCGGCTCACAGATGTGACTACAAAGCAGCCTGGAGCTGTCGTCCACAGCTGTGGAGAGAGGTTTAAAAAAGACGTGGTTCATCTGTCAACGCCTGGTTTCTAGCCAGAAGGGGAGGTTAGGCCCGTCTCCTAATGTTTGTGAGAAACATTTCACAGCCATTTTACTTTCTTTTTTCTGCTAAACTATCAGTCCATCCATTTAACAGTAATTAACTTTGATACTGATTCTGAGTTTGACAGCTGACAAGGAAATTGAGGTTGATATGGGAACTCTGCATTAATGAAGGAACAGGGCTTGATTGTGATTTGAAGAGAGGAACAGAGAGACTCAAAGGCCTATACACAGTTGTAATTTGTTGTACGGCCCTGCAGGCAAACAAAAATGAAATATATTTGTGCATTTGAGGTTCTCTTTATTGAAGCCCTTGGCAACTGTTCTGGTTCTTGGTTATTACCAAGCACTTTTCTTGGTTATTGCTGTCCCACAGGTCATTTTTCAATTAAGGTCAGTAGTGCTGTGATGTCTTTGTACTTAAGATTGTCAATTGGCACCTCTCTTGTCTTTACATTGCGATGGCCATCACTCTATTGCCATCTGTCAAGCTGTTTTTTTTGTTTGTTTTGAATCCCAACAAATCAATGCCAATGCCACCAGATGTTTTGCTAATAATGAGTAACAATTTTTTAATTTACTAGAGTCGGTGATCATCTCAATAGATTATCACCTTAAATAAGAGAGACTTGAACTAGAATTGATTGTAATTGTTGGTGCAGTTAAATTCATAAGTGAAAGAGAGTGAAAGTGAGCCTGGATGGTTTATTTCTCACTTTATGACTGATTTTGGTGCTGATATCATGTCTAAATCCAGGCTCAGGGGCTCAGACACAGAATTCCAGAGGGTCAATACAGATGGACGGCTGTAGTGAAAAGACTGACACTCAATCTTCCTTCTTCTGGATGCCAAACACAAGTGTGGGCACTAATTAGAGGCTCTAAGAAATCATTGAGGGGCGGGGAACCATCGTAACCTGAGGAGAAGCTGTTGTGTGGTGACGAGTTTCATTCGCTGTGCTGGATGCAGCCAAAGCCTGAGGGGTTGAAAGATTTCAGTTTAGCTTTGGTGTGTCGGCTTTTTCACACAACTTCACATGTACTTTCACGTCACCATGCTTTTACTATCATTAACAACCTGCAGCTGTGGCTACAAAACCTTATCACAATTTGTAATCATTTCTCTGATAACCCTTTGTACATTGCATTAAGGATACATTTCATAGCAGTTATGGGAGTTAAATCCTTCATGGACTCGAGGACTTCTTATGTTAGTCAATTTTTATGGAAGAATTAACTGGATGTTGGTTTGTATTTTAATTATTTTCTGGCAACTGTGAGCTAAGTTTAAGGCTCATTATATTTGGTCTTTAATGTATTTTCACATATTACATACATAAATACAAGATTTTAAGATCCTACATCTCCAGATGTTGATGTGGTTCTTGCTGCATCATTGTATACTGATTTAGCAGTTCATATACAGGTGTAGTCTGTGTATTTTCCCAAAAACCTATGTTGGACATCCACCGCATTTTTAAAAAAGTGAGTACACACACTCACACACTCTCTCTCACACACACACATACACACTCAAACTCAAACTTGTGGTATCAGGTTGGGCCATCTGATATGATCCGCAGATGTTTTGTTTTGCCACTGCAGCAGGTGTCAACAGATGTCCCTCCTTCGTACTTGGCCAGATTGACCTCATGTAGAGAGACTGCCCCTCAGTCGGGCGACCTCTGGGTGCAACAGCAATCCGCGTGGAAATGATCTGCTCAGCTGAAGTGTCCCTGAGCAGGTCATTCCCACCCTGCCCCCTCAGGGGGTCACTGGTGTGGCCTCCCTGTAGATGGAGCAGCATGAAAATGGAGCATTTAATTACATGGATCAATAAACTATCACATTATTATGTTGCAACACAGCAATCCAAGGTGTTCAGTCCTTTTAGTGCTGGTGACTGATTAAATTTCTTGAGACTTCCTGTGTCCTTTGACCCCTCGACTTAAAAAGCTTTCACGGGTCATAATTGTCCACCTGTTGATGACAGCGCTTAAAATGTAAGAGAAGGAATGTCGACAGAAGTACTGTACTCTGTTGAATAATTCACATTAGTATTTTCCTTCTTTCTGTCAGAGACAAAACAGTTTGTCTGAGAGCTCTGCTTGCAGTTGTCCGTCACAGTACAGTAAGTACTGGTGAGCCCCCTAGAGGATCGGGGACCAAGTGTATTTTCACTCCCTATGTCTAGCTGTGTTAGTGTAGATTTCTTGACACCATTGGCATAATATAAAACACCAGAATATGATTTAAAACAGATGTCTTGACTAAAAATGCCTCAAGAAAAGAACGCTGAGTATAGATCATGGATATTTTCTTTCCAGCCATAGATGCAGGACAGTGACTTGGGTTTCTCTCCAAGCTGGCCAATAATGACTCTTAATTACACGTCATTACCATCATCATGTATTTTATTTGTGAGTACAGCTCTGTTGTTTTGCTCAAGGGCTCTTCAGCTGGTCATACAGCATTGGCAGCATTGGATGGACACATTGATCAATATTATCTGTGACATTCTGCCATAAGATAGTGTCTAATCTCTGGGCCAGTCATATGTGGAGATAAGCAAAGGCTTTGCAGCTTTGTCCATGCTGTCAATCAACTGTACTGGATTTAAAGAAAAATCTTCAAATGTATAGAGAGAATATCATTAACACTTACAATCAATATACACACGTTGTGCACACATTTTGTTTTCAAATGCATAAACTGCCAAAGACACTACATGCATATGATAAAGATATTGGTATGCACAGCTCACATTGGATCACGCTAAATACCTACAATGAATAAATGATCCTTTACAGAGACTGAACATAGAGTGGAAATGGATATATTGATATATTCTGATCTACTTTATGTATTTAAACATGCATACATTCATTCATCAGTCACATATATGAATCAAATCTTGCTTCCTTTCCTCCCTTATGTAAGCCACCTCTGCAGAGAATTTGGGTGTCAAACCTGTTCTGCTTCCTCTTCAGCCCAACACACAGGAGCATATGCCTGGCAGATTAAATCGCTGCAGAAGGCTCCCACGCAGCCAAATTATTTTTTAATGGTATGGAAGATTCCCATGGCGTGTTTCAGCCTTCTTTTTGCCCGACTGACTGTAAACCCAAAAGCAATAAATATCCTAAGCAGGGTCGGGAATTTACTGCACCTGTAGTAACCACTGCACCGTCTTAATAAGCAACAGATGTTGGAGTGATTGCATCGAACCTGAAACGCATGCACTGAAAAAAGGGAATTCTTTGTTAGGCACAGTTTCATCACCTGGCCAAAGCTGCTTCAACTCTGTTGCTAAGGGGCTCACATTCATTTTGATCAGCAGGTAACACGGCTGAAATTAAAAACAATTTGGATTAAGTGTCACAGTGACTCGGCTGTCGATTACCAGACAGGAAATAGCTGTCGTGAATGGTTACCTGTGATGCATAAGGCTGCTGGGAGAACACAGTGTAGTACTGGACCGATCTTTAGCCCATAATGTGTGAAAATAATCATTTCACCAACTTACTGAGCAAATACAACCCTGTGGCAGTGTAATCTATACCCATTTGATTTCATTTGGGAATTCATTTTTTTTGTTTGTTTCAAGTTTTAGTCAGAACCAATTGAAAGAGAATATACTGGTTATGAGTAATGTGGCCTAAATGTTCCTCATTCTCCAGAAGAAAGCCAGAGCTATGTCCACCTGATGATAAACTCCACAGCTAAGACACATGTAGTAAGATCAGTGAGGCACTGTAATGATATCATGTGAAGAAAGATGAATTTAGTGAGCCTAACAGAAGCCAGAGCGGATGGTTTTCATTCCTCCCATTGCTTTAATATGAGAAACATGCAGCCGTCTGGACAAAGGGGCTGCTCTTATTAGTTAATCTTTGCTTGAAGGCATCTAACATTTATTAATGCATCTGGGTATGTATATGCACATAAGTCTGTGTATGGGGGTGGGGGGGTACCGAATCTACTCTACTGTATGATCATTGTGTAGTCTTCTGTGTATGTTACTATATATATTACTCTTTTAATACTGTTATAATATTTGTTATTATCATCACTAGTAGTAGCAGTAGAATTGATATAGCTATTCAGTGCTATGTCCATGGCTCTCTGCATGCATGCTCCATAATTGTTTTGGCACTGGAAAGGTTAATGTTTAACAGCGTGAATGTTTCACCAACTAACGTGTGAACAAAGCACAATGGCTGCACTGTATAGGCTCCTATTTATTCAGAGTCACTTCCTCCCTTAATAGTCAGCTCTACTTTCCTCACAGAGGAAAAAAGTAGGTCAAGGAAAAGTCATGTTTGAGGTAATTCACTCTAGGGGACCGCTTCTCTGATCATTAGATGACATTGGTTAACCCCAAGAGTGAGGTCATTTTCAAGTCAAAGTTACGCCCAGAATCCGGCTTGAGTGGTAGCGTGTCTGTGCATTTTACAGTACACAGAGGGTAAATCTGAGAGGGAGGATATCAGTGGGAAGGTTGAAAAGAGAGAAGCATGAAAAGACAGTATTGTTTATTAAAAAAAAGATAAAGGAAAGCTTCAGGAAAAAAGGACGGAAGCTGTTTTTTTTTTTTTCTTTTTTTCTGTTTTTTTGACCTTGTGGATTCTGCTTTAATCAAATATTGGTTTTCAGATGATGTGCTCTGAAGGAGCTCACTCTGAAGGAGTTTCTGCTTTGATGCAAGTGAACAAAAGATCCACAGCGAAGAATCACTTGGATAGTTCATTCTTGAGTTTCTTGCGCAAAGACCTGAACAAATGAGGAATGCAAACACATTGTTCCCCCACCTACTGAAATTACTTGTGAAGAGTGTGTAAGGTTTAAGCAGGATATTTGCAGACTTTTTGGATTAAGTATGATTTCATCCATGCAGTACTCTGGACTACCTTTTCATCAGGACCTAATGCTCTTATTCAGGCCTTTTTGTCTTCCTTTTCATCTTTCTCTACAACATCCAGCTCACATTTTCCTTTCAGATTCTCCCTTTAATTACAGTCATAATAAAGATGCATTTCAGTTGATATTTAACAGATTTTCCCATGCAATTATGTACGGAGTGTGCCAGAGAAAAGCAGGCATCTATTTATAATTGTGCAAGTAGATTTTTGTCGATTTTTTTTGTTTGGCCACTTTTATTAATACCATATGTACATGCACTGTCGCACATTCAATACAGTACATTTTGAGTCATATATTGAAGAATCACATATTTTGTTCACATTATTCATTATGTACTTTATGAGCCTGTATGTTAGAGCCCACACTAATGGGGATGTAATTAAAAACATGTCATTGTGATGGAGGGCCAAGCTTTAATAGCATGAAAGCTATCGGCTTGTTTCCTCCTGAGCTGAGCAAATGGATATAAAAACAGTCAATCAAATCTGGTCTGTTGCAGCTACTTGCACCACAGATTAAAAGAGCGATCAGCCGCTTTTTTTCAGTAATTTCTGTAAAGACATCAAAGAAATATTGTCTGCAGGTAGAAAAAGTTTGGTTCATTTTCTTTGAATAGTAACCCTTGAGAAAGGTGTAGTCCTGAACCACAAAATACGGCTTTTCTTTAATCCACTGCTTTATTGTGTATTTTCTGTCTGCAAGGAGTGCATGTATGATTTTGCAAAAAGTGTGATTTGCCAGGAGAAAATGGCCCTTATTTGGTAAGACAGTTTATACTTGAGGCCAAACTCTTCACACAGTTATGAAAGAGCCTGTTCATTGAGAAGTCATGCCTGGGCTTTGTTTTTCTTTGCATCTGGCACAATGTCATTCAGTCTGTTCCCACCTGGCTCGCCACCAAATCCAAATGAAAACATCAAAGTGAATCTGCAATCTCAAGTAATTGTTCTTTCAAAAAGTGTCAGTGATGTTTTATCTGCTGATAGACAGCATCAGTCAGGATGCCAGGAGAGAAAGTGCGGATGACATCAAGGTACATCTTGACAAAAATACTGGTTATAATTGAATCAGTGAAGAGTTGGATGCCTCCCTGTTCACAACAAAAAACTAAATCAAAAGGAAAACTAAAAAAGAAAACGCAGTGATGCCATATCAATTTTTGATATAGGTAGATATTACCGGATGTTAGAAAATGATTATTGTGCTCTGAGAAGTAAATGTGAACAAATATATCTACAGCAACTGGTGTGTATGGGGCTGTAGAAAGAATTATATTCTACATGTAAAGAGTTTGGAGGGCCATTTCTTTTTTTACTCACCTTTTCAAAACCTGAAACTATGGCTCTAGTGGCTGTCCTGTTTCTTACATTCACCAAACACACAAGTTAGTCCTTTTCTCCTGTAATGTTAACAATAAAAACATATAATCATTTGAAAACATGAACAATAAAGCATAAATCTAAACTCTCTGTTGCTTGTCCAAGTACAATATGTAATCTAAGCAGCCAAAATAAATGTGTAAATAAATAGCCACACTAGATATCCATCCTTGGTGCAAATAGTTTTGTTGGCTACAGACACCTGGGTGCAAATAACATCTGCCTATCATTAATGTTGCCAAGTGTGTATTATAGAAGACCCATTTTACAAGTTTCGTGTTTTAAAACTAATCAGCTGGAGATATCAGCTGACTGATGATAATAACATTAAGTAAATTAGCTAGCTAGTGGATCAAATCTGCCAGCGACAGTTGGAATTTCAGCTTGCTTTTGTCTACCACCATCTGAAATCAAGGACACATAGTTTAAAAAGCTAGATCTGTCACTGTTCATCATTGTAAACCACCATATGTGCCATGTGAGAACAGAAAGCATGACAGGCTAAGAAACAGAAAGGTGAACTGTCAATTTTCTTGTTTCTGACTTTAAATGATCAGAATTAGTACTGCTAGAGAAAAACAGACAGTGCCCAGCTGAAATTGGTTTCTTATTTTCTGTGACCACTCCTGTAGACAGATGTGTTGTCCTTGGAACCATCCTGAGAAACTCAGAGTTCCTGTGGAACTGTTATTTGACATTATACAGGGTGAGCACATGGCACAAACTTAACCTCCCAGTGTTTTTGTTTCTATTGCAAGCAAATAACCTCAGAATGAATCACACCGCTGGGTATGAATCACATCCTTAAATCAAATTTATGGCAAAATAAAGAGTAATCAAGCTCAGAATGTGTTTCAAATATAAATTTGACTATACAAGTTGCATTAGGGAAACGGTTACTCATCCGTTTAATGCAGCAACAAACTTGCAGCAGCACACTCCTTCTCTGAGCACATTAAGCCCCTGCTGCTGGTTCCTCTGACGGCGAGACATATTGGATTGGTTTATGAATATTGAATAATCATCATTGGTACAAAAATAAATACCGTACAAACAAATTGAGGGCAGGCAGGGGACAGAGTAAATTTATATGTGTAATCTCTGAGAAAGTCATCCAAATTTCAACACAGCCTGTTGATACTAATAACAGCATGCTGAGCCAGTGTTAGCATATCGTTGAACTGACAATTTTTGTTATGTCAAACAAACTGTGTGTTTACAACTGCTAAATGTTGAATTTTAATATCTAATCATATAAAAATGCTGTGGTGCAATTGCAGGGTTTTCAAATAAGCTCACTCTACATTTTAAATGGTCCTAGAGACAAACCAGAAAGACATTTTTCTTGCTTAAAATGTAGCTTCAGCAGTACAACATTTTATGAAATGTCCTTATTTTGTCATATCAAGAGTCACATGAAAAGATCTATATCAGTTTCAGCCTCAGTACATAGCTCCTTGGTAGCTAGCCTAGCTTCATGAACAAGTCCATTCCAACAACTTGAGAGATTTCTAATGTATGTGCATTGCACATGGAAAACAAAAAAAAGATTTGTAGTGTGTAGTTATCTCACATCTTAAAACTATTTCTTCACAAATCACAGAAATTTGATTGTTTCTGCACACGAAACAAAAAACGAGCTGGTACTAGCATGCAAGCTAACAAGATACAAAATGTAAATCTAAATGTGTTTATGGAAGGCATAACTTTTTTTATCTATCACTCAGTCTGTTTCCTTATACATCCAGTATTTGTGCTAAGCTAGGCTTGACAAAATGAGTATTATAGCACATATAGTATATATTATAGTAGTATAGCCTTATTCTGTAACAATCAATCATTTTAGACTGTGTGGCCGTGGTGATGAATAAGGTGACTGTTCATGACAGTTCTACTGAGGTATTATTAGTTATTTTGAAAATTATATATTGATGCTACATGTAGCCTCTGAAAGCTACTGTAAATTGATTTTGATTGCTTAAAAATTGAAAATGGTATAAATCTGTCTTCTCATGTACTTACATTTGATCCATTATTGTACTAAAAATGGTGCTGTAATCAGAAAGACTTCAGGGTGTTGTCATTGCAATAATCGTGAGGCTCAGGTGGAAGTAGCCTGGCAATTTTTCTCCTGAAGGTGACAGGGCCTGATGGAGCCCTGAGGGACTGAATGACAAGCTTCATCATAGTGATTAAAACCCTGCAGTCGCTGCTCCCAACGGGCATTAATGGCTTTATGAGAGGAGCCTTGTAAAACTCATCAGGCTGTGTTCCCTTATGTTTTTGATTCATGGAGTCATGATAACAACGCACAGTTAAACACAAGACTGTAGATAAAAAGACAGCATACAACTTGCATTAGTTATGTGTAAGTTTGTACAGTATGTTGCATAAATTTATAACCAAAAGGCGTTCAAAGATAAAAGCCAGAAGTAATCATGATTTCCTTCTTTTTTTAACTGAGCACCATGTCCCAGGTTGGTTATGATCTAAATTACAAGCTTAGTGTGTAGTGTGTCTCAACCAAGTCATCTTTACTCAAATTATGCTTATTGATTAATCCTCTGCTATCTGAAAATATTTGATCCAGTCAATTTAATTACTTGATTTATTTGTTCTTTTTGGCCTTTGTTTTAGGAGTGCAAGATTCCCATCAGGAGAAGATCATAACAGTGTCCGGAGAGGGCATGGTCCACAGCCCAGACTTCCCACACACTTATCCCAGGAATACTGCGTTGGCCTGGAGACTAGTGGCACCCAGCAACATGAAGATCCAGCTCACCTTTGATGAGAGGTTTGGTCTGGAGGACCCTGAAGATGGCTTATGCAAGTAAGACCATAGATAGTACTTTGACACTAGTATCTCAGTCAAATAAATACAAGCAGCTCAAAATACATTCATTTTTCCTCATGAAGGAAGATTAAACTTGATTTGGGGACAATGGTCAGTTGGTAATCAGTTGTTCTGACAGACTACACGAAGATACAGGCTGATAGCAGTAGACTGGTGATACTTGGTAATTGGACAAAACAAAATATGGTATAGAGTATTATAATATAACATATTCCATTATTTTGTATGATCCTGTCCTCCTGGCTGGCTTTCTGGTTCAATATAATTTGTGCTAAAGGATTAGCATACACAAACGATATCAGGACACATCATTTTTCCTCTTGACTTATGTGCCAACCTCCAGAAAACTGAGTGTAGTCTTTAAATGGTCTATACAATTCATTTGGAAGGATAAGAAAACTTTTTTCTGTCTAAATGAAAATGTTGTCTTGAATGAATGAAGGATAACCTCCTCCAGCAGTCAGACATAGTAATGTGCAGTGTGCTTGCTAGGCCAGCTCTCATCAGATGTGGTGTTCCCCAGTTGGCATGCCAGATACGTGTTGGTCTGAGAAAAAAGATGTGTCCTGCCTGTGTTGGAGCCCATCTTTAAAGATTTAGAGTCAGAGTTTGGCCATTTGTGAAATTACCTTTGGTCTGCGGTGGCAGCTCGTGAATATTGAAAACCCAGCAGCAGAGTGATTTGTTTCGCCCAAGACACCGCGATGACGTAGTTCAGGCCGGCGTATTTTATTTGATGCAGTCAATATTTTTAGCTGCTCACGTGATTGTTCGAAAGACACATGCGTCACTGTGTGCCCGGCAATACATAAACACATATACATACACTACATCCTTTACTTTACTGAGGAGCTCCCTTTCAATTGCTGCTTGAGTTTGCCTCTGTTTCCATTCAATCTAAATGGGGATTCCAAGCCTCAACAATCGATTTACCCTCTGTGCATTACGCTCAGTGCCCTGCCATCACTATATCACAACTGACTGGTTAGCATGGAGGAGCCCAATCAGGGGAAGGTGGATAAGAGCTGGGAGAGGGTGACCTCACTATTCATTCCTGGAGAGCCCCCTAATGGATGGCAAGGTGAATAACAGCAGCAGTTTTCTACAGAGCTGACCAGGTTTAGATGAGGGACGTGGCAGCACAGGATGAGAAGTGAACTGAAAATAGGAAATTAAAGGAATATGTGGCCATGAGTCAGTATGCCTCTGTTCCAGTGTCAGTTGTTGTGCATTCAATTACACTGATCAGTGAAGTGTTTGCAATTCTGACTCTGATTCTGGTCTGTTAGAGATGGGTTGCAGCTGATTCAATTGTCTAAAGTGCTGTAATGTGCTGCCATCCAGGATTCATGCCTCTTCCACATTATTCTTTCCATATCATGTCTGGTCGTTGTCAGTGAAACTAAAAATCCGTATGTGAATGCATGTAATTCGAGCCCTCCAGCACACGTCTGAGGTGGGCTGGGTTCCCGTTGACGAATGAGGTTATTGTTGCTGTCAAAACCCTGTGAGGGGAAAGTTCCACAGTGGGGCAGGGTGCAGATTGACAACTTTTATGCCGTCCTGCCTTCACAAGACTGCACTAGTCAGCGTCCTCAGGGAGAAGGGCGAGAGACAATAACAACATCCTTTTCCAGGGTCATGAAAGTCACCGCCGTGTCTACCGCTCCAGCTCTCGCATTTTTCATTCTCCTCGCCACCCCCACCACCGAGGCCCAACAGGTTTTCATCAGAACTCAAGATACACACTCTGGCAGGGTTGGCAGACAAACGAGCGCAGCATGCAATCACAAGCAGAAACAGACACACATTCATAAGTCTAACTACTTGTCTTTTTCTTTTCTCATTTAAACACACACTCACTTTCTCCGTCCCACATACACACTCACATCCATAAGCCTTTGGCTTAGTCTGCATATCTACTTTATCTTTCATGTGTTTAAAAATGTATTCCCAAAATTTCCCCTTAGACCTTCATTGCTGTGGTGTTACAGCAAAAGACATTCACACACAATGTTATTAAAATGCTCCTCTTACCCTTGTGTCACTGCACAATACGATGCAAATAAACATGACTGTAATCTCCTGTCCAGTGATTCATAGCAATGGCCAGGGATAAAACAAACAACAGTGGGAGATGTGTTTGGCTCTGGTAGCAAGCCTGGAGCGAGAAGTCTTTGCTAAGATGAGAGGGAGGCTGTGTAGTTGAGATGCTCATCTGCTATTCTGTTTGTCTGTGGCACGATGAAAAGCATTCTTACCAAATCCACTGGAGGAGAGGCATATTGGAGAGGGATTGGTCTTGCTGCTGTTGGCATGGCAGCAGAGTCGTGCTTGACGGCTCACAGATAGGACTGTTCTCAGAGAGGCATTTGTGCTCTCCGTCTTCAGTCTGAAAGGAGAGGACTGGAAAACAGTATTTGTGTTGCTAATCTGCGTCATCTCCGTGGTAGATATTGTATCTATTAATAATGTACAAGGAGAAAACTATGTAAAAGAAAGCTTTGTGAATATTAAATACAGTTTGCTTGCAGAGTGCAGGAAGGGGATCCTTTCTGGTGGAAGCGTATATAACATTCCTTTGCTGTTCTGATCCTGTTCACTGTGACTGTACATACAGTTTGGTATGTATGTCAGTGCATTTGTAAATCTGCAAAACCGCTGTTCGACATGGTGATTCTGAACACATGGCGATGTGTAATGATCAGGGCGTCCTGCATTATTGATGAGCCATCTGTCAAAGCTCTGGAGCTGTCTGAGGGCTGATTTTTAGAGAGGAAAGCTTCTCTCTTCACTGACCTCCATTTAGAAAGCAGAGAGAAGCTAAAGTGATATTTTATCCTTTTCCAAAACCAGTCTGCTATCGATTAATATAAATGAATGTTTTACAGGTCATGCAGTTTTCCATCATGTGTATATGTAAAATGTGAATGTATGGTTTTGTAAAGGAACACTTTCCGTTTTACCTTTCCCAATAAGTCTGTTTGTGCAGATTACAAACTTCCTGTATAAATTTCCAAATCAAAGGCAGCAGAGTCAGTAAATCTATCGACCCCACCACCACCCCCCCTTCAGTTTATTTAACATCAGAGAAAATCCATTTTTAGTCTTGTTCATGTCCCTCCATGTTGTTTTATTGAAACCAGCTTGAACTGAATCTGTCAAGCTTGTGCAAAATGTAAACAATGTCCTTGAAATCCAAATATCCGAATTGGCAGCACTGAATGAGAGGTTAGTGTGCCTGTTGACGCAAATGGCAAAGTGATTAATCCCAGACTGTGAAGAGTCAGAGAAACAAGGCTGTATTGAATGCAGTGCAGCCACTGGTTACACACACAGGTATAAATAATAAAGGCTGAACTCCTGAACTGTGTGTCTTAAGTGCTGAGGTTGGTCGATGTTAGCCTTGGCACACCAGAGGACTCTGGAGCGCGGCCATATGCCGCTGCACTTCATAATGTTTACTGGTATTATGGGTTGGCAGGGTGGTCAGTGGAGAGAGAGACTGTCACGTAATTACAGGGTCGTAAAGTTTGATCTCCACAACAAGCAAAATGGTGCTTTTATTTATATTTTTGCTCAAATGAAATTTAAATTATCAGAAATTTACAACACTAAATAATTAAAAACTGTAAAATTCATTATGTTAAAGCTGAGTATCATTTAAAAAATGCATGAGATTTTTTAAGATACAGTGTTTGGTTTTTAGCCACCAACAGCTTCTGCAACTTTCAGTGATTATGTTTATAGCCAGAAAACTACTGTATAATTTAAACTGTGTTGCAGTCCAATTACATGGATTATTTCTGTGGTTGCTGAAGAGCAGTTGCTGTCTGTGAAAATGGAAATACAATTCTGAATATTCTATATAATACTGTCAAAGTTGAGAAATAAAACAAAATTGTTTTGAAAAAGAGATCTACTCATACTGTTTTGTTATTTTTTTGTTTTTTTTCTATTTCAATGAGAGCATGTAGCATCAGTGTAATACTCCTGGCAGAAGGCTGCATCAGCAGACATTAACCACTAAACAATAAGAACAGCTGTTCATGCTCCATTGTCAACCAAACAGAGATTTGTCCTCAATACACTGGCAATCTTCAGTTCATTTTTACTCATTTAATTCAGGCAGTAAATAACAATAATAATAATAATAAGAGACAAATTTCATCTCACCGCTGAGAAACTATAACCTGCTGTTGAAGATATTTATTTTCATTTTCTTTTTTTAAATGAGGTTAAACCTTAATTTCCCACGGCGTCTCTATTGATATTAACAGTCTCACCTTCAGAAGGACAAGGCAGATCTGAGGAGACAGCTACATGGCAAACTTTAAAGGTGCTGACAGACCTAAGAAATAAAGATACAATTAAAACTGCAAAAACTAGCATGCATGTGAAAGCTCAAACAAGGACTCTAGAAGCCGGAAGTTTCATAATAATGGGTCCAGTAAAGAGTGATGTCTCAGAGACCAGTGTAATCTCCTCCTGAACTTTCTCTGTCAAACTCTTAACAGGTACGACTTTGTGGAGGTAGAGGATCTGACTGAGAAGACCGTCCTGGGTCGTTGGTGCGGGTCACAGTCGGCACCAACTAGTCACACATCCAAGGGCAGTCAGATCAGGATCCGCTTTGTCTCTGATGAGTACTTTCCCTCTGAGCCAGGATTCTGTATCCACTACTCCCTCCTGGCTGAGGTAAGTACAGTATCAGCGCTCAAGATATTGAAAAGTCTGCATTTAGAGAAGTTGGGCACATAGCTGTCATAGCATTTCTCTGCTTCTATCTCCAACTGCAGAAAGTTCACATAGGAGTAAGCAAAGCCTCTTCATGTAAACACAATTAAAATAATTTGCTTATTGTATAACATGCTCTCTTAATTTGCAATCATCCATTTCTGCCTTAGTGCTCCCGAGGTTTTAAGCATCGTTGGGGAGAAATTATGTTTAAGGTCTTTGGACAATCTGGAAACTGTATTATCATTTATTTTATTTATTATGAAGATATGCAAAAGCCAGGACAAAATGTCCATAGTCTGTGCAATGACAGTGGTGAGTGTGATTATTCATTCGAAGTTGCCAACATGTGGTTATAGCAGCCAAAATTAGAGCAATATTATATATTATTAATAGAGTATTCCCTCAAGAGTTAAAATAGGATTTTTCTGTAATGGACACTAGAATAGTTCTGATACCTTAGAAAGCAACAAAGATCTAAAGTACATTTACTCATATACTGCCTCCTTGAGTTACAGATTCTGAGTGAGTCAATATTCCCTTCAAATGGTTTCAAACTGTAATTTTCTCATTTTCCAGAGGTACTATGGTTTCCACTTTTAAATTCCTGTTACATTCTCCATTATAGCTCTATATAAAGCCATATACCCTCTGAACTTGTACTGTATCTATAGATCCAGTCAGAGGAGTCTGACAGATGAGGTGTCTCAGTGTCACTGGTGGTGTTGCCTGAGACCGAAATGGAGAAAATAAGCGGTTTCACATTCACAAAGAGGTACTCTGACCTCCGGGGGGATTCATTCATGCCCCTGAAATGAAAGAAGGAATTAAGAGATAGAAGTGCTTTTTGTGTGGGAAATTGTCAGGCCGCTGTCTGTCTGTTTCATTTTCTGTTCACATTTTATCATCACATACAGCAGCTCAAACGTAATACCCTTTGTTATGTGTTTCTACAATAGCCCACTTCACAAAGATACCGCTGTTATTTGACTCTATACTTCAGACAACATAATGTAACTGGTCTGTCTTTCTGCTCTTTCCTGTTATGTCTCCCTTTCACTTGTCTTTGCATATAATAGAGACTATGATCACTAGTTCCATCCCTCATTTAACTTTGTTTCCGTTCACCTTTTAGACTTTTGGTACAGTCTAAAATCAGCAGTTACGCTAAAGACCATCGCATAGCACAAGAAACAAGCAACAGCTGTAGTCATGAGGGTTGTGTCACAAGTGTGATCATGTATGGTAAAAAAAAAAGAAAAAAAAGTTATGAGCTAAATATCAGTGGGTGGAGCCAAAATATTTGTCAAAGCATTCTGTAAGTTGGTTACAAAGAGTGAATGAAAAAGAAAGAAGCTCTTGTCGGTGTCCTGCTTTCATGCTCCTTTACCCTGTACTTGATTTTAGTCGGACATTGGCTTGATAATAAATTGCTGTTTCTTTTCATGTAACCTCATGATATCTCTCTGATGTAATTTCCCACTGACATGAGAGCAGTTTACATTTTTCATGACAATCTTAGAAATAACAGACAAAAGCATTTTGGAGTTAGTCTATTCTTGTGTGTATTAAAGTTCAGCATCTGAGAAAATTTGTTGTCTTTAAGTCACCTTACGATAAATTGTACAGCTAAATAATTTACATCCATGCTAATTGCTGTGTTTGTGGTCAGCTATCTCTGTTTCCATTCTAACATCCTGTCTACAAAGCTGTGATTAGTTAATTGCTTCTCCAGCCAACAGCCATCAATAAGTACAACACCAGAATTATGTGAAATGTGTAATGTGGTCGATGATTCAGCGGTCAAAAACTAAGAACTGGGCTAGCTTGACATCACCTTACCAGAAATGCCACATGTGTTTGGCTCCACTCACTGAATTTTAACAGAACCAGTGAGGTCATATTTTACCTCCATAGTTGTTCAGCTTCTAAACATGTGCTTGCATAACTACTGTAAAATTCAGATATATGGATAAAAGACTTTGCCTGTGCACATCTAACTATCTTTGTCTGGATCCATCTTCTTCCCATTCTTCATTCCCTTTCACTCCTTCACTTTTTTTTCTGTCCTGATCTTCAGACCACACACACACAGAATCCCTTCGTCCCTACGAACCTCACTGACAAAAGCCCGGAGATAAACTGAAGAGACGACTGCCATGTTTTAACCTGTCATGTTTTAGTTCTGTTCACTTGCTTTAAGTAAACAGCTCTACTCCTCATTAATCCCTAATGGCCTGCAGCACTGTGAAATCTGACAAGCACAAATAGGCAACTTAGGTCACTGATGGTGATTTGAATTCCCTCTGTAACATTTCTTTCTCCACTTCAAAGGCTTTTTTGCTCTTTTATTCCTCATACACATTATTATTGCATTCTTTCTTCATCCTTAAAATCCTAAACAACATTGTTGATAGCAGAACTAACTGACAGAGGATTTGCTGACACACTGAAAACATGTCACGCTGAGCATCAAAGATGTATTTCACAATAAATACAGATGTCTTAAAAGTGAAAATACAACTAGTACATGTGATAGAGTCAATAAATATTGTTGAATTAACGTAAATAGCAGCTTGCAGATGCTAAGTTTCTGTAAAGAACGTTTCTCAGTCAGTCTCAAGTACTGACAATTTCTATTTGGTAATCAGTTGTATCAAACTGTACCACATGTTTACTGTAGTGACTTGTAGCATAAGTGAGGCCTTGCTTTATCAATTAGACATTAATCCAATAAGGAGTTACTCAATTCCAAAATCCCAGAAGAGGAGAGAATTGTCATATAATGATCAAGTCTTCAAATGGTACCATGTACAGTCCTCGTTTGCATGAATCATCTATACTATACTTTGGTTTTTACCATCAGTTTGGATGAAGGGAAACTCCCAAATAAACCTTTTAAATGTGAAAAACATCAAGAAGTGCAAGATGGGTTCTGTAACCATTTTTATTCAACAAAAGAGGCCTAAGTAAAATTAAATCTAAGTTAAGTCTAAAATTTGCTTTTATTTGTTCAACTAATTTAGGAATAATATGATCATAAATGTAACATAAAAGTAAAGAAAACTGAATAATAGCTCTTGATAAAGTTACTGACACTTTTGACACATTTCAGTTGGTAACAAAAAAAGTATATGAGAATATAGTGGATTATTACTTGAGTAATAATGTGAGAGTTAGTGTTGGGATTGGTTGCAAGGTCAGATGAAAAGCAGTGTTGATGTTAAACAGGATTGTTCCCTTCGGGTTGAGAAAACTTGACCACTGCTTAAATAATTTAAAAAAAAAATGACGATTAGCTAAATGTCTCTAATGATGAGGCTGATTTTATACCTCAGGAAAACTGAAGGAAAACAACATCTTATAATTTTACAATATGTTCTAAAATGTTTTACAACAAAAATAGATGATGTCAGAGTATTAGGATGAAAGTATTTTGTTGTGGTGCTCAAATGTCGGCCTCTAACTGTTGGAACAAGAAGCCGAGTTTGTGTTTCATATCCCAACTCTGGAAGGTGCGGAAACCATGAGGGGGAAAAAAGGAAGCTTTGGCCTCTGCACGTTCAGTCTGGCTTCTCTTTGAACCTTCCTCTGACAGAGGAGGAGCACGCTAGAACAGCAGCACTCTGTTTCCTCTGTGGTCAACCAGCAGCTACTGAAACCTCATGCCACGCAGGGGCCAGCACTTTAGCTGTCTCTTATACACATCTGGCAAAGAGGTTGTTAAAACACAGAAGAGAAAGAGTCTGTTGAATAGAGTGTGAGGGGCGTTGAGTGGCCGGCGTTGTGGGTTAAAGAAGCAAACAAAACATACATCATTGTCTCTGTGAGGTCTCGGCCCAGAATTAACCTGCACCAGTTGGCATGAAGATGGCTCTACCAGCTTTGTTTGTTTTTAATGGATTGAAGAGAGTTTTAGTTTCTCCGGATGTAAATAATTCATGTTATGTTTGCCTGGATAACAGCACACGCTACACTCTGCTATTTAAATAGAAAGACTTGCGAAGAGGGAGATAGGACAAAGGAAGTAGAGACTGAAATCTTAGTTAAAGCAGATGGTAATGACTGGCAAAGCCATGCAGGAGTCTCACCGCTGGCATGATGAAACTGAGGTCTGTTTTTACGCCAACCTCAATTGCAGCATGTGGCGTATAGTGAGAGACAAAAACACTTTTTTCACGCACAACAGACTTTGTTGCTTACTCAAAGCTCTCTTGAGCAAGGAAGTGGTTTGCAGCTTCATGTGAAAGAGAAGATATTGTTTTCCAGAGCTCTCCCAAGATGCTATTTCAGAATTGTCATCTCAACATAGTTAGCTGAACCTGTCATTTTAGTTACCAGAAATAAAATCATGTGGTTGTGCTTTATAAGAGCAAAGAGAGCTGGAAACGAGGTAATCACAGTTTGAAAACAAGGTTATTTCTTGAGGGTCAGGGGGATCAGAGAGTTTGGTAGTGAGAAGAGGTACATTACAAGATTTCACACTTAGAAATAGAAAAAAAAAGAGATACACACTCAGCCTTTCACCATTTAAAAAGCAAGCACCTTTTCAAAACATACATTCATTGACCCAGCTTCATTCTATGAAGCTGCCTGTATATACAATGTGCAGCATCTCCTACTGTAGTAATCTCACAATTGAACATATTTGAGAAAATTGGTTTGCGGACAGAACGCTCCAGTGTGTCTCTACTCTGAATCTCTCTGCTTGCCTCGGGCTGCTGGCTCAGCTATTTTTTCATAAAAGATTGACATAAGCAGCATCCAACAGGAAACTCCTTTTTATTAAGGAAAACAGGAAGATGAAGGTGTCCCTATAAGGTTAAAGACTAAGCACCACTTCAAAGAGTAAATCCTTCGTGTAATTTTGGAGGATTGCTATGCAAATAAAGATTATAGTTTAGTCATTACATTGCAGTCATTTGACAACTCTTTTGGCTCAAATGACTTCCGTTATTGCCCCACATATCCACCCAAGTCAGGGCAATTTAGGGGTTTGCCGTGTTTTTCTTGAGGGCACTTCAGTCAAAAATTAAACCCTTCAATTTTTCTAACTCGGCCCACTCTGCCACCTGAGCTACAAGTCATAGACATTTCAATATTAATCATCAGAATGCTGTATTTTCTTGAGCATGTCAAAATAACTGCCTGAAAAAGGTTGTAATCATATGTAAAAATACATTTTAAATATCATGTTGTGCTATTACGAACCTCTTATACTCGCATACGAAAAGCTAAATTTGACCCAAGTCCTTGCTTCACTGCCACCACACAGTGGCTTGTATTTACGCAGGGGACTCTTGGATTCAGGACATTCATCTCCCTGTGAAAGCTGTATACTTGCCAGTGTGAGCTTTTGGTTAAAGGAAATAAGCAGTGCAATGTATGCTTCAGCCGTTGTTTTCATACTGTGAGACACCTATAGACACAGCAGACTGCACAAGGACCTGGACTGACCTGGGGGCTCGGTGGGCCAAGGTGCATCTGTCATCTCTGCATTCTGTGCTGCGTCCTGTTTTTGGATCTATACCCAGCCTTTATTGAAGGTCATTCCACTCATTATATTTCAATCTATTATGTTTCTGTGTTTCTGACATTGCCATATTAACACAGAAATGACAACAAATGAAGAGGTTGAGACAGTTATGGGAATTAGAAACAGATTTCCAAATATTCACTATTTAAACTCATAGATCATCAATCATCTAGAAGTCATTTATGGAGCCAAGCCTAGTTTGAAAACCTTTTGTACTCTTTGTGAACCTAGCAATGTTTTTCTTAACTCATTCCATTATGTGTGTTCATATATCAAGTCTTTATATGTCAAACTTCACACATAGACACTCCTCTAATTTCATGCCAGTTAAAATTGCTGGTCCATTAAAGAACCTTGTTCCTGAATTTCTTATATTGGAGCTCTCATCTGTTCCTTACAGCTTTATTCACACCATATTGATGTGTCACTGAAGGATTGCTTGGCTTTCCTCTCTGAAGCTGAGCCTGCAGAGCGCCACTAATTGGGGGAATGCTGCACCGTCGACATTCACAAGCTGTTAATGACTGCTGCTCGGAGGAAGGGCTGTTCATTTCACTCTTGCATACGCTCTTATGGTCCTATATGATGAGTCCTTTCTGGATTTAATATTTCTTTCACATTTGTGTCTGTTTATCTCAGTAGGTGCCAAATAAACCAAAGATATGCTCAGTGGTTGTAAAGGCATTAGAATGAGTCAAATCTGTGGCATGAGCACAGCTGCACATCAGCTGTATTTTTGTAGCCTGTGGTGCAGCCATGTCAAACCACCGGCATCTTATTTGAAAGTCTGTGCCAAAATGGCTTGGGTTCTGAGTATTTTATATGGACTCATGCTGTCAATAAGACTTTGGGGTGTTTCCTGTGTTACCCCTATCATTCATTGTGAAAATGCCAATACACATGCTGATCTGTTCACTTATGTCTGCCCAGTTTGAAAAAGGACTACATCTATCCCGCATATCTCTGCTGTCTCTGCTGGTGCCCAGCTGAAGTACACTATATTTACTCTTGAGTTTGTTAATGGTGTCTATATGGAAATAGTATATACTGTCATATCTGTGTTCTTGTTATAAAAAAAAAAAAAGTACTTTGAAATAAAATCATGTAAGCCTCTTGATTGATAACGTTTGAGGTTTAACAGTGCCACGAATACGAACATTTTTAGCATAAGTAGTAAATAGGAATCCAACCACAAATCCTTGCTATGTCAGTGCCATGGCCTCTGGTGAAAGGAAAACCTTTCCTCTTCTAACCCCCATTTCTCACCGGATTCCTTTCTAATTCTCCCCTATAAGTCATCAAAGGGAAGATACAGATTCCTGGAATGATTTTTTCTTTTTTTTCTTTTCAAACATGTCTGCCTCCCCAAAAGCTTTAAGCCCCAGCTGCCAGCAGCCAATGTTTTCAATGCTTCACAAGCTGCATTTTTTGTAAGTGTCACAATGTTGCCTTCTACCTGTCAGTCACAAAAGATTAGAGAGACCAGCGAGCTGACATGTTGGACAAACGCAGCGTCACAGGACTGAAAGGTTTAACAGATTAGCCTCTTCTCTCATGGGAAGACCAACACCCCAGGTATCAATCTTTTCTGTGACTGCACGCTCTAGCCTGGAGAGTTGGGAGCTTGAAACAAATAAAGCTGCTGCCTACGAGAGTTTCAGGGACAAATGTCATTATGCAGAGTGGGCAGAGGAGCTGACAGAGATGTGATCACATTTGACAACTTAAAAATGACGCCATTAGTTCACATGGCCTCACTCGCATGGAACCAGTTCATAAATAGTCAGTACAATATGAACCTTGTTGGAGCCCCACTTCACAATGACTGCTATATCTTCACAGCCAGAGCTTATAAATGATGTCCCATTACTACATGCAGACTCCAACATGCTTATTGATCGGCAAGACTGAGCTGCCAGATGTAATATTTTATCAAAATATGAATTTGTATGTGAAGGAGTGTGTTCTCAACGTCTTCTTCAGCTCTCAGAATAAAGTGGCAAACTGTTTATCCAACATATTGACCAACATGGGAAGTCTGTCTTTAGTCACAGTGCTGCCACACATTACCAGGTCTAACACATAGAGCTTAAATGGGCCCCAGCTGGGCTGGGCCGTCATGGTTTCTGTTTAACTCAACTCAGATCCAAACCACTGTAGCATTTAATGAGCCTGAACCCAATTTAAACCTGTTTTACTGTCATGACATAAAATGTACCATTGCAGAGTCAAACTTCCCTTCTTTTTATACCTTAATGGTTTTTCACATTGTAGAAATAAAAACACATCTTGTCACTGTTGACAAAGTTGTTCCTCCTGTGTAATTTTCCTGTTTTAGTATTCGTAACCTAGAGCAAGCTTACAAGCTCTTAAATGTCACTGACAGAGGTGAGGATGTGAGTATCTTGAGGCAGTTGGTGCAATGAGGCGGTTTCTGGGTATGGAAACTGCATGTCTATTGTCTCTATGTCAAACTTCATGATGTGGAGGGATATAAAATAGGAGATTGACATGACACATAAGCACATCTTCTGGCAGAGAAAAGCCCATCATCAAGTCCATCAAATGGAGAAGCTTATAAAGGCAGAACCCTACATCCAATACATTGTTCACTGCATTCATTGTACAAATGACCTTTTTGTTACAACTTTCTTCATCATTTGTTGGTTTTCCTGCAGAGTGTGTCAGAACCCGAAGTTCCTGTGGTTCTCCCTCCAGCCCTGCATGGTATTGAGGAGCTGTCAGAGGCTGTGGCAGGGCTGACCACTGTGGAGGAGGTCATGAAGTACCTGGAGCCGGAGCGATGGCAGGTGGATATGGAAGAGTTGTACAAACCTACATGGCATGTGCTGGGGAAATCCTTCATCCAGAACAAGAAAGCCAAAGGTAGGACGTTTTTTACCTTGTTCAACAACCAGTTTACTTAAGCTTATACCAACAGTCAAGAAAGTTCTATAACTATTTACAATTTAAGAAAATAGTCAGGTATGGCAGGTAGGAAGTGAAGTGACCATGTCTTCTCTTTGTCTTGGAGGAGGGGCCGATCTCAATCTGTTGAGGGAGGAAGTTCGCCTGTACAGCTGCACTCCACGCAACTTCTCTGTGTCCTTGCGTGAAGAGCTGAAGAGGACAGATGCCATTTTCTGGCCCAGCTGCCTCCTGGTGAAGCGCTGTGGTGGAAACTGTGCCTGCTGCTCTCACCGCTGCTACGACTGTCAGTGTGTTCCCGCCAGAGTCACAAAGAAATACCACGAGGTAATTATCAAAAAATCATCAAAAAAGTGATATTCACCTTCTACATAATTTCATATTTGACCACAAAGTGCCATGAAAGACTCTGCTTATGAATTACTGCAATTTTACTACATTATATTTCAAATTAACTTATAGTTCTGAGACAAATTTGTAAAGAATGTGGTAATAACTGTGTCTTTCTGTGACAACACTGGGAAAAGTGATGCTTAGAGAAACCCAGTCAGAAAAACAATAGCAAAATATCCAATTATAATAGTGTTTGATTACAAACATATCTTATAAAATTTGGTGCAACAAAATCACAGGGCAGTTTGTAGATATCACCAAAATAAGGAAACATGAGGATATTTCAGCATCCACTGTTCAAAGAAATCTTTATAAGACTCTATAATACAAGTGACAAACTGCGTCCCGGCTCATAGGGGGATAAAAGCTCAGAAACACAGGGAGTGGGCAGCTCAAACCTGGCTTTAAAAGTAATTATAAAGAATTTAAAAATCAGTCCTAAAATAAACAGGCAGCCAGTGTGAGGATGCTTAGACCGGGGTGATAGGAACACGTTTTAGAGTGAATCTAAAACTTTTTTCTCACTAGCAGCAAAGAATTAATGGCAGTGTTCATAGACCCCTCTAATGACTTTTGATGACCCTCTGATGAATTTTCTCTTGCACCACCTTCAGGCCAAAATATCAATTTTATATACACGTTAGCTATTTTTGAAAAAACATTAAGTTTATATTGCATAACCTTTGGTCCTGTGGCATTTCCTTCTCTTAAGTCAATATTTTCAATCGCACACAAAGTTATTAGACTGCCATGACATTTGCCATGCAGTGTACTTCAGTTTGGGGGTTCAATTATTCTGTAGTGCCACTATCAGGTTTCACTTCCGAATAACCTCGTCACTGAGCATACTTTACATCAAGTATCTGATGTCCAGATGTGCATTCAAGCATCTTTGTTTTGGGCAGGTTCTGCTGTTGAAGCATCGGAGCGGTGGGAGAGGCCTGCAGAAGTCAATGACTGATGTGCCCTTGGAGCACCATGAGGAGTGTGCCTGTGTGTGTAAAGATGACTGGGACTGACCTCAAAACATGTGTAATCGCTGCCACTGGAATCACACGGGATGTTAAAAACGAACCTCTGCCACTGTTGCAACCAACGTTCTGTATCTCATCCACTTCCGCCAGGAGCTAACAAGATTCTCCCTTCATCCCTTTGTCCTTCCGCTAATTGGATGGAGCAGAACAGACTGGAATCTAATAAAACTTCTGAATGGATTTGACTGCTGTGGAATACCAATGGTGTGCTCTGAGTGCATTTTGGAGAGACAAAAATTCACTGGAGCAGATCTGGACTATTACCTATGTGCTCTGAAGACCAGCTTCCTCAGCTCCTCGGAGATAAGAGCATTGAGGCATTTTTTGCCTCTTCTTCTTTTTTAAAGCTCAGCCAGCGTTGGCTGATATTTTCATGGAAAATGGGAGCTTCTTTGTTCAAGTACTTTTTTCTTTTCTATAAGTGAGCTGGTTCCAGCTGCCTTGTTCCCTCTGCTCCTCTATTCTTACCATCAAGAAAAAGGAAGGTGCTTTTTTATGAGCAGTTTTCCCTTGCTCTCCTCTTGTTTTACCACAGATTTATTCAGCAGTAAAACACCGCAACAATATCGCTGAAATGCCTCTCTAATGAGACTGTATTATGTGTAAATATTTCATTTGCATTTTCTTTCCTGTACTGTTGTGCCTTTTCTACCAAAGATTCTCAAGGAGAAGATAAAAGTTGCACATGTTGAAACAGCTTGGTGTTCTTCATGGCAACTCTTCATTCGACCCATCTTGGCAATACCAGTGTCGAACCTGGTTGCTTCAGGAACGCCTAGTGTCAAGCAATTTTGGCCACATTTGAATTTGTTCATATTAGATATTTATTTGTTTAATGAAAGGGAAATTCTGGTCCAAAATGTCTTGTTTGCAACATTTGTCAGTGTGCAGTAGTATTAGCCTGCATTTTCATTGTTAGTCATTTTTACATTTTCATTGTGTCATGGATGTTTTCCATTTTCTGTAAGTCAGTTATTTATCTCTACTTTTGCAACAATTGTTTGTGTATTTCATTGTACTGAACATCAAAAATAAATTCTTCTTTGTCTAACTGGCGGAGGTACAGTATTGGGAATAATGAACAAACTCAAAAAATAAGATAGTGTAAGTGTATTTCCAAATGGTTGCATTTACCAAAGAAAAGGCAGAAATTATGGTCATACTTGGAAAAGATATTTTCTATATGATATCAATACAAATCAGAGCGAGAAACCTGGACCATTGGTAAATAAAGTAGACTGTGAGGTTCTTCATGACGTATAGAAGCACAATGTACATTACTCCTCTATTCAAATAAGGTGAAAAGCAGTGCAGAAATGCCCTAACCTTTGAGCACAATACATTCCTCTGTGCAACAAAAAATCTTTTCAGTGCAACAAAATCAAACGGTTAGATTTTCTCTTTCTTCATTTCTCTTTTTATAGCAGTGATTTCTGTAAATGCAGTTTACAAGTCCCTCACAGAAAACTTTCCAAAAAAAGAAAAACTGAAGGACAAACAAAGTGAGTAAACTTCTCATATGTGAAATAATGTTCGATGTGTTAGCTCGCTGTAAAAACCAAATGAGCTAGAAGGGCCTAACACCATTATTATTATGAATATCATTTGTTAAATTATTTATTTTCAAATTTGTTGTAAGGTCTGAGCCATCCAAGTATTAGTATTGACAATATGGAGTTTGGACCACCAGATTTTCAACATGTTATTTGCATAGAAATGTGAAGAAATTGGATGATGTTACCAGGTTGTTGCATCTCACTTGAACCTTGTATTATTCCAGCTTTGTCCCTACACTAATATCATATCAGAGGGGCAAGTGAGTTGTCCAAGTGCCTTTCTTGTGTGACCTTATATATTATTATCCCAAATGCGAACCTTGAAAAACTTGCTTCTGATTTTGCACATATGTACACAGTTGAAACTTCAGCTCATCAATCACACTCGGTGATGGTAACCATCAGGAAGTGCTAATTAAAGAATCAGGGGAACTTTAGTTTGCCCAAGTGTTTTTTCATCCTTGGTGTGTTGGTGAAGATGCTGGAACATGGCTCACAGAGTCTTTTGGCTTTGTGCATGAATGACTGAGCCAGTAAGTTAAAGTATGTGTGTGAGGGAGGGAGATGGCGTATGAGTGGAAATGATTTAGAGAACATCCCTTTCTATATTTGTAACTGTGTCCTCAGGATTTTGTATGCGAGAGTTACTCAAATTTTTCTTTATAATCTCTTTTTAACCTAATATTAGAAGCATTACCTTAAAAGCTAAATAGAAAGCACTTCTCCCTTAAGCCTTATTTTTTTTTTTTTATTCCACAAGCTCCTTATCAGACACTGAGCAGCGTTGTTCATTCTCCCCCTCAGCCATCAGGTCACCCAGGAGGAGGTTCTCATTTGTCCATCTCACGCTGCTGTCCTGGCCAATTATTCTGATCTAATGTGCGCCCTGGCAGGCATCTGCGGTGACGCCAGATGCTACTGCATATACACACCGGCTCCCAGCGTGGTTTTTATGATATTAAACAGACTGCCCTCCTCAGTCGGTGCAGTGTTACTCTGCAGAGGAAACCTCACTGCACTGGCACAAGATGTGACACAGCATGGGCAGTTGGTCTGGTCCTTGGTGTGTTTGTGTATACGTGAGTGTGTATGAAGATGTGAGTGACTACAGTCCACAGCACTTGACGCCTCCACCCTTCAGCCACATGCCCCTCTGCTCATTGCCTCCTTCGCTGTGAAACCAAAGAAGCCTCAGTTGGGCTACACCGCAGCGCCATACTGCAATTTAAGTGTCTATTTAATGCAAGAAACCAAAATTTAATTCATTTTGTCTGAGGAAAAACTCCTAAACATCATCCAACGAAGACGTTTTAGAGTTATAACCAGTTATGACGTACTTACAAAAAGCCCAACAGAGTAATTAGCATAAATACTGAGAGCCGCTGTGGGCTGAAGTGTTTTAATACTTTTGGAGTTTGATTCTTGCTCAGGCCAAAGGCTGAGGCACAATGACAATCTCTGTCTGCCTCCTCTACACATGAATCATCTTTATAATAGTCACAGCTCACTCAGCCCCAACATCTCCTCCTCGTCTAATGAAATAACCGGGCTAACCTCTAATAAATTGCAAGTTTGACCTTACCTCTGTATATCTGAATAGCTGAAAAGATGAAGTATCAGACACCTCCATACACCTAATCATAAAAAATAATAAATCAAAACTCAGTGCAGAGATTCACATTTGTCCCTGACATTTTTTCGTCAGTGGAAAGTGTGGGGGCTGTATGCTGTTTTTTTTTTTCCTTTTCCTTTGATTTTGGTTTTCTTGCATCAAGGAGGTTATGTTTTCACCTGTGTCTGTTTGACAGCGGAACTACGCAAAAAATACTGAACCGATTTGCACCGAAGTTGTCGGAGCGATGGGGCATGAGCCAGGGAAGAACCCACTAAATTCTGGGGTAAATCTGGATCATTTACTATGAATTTGAATTTTTCTCTCTGAAGTCCGGTGTATGTTGTTTGACACTGGCCTTGGCAGAGATCTATGCTCTATATTTGCTTTTGCTTTTTGTTGTTGTTTTTTTAAATTATCTCATTTTATAGCTGGACTTTTGTTTCTTTCTGACAGACCCAATCTAGCTGTTTCCCCCTCTCTCTCTCTCCTTCTCTCTCTCATTCTTTATGCTACCTCATGTTTAAGCTAACAGGCTGCTGGCTATGGCTACACATTTAGTGTATGTGCTAGTGTATATGTGTATTCAACCACCAGCACTTTAGCCGATAGCAGCAACAACAGTGGTCTTGACGTCTCACTTATCTCTGTCGTTTCCGATCACTCATGACTGTTACTACTCTGCACTGTTGCTAAGTGTATAAGCAGTACTTTCAAATATATGAATCTCAACTTACCTCCCAAAGGAAAACTGACATTTTGATTCTAACTCACCAAACAATCAGGGGATACTGTGACATTTTTACATTTTTGGATCTGCTCTCTGTGGTTTCCCTGAAGTAGCTCACAACTGCTGTCAGCATGCCCCCAATAAAAGCATGGGTCATACCTTGCTGCAAGCACGTTGTTAGCTGTGCCTGTAGAATGCAAATGATCAACAATCCACCTTCAACAACAATAAGACACAGAAGCTTTTCTTTCCCCCAGTGGGACAGATTTCTGGGCAAGAAATGAACACCTACATTTGAAAATGTCAGAGTAGCCCTGCAAACAAAACTCTGAAACTTCATCACCTCTGCTGCAGAAAAAAAAAGTGATCCAGAAAAGGAAGTGTTACAGTCCTGCTCCTTTTTCCATCAAGTCTTATTATTGTTGCATCTACAGGAAGAAATGTTGGAGGATTCACGACCGCCTTTGCAGAGTCCCCCACATTTGCAACCATCCATCTCCTGTAACTGGCAGCTGACTATAAATTTCGATATGCAGCCTGGGAATCGATTGCAACTTGAGGTCGTTTATAACTGTGCTGGGTCTTTGAGCACTGACTGATGGGGAAAATATGGCATCCCCATCCAGATGACATCTCCAGCATCCCTAATTGGTTCACCGTATACGGATGGAAAGGCCAAATTTACGGGTGCATGTTATGTTTTGATAATTATAGGGTGCTGCAGTAGCGGTTTTCGAAGAACCGGCTGCTGCTGCTGGGAATGTACGGTTCTCGACTTTAGCGTAGTATTAATCATGGGTCAGGAAATCATTTAGAAAGCAGCCCGGCATAGGAGAGCTTCATGTTAAATACACTGTAAGTTAAATCATTTGACATATGTCTCCCATTTCAGCCTTCATCTCCTCATTACGTCCAACGTTTAACCGCTCCATGTTACCACACAAAGATGAAAGGATTTTAGATTTACCCTGAACTCTATAATACACTATACATCCTGCCAAGTATCAAATACGTACGCGTACAGTATACACAACAATTTTACCAAACTGAGAAACCACAGGCAAAGTAGAGCAATATACCTGACTATACTTAAACTGCTAGAAAGTTCAGTGTTTGAGCATTGCAGCGGCTTTATAGGTCATCCTGCAGCTAGTCATCAGACATTCAAAAATCATCAACAATTTAAAACCAAAGTCATCAAGTGTAAAGTATCTGAGTCAGGCAGATTGTCACCTCCTCCGCCTCAACTGTATCGCGTCACTTATGAATCACTTAGCAAATGCCATCTGACTGAGCGCCTCGCTTTATCCCTGAGCACATCTGCGCAAGTGATAGTGTGTGAGCTACATTCATGTCATAGCATATCTCCTTTCAATACACACACACACACACAAACACACACACACACAACATAACATGGTGGCAGTTGTAGATACACTGAGGGTCCAGGACTGATGAGTTGCGACAAGCCTCTCAGAGCTGACGCTATTACTCACAAACATCAAACCCTGCCAACGGCCATGAGAGAAAAGCATCCTTAATAGAAAACAAGGTTAAAAGTCGCTGATTCCTGTGTCATCCAGTCATCCAGTTAATTGGCAGTGTGTATGGCTCACCCTGAAGGTACACTTTGTGGCTCTCTAATGATGAATTCCAACTAAGAGGAAAGCAGCGCTCTCTTTGTTAGTCTTTGGTTTAATATGATGAAGGGCAAAAATAAAAGTATCATATAAAATTTTAAGGGATTGAAAGAAACGTTTTGTTTGTTTTTTTGTTTTTTTTCTGAGTGAAACTAAAGATGCTTAAAACGGTCAAATTGAATTTATTAAAAAGAACACAAATTCTCCAGGAGTACTTCTCAATGAGAAGTTTGTGCTCCTTCACAAATAAATATGTGCCAGTAGCATGAATTATGAAAAGGTTAACTGATGATAACACTGCAAGAAAAATAACTTTTTGAATAGTCCAGCTAATGGAATGGGTTTGGTGATGGTTAAAAAAAGTGGAAAGCTTCACATATGCTAATTGTCAGAATGAACTGCAGGAGCCACAGCAGATATTTTAGACAGTATGTCCTAGTAGGAAAAAGAACATGTGTAATTGATAACATAATTATAGCTGTGTTTCATTTAGATCTGCCAGTTATATGCATGCCGGCTCATTTCCATGGCTCACTGGGACACTTAAAAGGCGTGGAGCCATTGTTGATGTTATTAGTTACACCTTTGATTTTACTGGTAAGTCGAAATGTCTTCTGAGGAAAAGCCCGTACAGCTAGCTGTGCTGTCAAGTTGCACGGATTAGGATAAATGTTGAAATGCAGTTTTTATCTGCCTTAATCCACAAGGCTGCGAGCGATAAGATAACTGTTCCTTATCAAACAAACGCTCTCTTGGAGACGTCAGGAATGTGACTCTGTTGTATCTGCCACAAATATATGCATATTAACTCTGAGGTGTCATTGCAGGTGACTGATATGTTGTGGTCACGTAGTTGACAGATGTGTACTCCATATGGCCCTAGGCGGTAAAGGTCACATGATCTCCCAGGGGTCCGTGGGTAATCATTCACAGTGGTAGCCGAGGGACCTGGATCCCAACACTCCGGTGACACTGACAGATAACCAGCCAGACTCCTCCTGACACATGAGGACATACATGGAGCCAATTACACACAGAGACAATTTAGTTCTATATGTTGGATATTTAACACCATATGTGTGCGTGTGATTTCTGTGTGTTACAATGAATTCTGGTGTTTAATCAAGCAAGTAGATGTTGATGAAATGATAAAGTGTGATTCATAGTTTTGTGTGAAGCACATAATTGCCCTGTGTTAGCGTTGCTAATCACCACACGCTGTGCTAGCCGCTGAAATAAGAACAAGTGATTAGGTGATTTTTTTTTCAAAACAATGCAAAGGGGACGGACGTTTTAGAGATTAATGAGAAAACCTTGAATCTTGCACAATAAAATATAAACAAGAGAGCGAATTTAACTAACCTCTGTAATCAAGCTTTAACTTTTGCATCACTCGGGCGTGTTTTTCCTCCATGAAATTATTGTGATCACTGAAAGAATGACTCATCAAACAAGATGCTTTTATCTACAATAACTCACGAAATGCTGTTGTTTTTAATTGTTTTATATTTGTGTTTATATTCCTCATGTTTGAGACTAGGGGCAGTTCTCATGGTGTAAAATTTGACACAGGTGTATTGAATAACATTGACATTTAGCTCTGCTTCACCTGTGGTTTTTCTGTAACAACAGGTTAAAAATGTCTGCTGTTTCTTCTTATAATTTGTCTGTTATTGTTAATAAATTACCGTATATTTATCTCCACTGTTGTTTACACCACAGCTGAATTCTTCCATCATGGACATGGGTCTAAACACATTTCATTTCTGCTCACTATGTGTCCAGTCATGTTCTGTAACTTGACTGTGATGTCACAACAAAGTACACACCGCTCTCAGCAATGCTCCCAAGCCCAGCCCACCTGACCCACCATCCAACCTGGCAGGATTTGGTTTCTCCAAGTGTTAACTGCAAGGAGATGTAAAACTATACAGAGATGGTATTTGGTACTTAAAACCCACCACTGTTTCTTATGGATATCAAAACTTAGAACTCAGAACATAGCTTTATCAATTGTAGTTCCCAAAAAAATGAAATCCATATTTTTGTTTTCATGATAGCTACACAAACAATTTCAACTTTTTTTTTTTTTTTTACATGAGCTAAAGGGACTGCTGCCTTTACTCAGCTAGTTAGGACATGATCCTTAGAGAGAGAGAGAGAGAGTTCACTCCATGTTAGCTTTTACATCTGAGTATTAGCAAAACACAAGGCCTCTCTGTCACACACTGGACAGAGATTGATGGTCTCTAATGCCACTTTGTGTGTCTTTCTGAGGATGAAAGAGGGACATGGTACAAATGTAAACTAGACTTTTCCAGGTTGTATTAAACAAGCTGCCTCATCGTTAAACAGAAGTGTGGAAAAAGTTTTTTAAAAATCTGCAAAATATGCACAATAGTATTATTTTAGCTTTATTTAAGTATGGGTTTCTTAAACAGCCATCTTTAAAAGTATAAAAGAGAACAGCAGAACTAATCTTTACTTTTTATCTACTAAGTTCTCGGAAGTGACAATTGCCCCAAAGGATGGTACATGGATGGCAAAGAATGTTTAATTAAGAGGAACTGTCTCTAATTCAGTATCTCCTTGTGAAATTTTGGTGTTGAGAGAAAAGTAGAGTTTCTAGATGAATATGTGATATTTACTGAAGAGCCCTGAGTTCTGTGTGATGGTTTCACAGGAAGGGCGAAATATACAGAGAGGATTGTGTGAAAGGTTGTGGTTTAAAGTTTGCTTTGCATTTCAAGAGCTGAGCATTAGATCATTGACTGAACACAGCAGGCACAGGAGTCTCTGACCATCAGTGAATTATTTTCTTTTCTAACATGTCTGGACTTGCCCCATCGCCTCACTTTTAGTCACACGCACAAATGGGCCGAGTCAAATGGTTTGGGCATCCTGTTTTCGTTTTTCGACACTGTTTGAAATGAGGGTCACAGACCACATGTGAGGCACAACACAGGTCCCAGTCAGCAGTCCTCTAAATGTCCCATTCATGTCGAGGCACTGCTGAGCCAGTTCTTAAAAATCTACTCCACTGATGTGGTCAGTGGGAAAAAAACACAACGGACGGGATCAGTTTACGCTCTAGCAGGGAAGGTGTACAAATTTAGGAAACCAGCCTTGGCTGATGACATGGGCATCTTCTTTCCTGCAGACTTTCCAGTCATTCAGCTTCTGGAAATTCTCAACACAACATCGCTGTAATTATGCGAGGCACCAGTGAACACGCAACATCAGTGCACTCAGTACTGATAGCATCAGCGTGGAACTAATCTGAAGCAAATGTTTGTCTTTACTTAAAATCAGCCGAGCACACTGCACAAACTAGGAATTAAAGGCAGCCCTTAAATATCCTGTTTTATTTAATGAGAGACACACCAATGTAGAGCCCCGAATAAGTCAGCCCTTCTCTGTTTCTGCTGCCTGTTAACAATGTCGACAAGTATTTCATATTAAGTCCTGAGTGAAGCTAAAATAAACTCTCCCATCACATAGCCTTATAAACATAGTGCAGCCGGTCTCCTTTTAAGGAAGACGGAACAATGTTTGAACATACCAACATTTCTGAAACATAATGGCGGGTAACATGCACTTTGAAGGGAAACCAAAGACAACATCAGATGCCAAATGTTTGTGTGTCCTGCCATTTTCTTAAACTAACTCAGACTCTTTTGAGTTTTTTTTTTTTTTTTTTAATTTTTAAACTCAGAACTACAACCATATTTATTTTTCTTGTTTGCTTACATTTTTCCCTGTTAAGTTTATGTTGTGCGGTAGCATTTTTATCCACAAATGCCCAGTCTGGTCCTGAGGGGTGCCCCTTGACTTTAATCACCAGCTGTGTTCCTCTAATCAGTTGAGACGAGCATACAGAAATTGCAGGAGTTGGTATGTACTGTATTTTCACTTTTACTACTTGACGGCTGTAAAGTGTGTGGTGTAAACCTATTAATCAATGTTCAGTCATTTATGAAGGTCTTTGACTAATATTTCTTCATGTGTGGATTTTATTGTTCTGTTTCATCCTTTGCTTCTGTTACCTTTCCTTGTTACAGTAGGTGTATGAAAGCTCTACTTATCTGTAGTATTTGTATAAAATGAACATCTCTGGCAGTGTGTTCATTAACAGGTCAATTAATCACCATAATGACCAGCCCGGACAGGTTCCAGAAATCGCTGTGCCATGCTGAGGACATGTCCCCAGTTAGTCATCGTGAAAGGACTTTATCCAAGTCAGTCCTTCACACACTTATGTACCTCCAATAGACTGTCATTGCTACACCCCTGCATTGTGGCAGGCAGATAGACAAAGACTGCAATCAATTATGAACCTGTTGCCTAAAGCACTTCAGTAAAGCTTAATAGGTTTTGAACTGGCAATCCTTAGTGGTGGGAAACTCCTGAGCCATCTAACTCCAACTTTAAAATTATATGAAGATCAGTGTAAAGTCATTTTGAAATCACTTCTACTCTAATAAGGAAAACGTGATTGGTTGCATTCGGATTTTAAATGGAACTGGCAAGTAAATCAAAAGTCAGAAAGACCAAAATTACATCTTTATCCAATTGTAAATCAACAGGAAGTTGCCCTTAAACAAGTCCATCCAGTAGGCCAGATTGATTTCTGTTTCAATAATTACCTTACTTAGCAAATTGGTCATTGGCCACGACAAGATGGATTCACATTAAGTACAGTTCATTATAGGCTTCAGTGTTTCCGCAATCAGTTACAACCATTCAGTCATGGCAGGCCACTGGCTGAGTTTGTACTACCATGCAATCATGCCCTGGTGTTACCTTACAAAACAGTTACTCCAATGAGGTGTGTTGTTTTTAACTGTGGGAAAGAGAGCACTGATATCGGTTCTATACTTGGTATCAGCAGATACCTTGAGCTGAGGTATCAGAGAGAGGAAGAGACTGGGAGAGAATGGTCTGGAAGTGTAAATGTACCTATTTGACTTGGACTTTCCAGCGGATTTTACAGTTTTGTAGATGAATTTAAATATTGACTGGTGATTGATAATCAGTTAGAAATACTTTGCAAATAAGAATTGATGTGGTCATGATGAGTTAAGGATGACCATCTCAAGGCTTAAGGATATCTTGAACTATGTGCCAAATTGAGGCAAAATAAGGCTGCACTGAAATGGGAAAGACCTCATCGAGCTGTTATGATGTGTTTGGTCTAGCAACGCAGACTTTGAAAGATGCAATCCCTGAGCTGGGACAGAGTTATTGTTTAAGTGCACACTTTTTCCATCAAATGCAGCTGAGCCTTCTCAGAGTGTTTGCTATTGGTATATGAAATGTCTGCAAACACCTCTCTGACAATGGATTTTGAAAATCTGCCATGTCCTGGGGCCACATTGTTCCACAGATCCTCTGGACATGCTGTGAGCATTAAGCCTGCACAATAAATAAATTACATAAAATGAATAGCTATCTTGATTACTGCAATCTCAACATCAAAAGCTGCAGTAGCTTTAACAAGGAAAGACATGACTGTCCTACAGTAAATATCAAGCTGCCTGCAGTAGAAATCCTGAATTAAATATTAACGAAGAATCTCTTCTTGCCACCTCATGTTCCTCTGAAAATATATTTTAAAAAATACTGCAACATAAATGAAATGGAAAACTGTGTGTCCACAGTTACTGCAATGCATGTGGCAATTAGTGAAACAATTGCATCATGTTTTTGTCAGTGATGTGGTGCAGCTGTGGTGGTTTTTCAGTAGAGATGATCATTTCAGTAAACTGGTGTCATCTTTTGTTGCAGGTGATCTCCCATTTCCCCTTTGGAAACATTTGTCACAACCCACTGAGAGGTTTGCAATCAGGATTTCAATATATATTATAACAGAATAACCTTTGATGTAAAAATGGCAAAACACACCCCTCAATCTGAGAGTTTTCCTTGGTTCATTTTTGTCTTTAGACTATCTGGCATTTAGTGCACTGCATGGCTTTTTTGTACTGCGTCATCTGCTGAAGTTTTTCTAATGAAAATGTCTTTGAAGTCTGTTGGAGATAAGATCAAACATTCTCAAATAAAACTGTAACCGAATTATTAAGTACAGAGCTTATAAAAACATTATCCACCTTCTCTTTGTCTGAAAAGGCATCAAAGCTTCCCGACTATCCGAGTATTGGCTTAGATAGGTTAAAGTAGCATGACAGGACTTGTGCTTCAGTGATGTACTACTGCTGTCACTTATCTCCAACCAGTAAACCTTTTACAAAACAAAAAGAGTTTCTCAGTAATGGCGGTGGGATGTTGAAATTATTCAACAAGTTTGAAGAGCTTGAGGTTAATGAAGGTCACAAAAACAGGTTACCGATCTGTTCAAGAGTAAAAAACAACTGAGGGCTTCTGATTCTGTAGCAACAGAATCTATTTTATGTGCTGAGCCATCCAGCAATCCATAGAAACATTGAATCTGAATAATGAAATGGCAAACAGATTTTTTTTTAGCCATGTATGATATAATGACATAAGCTTTTAAATAGATTCTTAACAGTGGTGAAATCACTACTTTCAACTAAGCAAATTGTGATAATTTAAGCTGTGTTTAGGCCTCCTGTAAATTATACTGACTGTTTGAAGAGTAAGTTCTGACTTCTCTTTACATTTAACTATGATTTTTTTTCCCCAGCTTGCACACTGTACATGCACAGCACTACACGAACCTGATGGGGCGTAGAGGCTGTTTTCATCTGAAAGCACAGTGTGCCAAGTAACTGCAGCTTAAATGAGGCTGTTTTTATTGGCTCTTTAGTTCTTGGCTCATGGAGAGTTTAGCTTTAGCAGGCATAGCCCACAGTGTCTTAAGTAGCTTGTGAGGTCCTGACTTTGCTTTCAACTTCACTAGTGAGTGAGGCGGTTTGTAAATATTTTAACCACGAAACAATTATTTACATTCCATCTAATTGATAAAAGCTTCACCTCCCCATGTGTTTGGGGTTTTTACAACACTTCATGATGTACGAGGTGCTGCTAACTCTTACCCATGAACCCCAGTAATAGATCTACTGAATATTACTGTGGCAAATGTGATGGGAGTTTTCATTTAAGAAGACCCCAGCTCGGCTACCTCATTTACAACTTAATGCATCTGCGGTAGGAGTCTCTGTTTAATGAGGAAACAGCTTCAGGGTAGTGTAAGTCAGATGCTGTTGCTTTATGGGTAAAAGATGTGAATGGTGCATTTACCATGCAGCACTTTCATCTCATAACACTTAAAGAAAGTCCCGTAAACCCCCTGTAGACATTTCTAATGTAAAGTTGCCCAAAGGCAAAGACTATCAAACCTTTTCACACTGTCAATATTACCTAATTATCGAGGATGAAGGCTGATGAGGCCTCTGTAGGTTCTGTTGAGGTCCCGGATGCACTTACAGAATTTTTGTGGGTTTTAAGAAAGTGCAGTTTGCCTCACAAAAGTGTCAACCAGTGTCCAGTTGACTGATTTTGTCTATAGTTTCAACCACGTAGCTGTCACCATCCCTATTGTAGAGGTGCTTGAGGGACTGTGCCTCTTGAAATCAATATGTTTATAATAAGTAACAAATTAAAAGAGAAAAGAGAAGAAAGAAGAAAATACAGGAATATAGAGATTTTGGAGAGCCACAACAACAGCACATTTCAGATCTGCAGTTCTACACAATGTCAACATGCGCATCCTATAGGCCAGGAAAGTAAGTGCAGCAACAGTTTTACTAAAGATTTGCAAATACAGGCACACAGCTTCTATTTTTACTTTTTCATTTTTAATCATCGAATCATCATGGACAGCACCATCTACAAACACTGATTTAATATGATAATAATGATAATTTACAGTTACAGTAATGTGTAGCAATGAAAAGCTTGGGAGACACCCCAGCCAATCCATATATTTTCTCATACATTTACAATTTTGTGTTAGAATATGGAAGTGCTCACAAATGTGCAAGATCTGCTAATATAATAGTCCGTCTTGAAAAACAGCCAGATCAGGGGCTCAATTCCAGAAATGTGAAATACGTTAGAGAATAGTTCACCCTGTGAAGTTTTTGTCAAAGAATTTTGATACTGTCACAACATTTTGTCAGACAAGTTGCTTCCAGTGGGTTTTGACAATTCTGAGTTGGTGATACACTACTTCCTCCAAGTGGAACAAACTGTCTGAGGGCCTGGGGCCTTTCTGTGTGGAGTTTGAATGTTCTCCCAGTGCCTGCGTGGGTTCCCTCCAGGTACTCCGGCTTCCTCCCACAATCCAAAGACATGCAGGTTCAGCTAACTGATGATTCTAAAATGCCCATAGGTGTCAACGTGAGCGTGACTGGTTGTTTGTCTGTATATATCTGCCCGGTGTACCCCGCCGTCGCTCAGTGTCAGCTGGGATTGGCTCCAGCCAATTGAGTTTATCCACTGATTGCACTCATTCATCCCTTTTACTTGATGCTATCTTAATGATATTTGAGACTGAATTCTTATGTTAACAATGTGCCCGTCTGACTGTGATAATTATTTTGTGTGACTGAATCATCTCACTTGTTTATGTAACTTGGTCCTAGTGTTTGCTGAAGAAATCTGGATTTTAATACATCTGAATAAATAACAACCTGAGGCATTAGGAAAAATAAAACTAGACCAGGATAAAATACTGATAAACATAAGCCACCGCACCAACAAAAAATAAACCAATCAATATCTAGTGCAGACAGAGAATAAAAAAAAACACTGTCCCCTTCGATTGGGCTTGATTTCAGTTTCCAACAGAGAGAGCGCAAAGGGGAAATCAAATTAGATCATGAGACCATGGTTTGCCTTCTGGGGGAAAAATAAGTCTCATACTCTACTGTAAAAACATGAACCTGAAAGGTGTTGCAGGTAATGGTTTCCTGACATAACCCAATAAAAGAAAGTGTCTGACCATCCCCATGGATACAAGGGGAGCTGCTGCTGTGAGCAGTCAAATAGAGCTCAGGAACATCAACAGAGGGCAAAGCCAGACCGACCACAGTCAGCGGCCAGAGGCTCAGTCTCTCCGAGCATCATTCAGGTCAATAGTGCACAGTAAAGGTCTGTGTGGAGTCAGAGGAACTACATTACACTTACAGTAGATGCATGTACATGCTTAGTCTGTCTATTTTGGATTTGGCAACAATACAGAGTTAGCAATTAGCAATTAGCCATTCCCAGATTAACCCTAAGAATCTGTTATACAGTATGTGTATGTACAAATGGGATTACAAATCTTTCAATTACTTATGCAGTTTGATTCTAAGATGACAGCTACACTGGCTAATTGGACTTATTTCTTTTTTATGGCCAAGATATGGGTGATGTTGCACTTTTTCTTGTAGTAAATATTCTGTCGTTTGGATGATTGTTTAGGTATTTTACAAAAGAGAATCCAGTGTGTGCTGAAACAACAGACTGATGATAGAGCAGAGCTGATATAAAAATGAACTCTGTGGGAGGAAGCATACAGGCATTGGTTGTCTGCCACTGCTGGCACCGACTCAGAGTGTTTCCACTGTAGATGCCAAATGGACGCAGGTTGTGCCAAGTGAGAGATGGATCAAGGCGACGGGCCGTGGTATTCCCATGTCTCTGATCACAGAAGGTAGACTCTGCAGGGGAACCTGGGAAAATCCGGAGGTGGGAACGGTTTCTGATTTGCTCTCTGAGCAGAGCTAGAACTCGCCCAGACTGCAAACCTCTGCGGTGCGTTTTCATTTAGATCAAAGGGCCCAACCCCAATTCCAAGCATGCAAACACAGTGAAACAGCTGCAGCAGAATCCATGATATTTCCCCTGAGGATTTTCCAAGTGGACATATTAAAACAAACTCCTCCGTGCTGTCGGCCACACCCCTGACCACTGGAGCTCTGACCACTCTATGTCCACATCTGTGCCGGTTTGAAAGGAAAATAACCAAGAACGGCCTTCTTAATCGTGAGAAAATGAGTACAAAGATTTTCAGTGTTGTATTCTTAGTTTTCTTCATCTGAAATGCGCTAGATAAAATACTGCAGCTCCGTGACATATTTACTGCAGTGACAGGATGGGAAAAAGTCTTTTCCTCCAGTGAGCACTGCAAACACTTGTTTCTCATGCATATCAAGTGGCATTTTTTTGACATACTTGAGGGATGATCTACAATGTGCTGCCATGTGTCAAAATATGAGCCAGATATTGAAACCACTGAATCCACACACACAAACATCCCTCATTCTTCTGCAGATTTCATTTCATATTTTAGGAAAAAAGATGATTTAGTCACTGAATATGAGACTGAATCATTTCAATGCACATTTGTGGTCTGTATAATCTTTTCAATACACTGTTAATACCTGCATTATCCAGTTGATACGACAGAGGAGACGCTTTTCAGTAAACACAACAGCAACACTATTAGTAGTTTTAAGAATTGAAACAAATCTGTGCAGTGAATACACTATCCTCAGACACTGCAGATGTCATGTCCTTGTGTAAGTGCATTATTAATTAATAAAGCGGCTCCTTTGTCTTTGATCAGATAGGCATAGTTGCAAATGACTGGCAGAGATGGTGCAACAGCCTGCTTGTCTGTTCAAAGCCTCACTCTAGCTTTCTTGGAAATAGCGTTGCTATGGTAATAGGCAACCTGGCTTAGTTCACAGGAGAGACTGCCTCTATAAGCAGAGTTACTATATGCAAACATCTCCCTCAGGCAGCACATAAATGAGACTGAGAAGCTGCCTGAGGGCACAGCGGTTGAAAGAGTCTTGTACTACTATCATACTTGGCAGGATTATTTGTGAATTATTGATATTCTGATGGTAAATCATGTCACTCTCTCTCACACACACACACACACAGATATTCATACCACTGACATATTCTGTGAATGAAGTGAGCAACATAAAATTGCATCCAACTATCAACAGATAAGGTGGACTAAGTTTTCTTAAAGCTGCTCAGCAGGAGCCTTTGCAGATATTTAAGGGGTATATACACATGAGAAAACACCTCATACTACAAACTGGTACTGCCAGAAAGCGGACTTTTCAGTTTGCCCTGCAGCTCTCAGAGGATTCCTTCTTGAAGCCCAGGACCTTATTCTGTCTTTCTTTGGTTATTGAAGGCTTCAGCCTCAACAGCACCGCAAAATGCTGCCACATATCATAGTTCAGTGGGTGCAGTCAGACATTTTGCATCAAATTGCTCATCAAATGTTTGCTCTTGTTTTGCTCTTCTGCAAGCATCAAATAAGCAGCACAAATCCACTTCCTGACTGCTTCTCAGTTGACAGGATACTTAAGTTTGCAAATGGGTGCAAAAATGAATAAATAGCTACTGCATTGAAAAATCTAAATTGAGGGAAACAAACAGGAAACACAAATTCGCATTTAGTGCAATTCACACATATTGCAAAAACGATTAAAAACGTCTTAATTTGTTTGTGACAAAAAAAAAAAATCAATAGTTCATTTATTTGCTTTCAGAGCTTTCAAATAGCATGTGAAAGTATTCTCCAACAAAAAGAGCTGGTTATGTTTTACCACACAGACCAAGCCCAGAGGTTAAAGGAAAAGCTTCCAATGCTTAAATGCTTTACTTTGTCATTATGCGTTATTTTTTATTTTCATTAAGGAATATAAAGCATATTTAGATGGCTCTTAAGTCAGTTTGAAGCTTATAGCTCAAGATGTATTTGTGAAAGCTTTGATATATAATTGTGTGAGGGAGGGAATTGTGCAACAAAGTTTTCTTTCATCTGAAAATTCACAGTTTGAAATGGTGACATCAGAAAGTTAACAAGACATGAAAACCATCAAAACCTATATTAAATGGTATCGTCTGCTATTTGCATTCTGCCTGGTGTCAGCTGGTTTCAGCCCTTTATCTCTTTGTTTCTCTCCTACTCTGTGTTCACATATACAGTATTTTAATACAGCCGAATTCCCAATAAAGCTGTTCTTATTCACATGTTTTTCTGTTTCTGTTGTCAGACAACGGAACAAGTTTGAAATAGTGACTGAAACGCAGTCCATTAAGATAACATGTTAACCAGCAGTCACTTCCAACACTAAGTTGGCAACACTGCTTGTTCACACCAAATCATTTTGAACTAATGTAGTACCTAGTACTAACACCAAGGTCTCCTACTGCACTCCAGCTTTAGTGATGTCCCTCACTTGTAAGTTGCTTTAGATAAAAGCATCTACCAAATGAGTCAATGTAAATGTAAATATAAATGAAAGAGCAACGACCAGTGGTCTAAACTTAGTCAGTCACTCAGTCACTCAGTCACTCAGTCAGTCAGCAACAGTATCATTTATATGGCTGGCCCCACTGTTGGTCCAGCCAAAAAAAAAAGCTGACGTAATATGAGAAATAACAAAGTGTGGTGACCCATTTAAATTCTGAATGTTGGCACGTGAAGTTTGTGTGTGAGTGTATCACTAAATATGAAGGAATTCAAATAAGGGTAAAATGCCAAAAAGCCAGAAAGAGTGAAAAGAATACGAGTGTTGCCAAAAATCATTAACTGATTTTACATTTTGAGTAAATTACAGAATATTATGTTTATGGATCTGACATGTAAAAAGCTGTATGGAAGCAAGTCAAATGAAACACTACAGGGACATTTGAATACCTTGGCAGGGAGGAAACTCCCAGTTTGGTCATTTAAAAAGAGTGGGTTCATATTTTTGAGGCTGCAGCTCTAGTCTGACACTATACAACTGGTTGCCAGGCAACAGCACTGCCAGCTCCTGGAACTGAAGTCTCTCTTCGGCGAAACCTTTTCTGCACAGCAAGCTACACAAACACAAGTCAGACGTTTAATTTAAAACACTTAGATGAACATGGTGTCAGTCTGGATTTTTAAAAGGCAATTAAAAACAGAGATACACACGTATCCATTTATATCATGCTCTTATGCTGTGTCTCGTTAAAAGGTTCAAAAAGCAGACTGAACACAAAACAATAATGATAATAAATGATTTTTGTTTTCTCTAAAAACGTAGGTCTCTAGCTTTAGATCTTGTCTTTTATTCATGTCAGTCCTGCAATGCTTGGAATTCAGCAGCACCTTGGGAACTGATTTGCTTGCTGATGCCTAGTGAAGATTAACGTTCAGTGGGTCAACGTAATGCAAAGTAATAATTCACACTTAGCACACTTTTTGTAAACCTGTGAGCTATACAGTAGCGGAATAGAAATCTGTGATTCTGATGAAATTCTGCACATTTGACTGAAGAACCTTGATGCTTTGCTGTCTGGAAATTGTGTTAAATATATTGCTGTGATATATTGGTGGGATCAGATTCCATTTAACAAGACCTTTAAGATAAGGGATGTATAGGTCATGGCTGTTTGAAAAGTTTATAGCTTAGGACTGTATCAAGTCCTAAGCTGTCAGTCAGTACATATTATATGTGATATGCATGGCAGTAATACTTATTATTAGGTCTAAAAAGAAAAAAAAAATCACATAAACAGACACTGTTTCCTCTCAGGTGTGAACTTCATTAACTGGATAGTTTCAGACATAAAGTATTTTTGCAATGATTGTTAAATGTCTGATCGAGGCCAGAGGTGCACATTTTTGATCCCAGCTCCACGTCTGAAAAGCAGGACGTCTGCTGTCTGCTTCAAAAAACTCACTGACAGCGACTGGTCACACAAAACAGTCTATTTTGAAGTTTTTACTATGACAGACGACCCCAAATTAATTTGGTCCCGGTCTCTGACTTGCAATTTTCCTTTAATTTATGAAAGTACTTTTTCTTTTGATATGAGGCAATTGCATAGAGATAATGACATCATGCTTCAAATTTAGTTTATAATATCAGGGTTATTTTTTTCCTCCTGCACTTGGCTCTGACATTATACACTATTGTGCCTCTGGGTGAGTGTTGAGACCTGGAAAATCTGCCCATTAAACTGCCTGGAGATATTTCAAGCCTCGTTAAAGACCTGCTGTCTGGTCAGAAGATGAATTCCACCCACACCTTCTTCTTCTCTTCGTAATCATGGTCTCTCAGAGGTTTCGATGTGAAAGTGGATTGATGGTTCAAAGGGGCTCGGAATGCTACATCATTTTAACTACATCAGCTCTACTTAGTGCATTCACTTTCATTTTTACTTCCAAACAAGTGGCAGAAATAATTGGGTTAAACCTGCCTTGTTGTCTGACCACTTAGCCCCTCCAACTGACTAAATATTCCCTTTCAACTAATTACACTTTCGAGCTGATGCTAAAATGCTCATTATAGCCTTCACCAGAAAATGAAATTGTTGGATGGATGAAATATTGAGTAAGAACTTTTTTTTTTTTTCTTGCCACTTGTCACAAAAAAAAAAGAAAGGTTTGTGCTGCAGGAAGATAAGGCCATAATATTGTTTATCATTTGCACCATAGCTATTTTACTTTCAGACATCTCAGACTTTGACCACATTGTTGGACTTTTTCATGTTCATAGTAGCATGTGAGCATGTTACTTTTAAGTCTCTGAAATCTCTGAACACAGATAACTTTAGGTTTTTTGGCTGCAGCCTCTGAGAAACATCTCAAGAATAAACTCCAGTTTGCACCTAGTTAGACAGCCATGATGCATTGTGGGATGCTATGAGTCTACTATATATGGTAATAATTCTCACTGTATTTTCGAACATCACTACAAAATGGCAAACTCACTATATAGTGGACTAAATAGGGAGTAGTGAGTGATTTCAGACACATCTTAGGACTCAAAGATGAACTGATTAGATTTTGGTGGTTAAAAGTCAAAGGTCAAAGGTCAAGCCGTAGTGACCTCACAAAACACAATTTTGGCCTTTTGAATGTGGTATCTCAAGACCACCTTGAGAAAATTTGTTACATTCACAAACATTCACTTGGACTCCTTGATGAACTGATTAGAGTTTGGTGGACAAAAGTCAAAGTTCAAAGTCACAGTGATCTCATGTTCTTGTGAATGCAACCGCAAGGTGGTCATTCTAGTTTTCTTTATGTTATTTGGCAGATTATGGCAAGTACACCTTTCCAACAGTAGTGAAAAATAGCTTGAAGCCACATTGATTGTGATCAGTGTCCATATATGCTCAGTTACAAAGTTACAAAAACTAGCATTAACACATAAAACATAAAAAAAAGAAAACTTGATAAAACTTATTTTTTACCGTAAGACATAAAGGTTAAAAACTTACAGTATTTATAGGTTTCCAAGAACAAACTATTAAAAAAAAAAACCATGACATGACCAAAGAATATATTAAATTGAGACCTGTAGTTTCAATATATACAGGCCCTTTACAGAAAAAATGAAAACCTTCAGACGTGAAGCATTTCACCGTAAGTGAACAAGAAGGACAGAAAAATGTGATCATGCAGTAAGAAGACAAAGGCAACATAGCATCACCAAATTATAGGGATAAAAAGAACAAAACAGCAAATGACTGTGGGAGGAAGACTAAGATGAAGTTCCTCCATCTGTGTTGGTGGCTGGAGTCATGCTGGGAAAGCACCTGTGTGAGACAGAGCCCATTACAGAGCTGTTACAAGGCCATTTCCACAGAGGGAAGACCACAAGTGGCCAATTAGATAATTAGAGCATCCTTCTCCTCCATGTCTTCCCCTCTGCTTCTTCTTCTCTATCTCTTGCTCAGGACTAGAAATTTTAAGCTCAAACATGAAAAACTTTTACCATCTCTGATGTAGGCTCAGCTGGACGCACAGGAAAAAGCATAGGGATTAAGGGTCGGAGAACGAGTGTGTCATTTTTCCTTGTCCGCACACCACAGGACTTGTTTACTCTCTTAACCCAAGTCATTACTACTGCAGACTGTGGAGAATAATCACAGGCTGGATGCATCTGGATGCTCAAAACAGACCATATGTGGAACTGAAGTACACCTTTCTCTTAATTTCAAGCAGTTTCTTTCTTACTTATTGTAGTTTTTGTTGTTATTTAGTCATAAATCTTTAACCAACGTTTTAGTATGTTTGCAGTATATTTAGATTCAGTGCCAAAGGACCTGGGTGTGGTGGTTACAGCAGTGTCTGGACAACACTTGACTTAAGTACTGGGACTTCGTGCTCCACCTTGTCATAACTAAAATGGTCGTTTCTTCTAACAATGAAGGAAGTAGTTTGCATTTATCCATAAGTCCTTTATCTATACCCACGTATCCTGTGCAGACACAAGGGGAGCTGAGGCTGATCCCAGCACTTGATGGTATACCACAGGGCTAAGATATACAGACAGACAACCATTAACACTCACACTCACGACTTGAACCACAGGTGTATAAAATATATAAAATACATGGGATTGTGAATCTGTCTATACAAGGTGAACACTAAGATCCACCAAAGGTTAAAAGATAAAAGAAATCTTGAAAATAACACAGGAGTGTTATAGTGCTCCCATCCTGGCTGTAATTATCAATGATAGAAAGCATAGTGGAATGACAGTGGATCGAGCTGAATGGCAACAGTTGTGTCAAGTTAGTGCGTCCTTCAGTCAACTTCCTTTGTTGCAAAAATAAAGTCAAAATAAACTATTGGACGCACAGTGGCCTAAACTGCCACATCACCAGTTCTAGTCTGCCAGGGAACCTTTGTTGCATGTAATTCCTTTCTCTCTCTCCCCATGTTTTTACTACAAATTACATTTACATTCCACCTCTCAAATAATACTATCAGTTAAAGACGATAACCCCATCCCCAAAAAATATATTTTGAATAATCATAATTAAGGTACCATTAATTACACTTCAACAAAGAATGGTTGTAGATTTCGAAGCTGCAAAGCAACCTTCATAACTCAAACTTAACGGTTCTTATTTTTCATTTCATGTAAAGTATGAAAACAATGTACAATGAGACAGGTTGTATACTGCCATTGCAATGAAGCCTCCTGATACAGACCAATTAAAACTCACATTGACATTGAGCACTTTCTGTTGTGTGAGGAGGTGTATCAAAGAAAACAGAAGATGAGTCTTGTTTTCCCTCGTCTTTCCTTCCCTTCTGGGCCCCGTGACACTCAGCGATAAATAATAGAACTCAAATGCAGCCTGAGGCAGCTGAGAGCACAGCAGCTCCCCAAAAATCAAGGCCTCAGATCAAAGGATTAGTTGTGGAAATCTATGCACCGGGCACATTAATGGCCGTGTGCTTCGGTTGTGTGCGTGTGGGTGTGCGATTATCTCTGAACTGAATAAGTGAGAGAGAAAAAGAGAGAGACACAAACAGTATACAGACTTAAAATGGCAAATGGTAGTGCGACAGGTGTCGCACTTATTTGCGTTGTTGTCGTGTTGTTGTCAACCTGTAATCATATTTCACTTTAATGAGATACAGGCTGACAAGATTCATGCATGATTGTCATCCACATACTAGGGGGGTGGAGTTTGTGTGTGTTTGGGTGTGTTTATTTGTGTTAGTGCATGCATTTGCATGTCAAAGTAGTGGTGCTGAATTTTTCTACTTACCCTTCCATCCTCTTTTTTTTCTTTTTTCAAGGTCTTTAGTTTTTTTTTTGCACATGTATTGCTGGATACCCCTGTCCTTTGTAAAGATCATTTTGGCCAATCAATAAAAAAATTACAAATGTTGTATTTGCTGCATTGTTTCACAAAAACATTAGCTAGAATTTACACTAGTCTCGCATGCAGAAATGCTATAAAAGAATCAACATCACAGAAACTAAGATTAAGAGTCTATTTGAGGTACTATTTACTGTATGCAGACTGTTGCTGTGAACTAAATGCTAATGTCAGCATGCTAACACATTCACAATGGCAATGCTAACATGCTGATGTTTAGCATGCATGCTAACATTTGCTAATTTGCACTAAACAAAAAGAAGCAATAGCAGAGACTGATGGGTCATATCTTGCAGGCAGCCACACTTTCATTCGCAATGGCAATGCTAACATACTGACATTTAGCAAGTAATGTTTACCATGACCATCATCTTAGGCTAGCATGTTAGCATGCTAACATTTGCTAGTTTATACTAACTAAAAAGTAGCTATGGCAGATGGGTGTCATTAATTTCACAAGTATTTAGACATAAACCAAAGCCAGATGAAAAGACAGGGGATCACCAAAGTTATTACAGTTCATCCTGTGGGGAACATGAAACTCTGTACAACATTTAATTGAAATCCATTTTCTAACTGTTGAAATATGTCACTCTGTGCCAAAGTGGTGGATCGAATAATCAATCACCATTGCCATCCCTAGAGTCATGCCGATAGTGTAGCTAAAAATGAATTTCCTCACATTGCAGAATTAACTCATGTGCATTTCATGGAGATACTGTGGAAAAGCCTCCAGCGACTCATTTCATCATGCAGCACGTCCCTGATTTTATGTGTCCCTCTTTGCTAAGTTCATGAATTAGCCTACAATTAATGTGCAGTTGAGAGTGTTTTTATGCAGATGCTTTGTGTTTGTTTAGTCAGAAAGAGAAAGAAAAGAAAGCGAAGAGTGGCATGAGGAAAATGAATTTATAGGATACTTCAAAAGCTGAATTAGGAAGTTAAAATACTGACATGTAGCCCATGTATAAGTTTTGAGTGGAGGTTAGATACTGTATTCTTTAGTTTATTTCATTTATTTTGCATCATTCTACTGACCATGTCCACATTGTCAGAATAATGCAGTTTTGGGAATCAGTATTTGAATTTCAAGTGATAGGCCTCAGTTTTTTGACCTTACAGGTTTCAAACCTTATAGGTGGGTTTGCCAAGGAACAGGCTCCATTGAGTCATCCTTGTGCCAAAAAAACAAATAAAATGACATGAAAAATGTACAAGGATATCATTGGGTGGGAGGTTGTTCAGCTGGTGACTCATGTGGCTGTGAATGAAAGTGGGCAGCCTGATATAAGCCTCTGTGATGCCAAATCTCAGATGGACCTGAACAAAAAGCCAATAAATGGTCGTTTGGCTTAAGTCTGGAAACTACTATAGAACGAACAACAGCAGTTTTTGGGTAAAGAGACACTTGTGGATTGTAGGATTGTTGATGTTAATTATAAATGATCTGAGAGCTGAGAATTGAAAATTCTTTGTCATCAGGTGCTGCTCTGTAGATGATCAGACTGGATAATAAAGTAAAACAAAATGCGAAACACAAATTCAGAATGACTGTCTCGCTGAAATTGGAGTTAGAGTTTAGGGGAAGTTGGAAATATGCACTAAAATCTTCTGGAACATTTCTTTTGTAGAATCCACTTCAAAAAGAAAATATTTCAAAGAGTACATCAGAACCACAAACTCCATGAAATGATGATTCAGAGAACTGTGCATCTCTCATAACTGTGAAAAATATCAAATATGCACATATGATCAAATCAATACCAAGTACATTGTCAGCCCCCCTTTGTAAGAACTGATGCGATTGAATGTCAAGCAGGAGCAGTTAAAATCTTCAAATGCTGTTCTACAAATTGCTCCAAAAACTGACCTGAGCTATTGCACATGCAAAACTGAGTTCTGTTTTTTTTTTTCAAACTTATTAAACATTTTAAATATTTTAAGAAGTAAATTGAGATGCTGGCTTCCGCTCTGTTTTTTCTGCATGTCAGCACTTTCATTAAGAAAGATGTAATTATGTTTGCTCAGTTATTAATAGGACAGATTTATGTGTATGTATGAGCTCTGCAAATAAAACAATTCCAATTCTGATGAGTACAGGACATTATTTTGGGATTCACCCCCAAGAAAATGAAGTGTGTTTACAGCAACTTTTGCCACTGTGATGACCTGCCTTGAAAGCTGACTAAAGCACACTAAAGATAGTAAAATTACACAATGAAGTACGGCTGTTACAGACATGAGACATACACATAGACCAGGATGCACCTGAAAGGGAATTTTATTTGACTGCTACTGTGCTGCTTTATGTATGTCAAATTATTGAATACTAACCTGCCTGGTGATGAGTGCTTTGGAGTGGACAATCAACTGTGGTATCGAAATTTCCAAAATCATCTCAACAGCCTCATGAAATGTTAAGTTAATCATTAGGTGTCATGTGGTGCACACCTGTTTCTGAAATTAGCCCCACTCTTCTCAAAAAGAATAACAATAAGATGCTGTTTTACTTTTGCTCACTGGCAGGTCAGAGGTCAACTTAATCAAGCTTAATGATACTTCATCAGGGCAGCTGTTTGGATTTGAACCCTGATCACCGGTCTGATAACATTATACTGAGACTTCCGAAGTGTGATAGCTTGATGTCCTTTACTGCAAGTGCCATCATTTACATCTAATTAAATGCGTCATTATCAAATTAGCCTAACAGTAGGCTATGCACTACATGGGGGCAATAGAGATGGCAGTAATGATGTCAACTGACAATTAAGTTTTCCTTCTGACAGCAGCAGCGTGTGGATGAGCTCAAAGAGCTGGAAGTCTCGATTCAAAACTAATGCAGTTATTTTGATGCCTGATGTTACACCACTTATCCCAGCGACAAGCGCAGCCTGGTGAAAGAGGTGAGGAGGAAATGAGTGGTTTTGTCCAATTCCTCTCAGAAGAGAGCATCACCAGTCAACGAGGGAATATTGCCACCTAGAGGGGAAATATGTTAACACTGAGCTGTAGCTTTTTTTTTTAACTCGCAGCCATTTTGTTGTGAATGAATTCATCACTAACATGACAAAAGCCAGACACTTACTTAGCTTTTGAGTCTTGCTATGGACAGAGCTCCAGGGTGTCTGCATATCTTCTGTTATTGCAGCCTTGGCAACATTTTGCCCCCTTGACTGCCTCTGGCATAGGTCTGTGAGTGTTTCTGTGATGTGTGTGTTGTTTTGCTGCAGTGACTGACTTCACACTATAGAAACAGTGTTAGTTGTTTCCTGTTTTCCCGGTCATTCCATGGTTGACTCAGTACATGACTTCACAGGCTTGGCCTGCCCTGTTCAGCTGACCTCTCCATATCCCAGTAGGCCTCCAACTCTGAAAGGTGCTGTCCGTGACTTGAGTGCTGGGATGTGGTTTGATGAACTGGGCCGTGGCAGCCTGAGGAAGCAGCTCCCTGCAAACAATGTCCATCTTTACAAGTCATTCTTATCTTATATTTAGTCTTAACAGGTATTTCTACATTATTGACATCCACATTGTTTTATTCAAGGTTGCACAGTTGCATTAGAAACCGGTCAAATCATCTTGCCTCTGGTGATTTGGTCATTTTAATACAACAAAAAGCAACAGAAAGATGTTTTATTTGAGATTTAGAAATAAAACGGATATTTTATTAAGCAAGTAGCAAGAGCTCTGTCATTTAGATGTAACAAAGCTCTTCAGGTTGTTTCCAGCCAAGAGCGTCAGACTTTCTAATGAAGGTATAGGGGGACTGTGAGTTGTGTTCAGGGTGGACGGGCCAACAGAGTGACTAGTTGTTTTTTCCTTGCCCAGCACGTGCTACTATTCACAACATTTGCTGCTGAAAACCGTGATGGAACAGTAATAAAAAATCTTCCGGGCAAAGATGATACAGTGAACACATTATATATGAGGTGCATTTAATACTCCTCTACCCCTGTAGATCATGGAGTAGGAGCTGGGGTGTGATGTGTTGTAGACCTCTACTACACAGCAGAGTTTTTGAAGGATGGAAATATTTTTACAGGTAACAGGAAGAGTCAATAATATGATGTTTAGAAACTGAATGTCATTGGTCTTTCTATCTCCATCACATTCAACGGTGCATGTTTATTTTAAATATTATCATCTTCTACTGAGAAGAACATTTGATCAACCTTATTTTGCAGATTGCCAGCATTACAGGTAGCGTTATATAAAGGACACATGAATGTGTGCAGAACCACCACAGTATGTCCCTGGAATAATGATAATGTATGATCGAGAAATTGACAGGGAGAAAATGAAGAAGTTAGATTTCTGCAATATTATTCAGAAACAGTAACAGTCCTGACACATTTCATATGCTATAGAATATTCACATTTGGAGAGTTGCAAATGAGATGCTTTAAAAATAGCATTATTAGCAGTCATCATTTCCTGCCAAGCTGGTGGAGACAGACACTGAAATGTGACCCTGGCGCTGCAAGTACTTTTGAAATCCCAGTTGCATAGCAACGCATCTCCATCTGCAGTTAAGCTTCTCTCCACCAAAGAAACAACTGTAATTTGTGCTTCACATGCAGTTTTATACAATAAAACTTTTCCGAGAGAAAAACATAAACATCACTCTGTCTGAAGAGTATAGGCCTATTGTCCCTCATTCTTCCGAAGATTGTGTCATGTCAGCACTTCTTAATACCACGGCTAATTTGGAAATACATTTGTATGTTACTTTTGCAATACAATCAATATTACAAGCAGTTGATAACCACAAGATTCTATACAGTTCATGGCAAATCTGTACTTTCAAAATAATATTTACTTGCTGTAAATAAAGGACCTGTAAGTTATAAGACCCTACAAAAAGATCCCAATGCAAAGTCATGATTTTTACAGAAAATATCTTGTTATAAGTGTGGAAATCACAGTTGACTGAACACTTCTTATTGTGTTAACCAAATTAATTATGCACTGCAAGTCAATAGCCAGGTCATTGCTATATGCTCCATTTCCCAGCGGTTAAATTGGCTCTTGATTTCATTTAATGAATGAAATCTTATTTCATTTCAGACCTCATGAAGCATTCACCAATCAAGACACAGAACTGCAGTTTAGTAACTATGTGTGTTTTAAAATCCTCAACACATACAACACATACAAACAGCCTATGAATACAAACACACACATGACTGACGTATTCATGCATGTTTGTGAGAAACTGTACACTGCATATGTGACAGACACATTCACATACAGTACATTTATATACACCATTAACAGCTTCACACCAATTGCAATCCCCAAAGTTATTTAATATTTATTTAACAATTGGGAGCCACATTAGAAAGAATTAAGAGAAGACTTTTAGGACAGTTAGAAGGTTTCTGCAGGTCTTGAATGAATTTGCTTGATCAATGAGGAGTCTCGTAATGGTTCAGTTACATTTGTGGACTGGAGTTTCTGTGCAAGCTGGTCAGACTTTAATCTGTGCATATGGAGCTTACAGCCTGAAAGTGTGTCTGTGATCAGCTGGTCATCATGGTTTGTGTCACAGTATGCGGTGACAACCTTCCTTAATTCACCTTTAAATATAAGTCCGGAGTTAGAGATACTTGTCATAAGAAAATCACCATTTCACCTATGCATCCTAAAGCAAGGCTCTTAGTTCTCCTCAGTTTTGACTATTCAGGTATTTCAAGTTGATATTTTCTGAATACAAAAATCTTTCATTTTCAAACTTTAGGAGCTCAGCGGCCGGCAGTAGCAGAGTTGTTCCTCACTGAATGGTTACCAGATGTGATTTTGTGGTATGTGAATCTCTTACAAAAGCACATGGTCAAATTGAAAGCTGATTAAGAGGAAATTGGTGCTTATGTGTAGTAAAAATAATTTATTAGTATAAAGAAAATTGCAGATGAAGTGGGTTCAAACTGGATATTGTTTTTGAGATGTAACAATAACAATTTCTTTTAGGAAATGATAACCAATAAAATGAAACCCAAATTTACACTGTTTTTGTACAGTGCGCTGGAGAATGGAAACAGTCATGAAAACGTGTGGGCAATGAGCATCCAGGGGTCCATTCAATGTCTTGTAAGATGCAAAGAAATACTTTATGTTTGCTCGTAAAGTGTTTTATGGGCAGATTTCCTTTACTTCTGTACCCATAAAATAGCTGGATATTATATAAACATATGTGATTTACACACACACACACACACACACACACACACACACACGCTCTCACACATGCACACAATTACTAAACATCTATGAATCAAAATGTGCCAGATATGATGGATTCCAGCATTTATATGACATAGCAGCAAAATTTACAGCAAATCTGAAGTATTAAAGAATATGAAGTATATGTAAGACATGTGTGAGCAATATGAGAGAGTGTGTAGAGTACTGACACCCAGCATTCATACACAGTCACACAAAAACGCACACACACATACACACGTCTGTTTGTACATGCATAAGGAAAAGTTTTCCAGATCCACATTCTGAGGCTCCATTTTTGGCCTCTCTCTGTGTGCCACACCTGAAAGCACGATGCGTTTATCTTGACACACCTTGACACTTTCCCCCCCAGTGCTCATCAGTTGCTGGCCACGCCTGGATGATCATCTAGATCCTGGAATACTGAACTCCTGTAGCTGCACTTTTTATATTTTAGCTGACAAACTAGAAGCCCTGTGCTGCTCGCTCCATTGAGCCTGTGGTTGAGTTTAGTCTCGGAGGTTTCACACTGAAAAAAATTCCCTTTAAAGTTGTTTAAGAGCCTACAGTATGCCCTGTCTTTTACTTAGTCAAAGCAGATGTCACTGTCTTGATCTTGCAGCAAAACAAGGGGTTTTCTTGGTGGGGGCTGGTGCCGGGGCATAACAACAACTAAAAGTTTCATAGTTCAAACTGGTGCACAAAGCAAAGCAGGGGAAAACAACACATGCTCAGTGCAAGGGGAGAGTGAAAGACGGACAACTGATCCTGGGGTAAAAATATCACAGTACAAATTAGCTATTGAGCACTGTTTACACTCGGAAAACATGGCAAACAGTGCGTTTATAGTTGTAGATCAGGTAAACTCAATAGACTGGAATACAGTGGATTAAATTTGCTTGTGCTTATTATTTACTCTGCATTTTTATGCAACCTTCAAATGTATCTCCCACTGTTCTATCCTTGGGTGCAAGCACTCTATAGAATTTCACAGACTGCAACTTCTATAAAAAAAAACAAACCTCAAGCATATGAAAATGAATTATATGTAAAAGGTTTGTTTTGCGTCTTTTTGGTCATTGCAGTTTTTTTTTCAGAGAATACAAGACAGTGCTTTAATACAGACACTATGAATCCCCTCTGCATTGTACAAGTAATCCACAAACATGCTGCTGATGCTTTTCTTTTCTTATTTTTTAGGTTTGTTTGCCTGTACTGAAAAAGAACCTTTCAAACTGAATCTGAATCCCCACCAGAAGAAATGGCATGGACTTGTTGCCCCTTAATCTTTAATATGTCTCATTCTGTGGGGGGGAGCGGAACTCTGCAGATACTCAGGAGGAAATGTTCACTTTTATCCCAGGATAGTGTAGATCCTGAGGCAGGAGAGAGGGCTGCAAGGGGGCACAATCTGGTTTTTTGCAACTTGGATTGAATTATATCATAATTCCTTGGGTGAGACCCAGCTTCAGGTGCCCTTCTTCCCTTGGAGCCAATGTGAGAGAGCAGCTTCAAATTTTAATACACATTATTGCTGACTGCTGCCTTTTTTGAAGGAGGGCATGGCTGTCCATTTGGCTGGAGAATATGTAGTCTATCTATTTTTATCTGGGCCAACAGAAGGGTTTCTGGATAGCAAAACTGCAGAGCAAACAAGTTGCTGCAATTACGCAAGCAAGCCATGCAGAAAATCTTTTGACAATAATGCAAATTATAATTCTTTTGAATTTTCTTCAGCCAGATGGGACCTCTTAAACGAACATGGTCGAGATATGGAAGGTCGTATGAACGTGCGATGATGGTGAAATGGATGGAGTTGAGGAGGCATATCAAGGGAATTTTCAGGAGCTTGAACACACCATGTGATGTTAAATGAAAGTCAAACTACAGTCCTGTATTCACTTATAGGTAATATTTATTCTCAGCTGTTTAGATTTTCACATAATGCACTATATAAAACAATGTGCTTGGATCTATCTATCTATCTATCTATCTATCTATCTATCTATCTATCTATCTATCTATCTAATACATTAAGGGAAGTATTACAGGTTACATCACAGATTTGTGTGGGTTGCAGGCCCAAGAATAACGCATTAGCGCCCTCAAGTGGACAATCAATAAAACTACTCTAATCCATCAGTTTACTGCATATTATTGGCACCTGTAAGAATACTTTTGAGAGAATTTGACAAAAGATACTGGATCATCATACCTCAAGACTACACTAAATGTGTCACACTTCATCCTTTGGTAAACTTTGCATGTTGATCCTTAATATTTGCAACCCAACATGATTGAATAATAATCATCATCCTTTGGAATGTGAGCCTTTTTAAAAAATAAAGGAAAATCAGTCTTTGAGAATTGTATTATAAATAAGACACCCATTAATATGCAATATTACGGCACCAATATTGGTGATTGCTAGAAACTTGATTTGGTACACAGCATTCAGCAGATGTCAGAAATCAGAAATGCAAATATTCAACACTTATCAAGAGCAACTAATCAAGAACTGTTTATCACACAGGCATACATTAAAATCAGTATGCAAACATATTCTGTAGTTATCTATGGTAATATTTCTTTGTCCAAAGCTTTCAAGTGATGGCTATTGTATCAGAATTCAGATAAATTTTAAAATAAGGTTGTAAGATTAAAAAAAAAAAAAGAGTGCTCGAACTTAAAGAAAAGATATCATAGTTTGAACTAGGTCTACTCAAAAAAGATTACAAAGACCTGACAATAGCTGCTATCATGGAATTATTTTTAAATGTTTTATTAAATTGTAGGCTGAGTTGTGTAATGAATGAAATAAAGAAGCAATTGAATTAGGGATTAGGGAGAGTCTTTCTCACCATGTGTCGGTTAGTGTCCAATTAGACCATTTATTTCAGCAGTAGGGTTTATACTGTGTTTCTCATTTCTCCATTGCTTCACAATGTCACATTTTATTGTTGATTGAAGGGAATAAAGAAATGCATAATTCTACAGTACATACGTAGGTTACCTAAATAATACAATTATTTATGATATATCTTTTCATTAAATTGTGCAAAATTGCGAGTTGCTTAATTTCCAATCATTTGTTAAACTTTTTTTGTCCGTAGTAAAGCTCTTTTGCCACCGAAGATAAAATGGTTAATACACCTTTAAGGCCCCATTTCCCCGCACCACGCATGCGCAACATTAAATTTTGTGGCGGGGAATCAAAACGACAACAAACCTCCCAGTCAGAAAGTTGGAGCGATAATTTTCAGTTTAACTCGAAATAGGTTAAAAAAAAAACTGAACTCGAAGATGGTTGAAGGTCCAGGCTGCACATTAAACGGAGAGAAAATCCGATCCAAAGTCCAGAAAGGACAGAAACTGAAAGAAATCAGAGGCAGTTTGACAACATCGTCCGTAAGTTACGTTATGTCACGATTTGTACTGCGAGTTGTCAAGCTAGCGTTAACCGGCTACATCTCACTGCGTGTTATGTCTCTTTTCTAGAAAAACAACCCCGGGGGACATGTCTTCCACAGTTTCTATGGTTGTCTGTACACCGGTGTAGAAACTCTGGGGAAGGAGCTCTTCATGTACTTCGGTCCAAGAGCGTTGAGGTAATGTAGACTGTACATAGATTACTACATTTCCAAGTAACTTTAGCCTAGTCAGTGCTAGCTGAGGTTTTGAGTGTACAGGTCTTGTGTCAAACTGTCACGCAGAATAGTGCTTTCCTGCCGTGAGAGTAATGTCTCCCGCAGCACCTTCCTCCGAGGCTGCTCGCAGGGAAACACACGTGACACAACACTGGTGTTACACTAAACTCTGTGACCCATCACATTATATGACCTGCTCCATCTTTCATTTTTGCCACCAAGATCTTTTAATTAGCCGTCCAAATACCATCTTTGCTGCCAGGTTTTGCAGTGCGGTTTAAAGTACTTCCTGGGTCACAGAAGTCAGTACACCACCTGTTATTGGTCAATTAAAAAATCATGAGAAAAATAATCAGTAGCTATTTTGATAACTGATAATTTTGTAAGCAAAAATAGTGAGTATTTTCTGACTCCAGCCTTACAAATTAGACGATTTCCTGCTTTTTATTTTATTGATTATTTTATTGTAAAGTAAATATTTTTGGGTGTTTAGACTTTTCTTAACAAAGTTACAAAGTGCTTAACAGAAAGAATTAAAAAAAAGCATTTAAAACAAACACATCATTATAGATGAACGATTAATTGAAACAATAACTAGCAAATTAATTCATAGTGAAAATAATCTTTAGTTGCACCTGTACTGCTAAAAGATTAATCTGCTCCACTTAACGTCTCATTGTTGCTTGTGCTGTTTGCTCTTAGAGGACCACAATGGAAATGTATTAATTTAATCTTTTAATGATTGTAATTAAGGGTGATTGACATGGATAAAATTCTCCACCATGGTAATTGTAAATGTATTTCACAAATTTGATATATATTGTGGTATATTACCTTTTTTCAGGAATTTTTTTTTAGAACCTGTTAATGAACAAACTTAGCAGACACTGTTGTCTGTTTTTGGCTAGTCCACTTAATCAAATACCAAATAAATCCAAATAATTCATCACATTGATATTAAAAATGAGTATTAAATTATGAGTATAACCATAATTCAGTCATGGATTTGCAACATGGGCTACATTAGTATACATACCAAGAGATATCAAAGGGTTAGCTACCACTGTGTAAATGGTATCGTATAATCTTTAACAGTTGACAAATGTTTAGTCTTACACTGTGTACAGTTCATATTGTCATATCACCCATCCCCAATTTATAGTTGAGTTATAGCGTTACTTTAATAATCAAATAAAATCAATCAATCGTCAGTATTTATAGCTGAATAGATTTGGGAAAGCAGGTACAATTTCCAGTGCCTTGCATGAGAGTACTTCAGTAGCACACATGGCTGTAGGTAGAGACACACAGCTGGATGGACCTCTTGATTTCTATTACACTGTGGAGTTTTCAACCATCAGGGCACCTTTCTGTCCTCTAGTTGTCAAGTCTTATATGGATTGAGACATGCTATCTTTAAAGTAAATGTGTCTCTTCTTTGTTTCTATCATGCTCACATCCTTTAGGGTCCACTTTGGTATGAATGGATCAATGCGTATAAACCCTGCTGAGAGGAAGGATAGGATGGGCACCATACCAGTGCTGGAAATACACCTGACTAACGACATTGTGTGCTTCTTTGACAGCACTGTGGAAATGAGGTAACGGGGACACCAGCCTAGATAGATTGAGGTGATAGAAGTTCACCTTGGGGTATGAGTCTCATACGGGGAGTATGTCCTACATTAGGCTGCGTCTGAAGACAGTGGCTATTGTTGCATGAAAAACGCTGCTGTTTGGCTCGACATTTGTCCTGTTCATTGACTGTAAGGTCCTGGTGTACTGTTCAGTAGCCAGACACACATTTATTTCTACTGTTTGAAAATGTCACCTATGCTGATCCATCTCATAACAAATAAACTCAAGCAGAGTATATGAAAGAAACAATTTTCAAATGTGTAACCTCACAAGTGCACCAGTGACCTTGTGGCACACTTGCTGTAACAGCAGCCATATATTTTCGAGATTCTTCTTGTACTATAGAATTGTGTGCTTGCAGGTTGACAGAAGACTGTGAGCAGAGGATGAGGGCTATGGAGAGTCTGGATGTGTGCTCCCCTAAGTTCAGCTTCTCCCACTCTGAGGAGGCAGTGAGGAGCCAAAGTAGCAGGATGCTCTGTGACGTTCTCCTAGACCAGGCCGTCATGCCGGGAGTCGGCAACATCATTAAAAACGAAGTCCTGTTTGACTCGGGCCTCCATCCAGCCGTGAAGGTATGGAAAAGATGATGGATTGTGTTCAGCAGAGGAATGAAAAAAGAGGGTAAAAATGCAAGACATCTCTCACAGAAAAAGTTTAAGCCCTTGTATTATTGTGTCATGCATTGCAATGAGGAGGGTGAAAATAGGGAAAAGACAAACAAGCGCATTGCGGCATACATATGCCTTTCCCTCAGTGCAGTTTGGAAATGGAAATGGAATTTTTTTTGTCTATGAATGTGTATAGTCTTTATTGGGACTCAAATATGTTTTTCCCTCTGATTTATAACATATTTGTATTTTAAAGAAACAAATAAAATATTTTCCAGTCCTGATCTGGAAATCATATCACTTGAAAAGTGAAAGGTCCAATGCTTCAGATTGCTCGTAGGGAATATTTTTTATTAAGCAAACAATAGAATAAAAGTGTGATTTTTAGAGTGACCTATCCACTGCAGGAGACACTTTGCAGCATGAATACTTCTATTACTCAACTATTACCAGGGGCTCTGCTCCCCTTAGAAAGTATTAGATGGGGTCTGGGGTACAAGAATATAGTACACTGGACCAAAACATCAATCTAGGACTTTTGGCCCCTTCTTCTTCTGGGACCACTGAATCTTTATGAGCTTCTCCTCCATTATAGAGCCCCCAGGTGTCCTGAAAGAGCTACAAGCAATGTTTTCTTTTTTTTTTTGCATTGTCTGAGTCTAAGTCGGGTCCTTGTTGCCTGTCTTGGGAACACCTTATATGTAATTTTTCTGTGTTGCATCATTTTAAATCCAGTTTTTCCTTCATGTCCGGCTCTTTTATTGGTTATGTGCTTCAGTATTATTGATTTGCTGACTGTGAGGTGCTTTTCATCTCTGTTTTGAAATGAAGGACCATACAAATAAGACTTACTCACTCTCTGTGAACTGGAACTAACTGTGCTGCTTCACTCTCAGGTTCAGCAGCTGACAGACGAACAGATCCACCACATGGTGAAAATGACACGTGATTTTACTCTTCTGTTTTATAAGGTTAGATTTTTGTTCATCATTGGAAATACTTTTGATTAATTGAATATGTTGTATATGTGTATGTGTACTGTTTATTTAGATGTATAAACATTCACCTTTAGATAGGTAGCTGACACCTCATTCAGTATGACTCACAAGAATGGATTCATTTTAAATTCTGTATTGCTGAGGAAGGAGAGCAGAAGTCAGAGCGCCACTGTCTTGAGAATAGATAAAACAAATATTCCTTTTTCTCCATGCATAATAGACAAGTAAGAAAAACTTAATGTTTTCTCTTGTTCTCTTTATCCTCATCTTTCTATTCACTCTTGTCTGCCCTTCTTGTCTCTATCAGTGTCGCAAATCTGGCTCTCCCCTCTACAAACATTACAAAGTCTACAAGCGTTCCCAGTGCGGCCAGTGCTTTCATGTCATCACAGTCTGTCGTCTTGGAGACAACGGCCGGATGACTTACTTCTGTGAGCGCTGTCAGAAGGGAGATCCCAGCAGGGTTGACATCAGGTAGAAATTCTCATAGACCATAGGCACTTTGCCTGGAAAGATATTGTCTTGCGTTCTTGTAAGAATGGTTTCATAGAGGGTTGGTGTAGGTATTGTTCAAAAAGGGTGATACCAATAATGTTTAAGGTGGGAATAAAATAACACCTATTACAGTGCATGTTTGCAGCAACATGAATGCATATTTTATAGCAATAAGGATTTGTTAGACTACTAAACTGTTTGCTGGCTGTTTTAATGAACAATAAAATATGCTGAATTGCATTTTGTGAGTAGAAATGTGATAAAAGCTAAAATCCCTGTGTAACACTACAATTTCTAGGTTTTTATTTGAATTCTTAATACATTTTGTTGCTAACAATGTAATGCCACTATAATACAAAGCAACACAGTAAAGCTAGGTGTCATTATTCAAAACCTAGTCTGTGTAGAAAGTTCTAAAGCGTGTAGATAATAACTTCAAATTTGGAGAGGCCATCTTTGCAGGCAGATGGGCTTGGCAGGGAGTGGGAAGTGTTACGGGGGGGAAATTAATGCGCATATAAGGCTGTGTTTGCCAGACAGGGCACAGGCTCAACACCTCCTGGGTTGTGTTTGAGCAAGGCTTTGCAAGGGGTTAGAGCCTAAAGCCCTTACAACACATTACTCAGCTGATAAAGCAATCCGTGAGGAAAGTTTTTCTTCCTCCCTCCTCGATGACTGTTGGCATTGCAGATTTACCGTCTTGTCAAACATAGTCGAGCTTCGTGTCAAAGCACTAACATGTGTCCTCGGAGCTATTATGTGAAACACATTGCCTTCCCACACATCTTCATCCTCTGCTTGAACTGTAAATGTTTGTCTAGTTTTCTTTTTGTCTCTATTTTCTATATTCATGTTACAATAATGGTTGTTTAATTTTATTCTATATTATTATAATTTTATCATGAAAAACAGGACACATGGGGAGAGAGGTAAGACATGCAACACAGTGGTTATGTGGTATGCGCCTTAACCATTAGGCTACAGAGGCACCCCAGTTATTCTATGACTATATGCATCACTCATTTTGCACTTGTAGTACCAAGGACTAATTGCTCATAATATAAGTAATCAAGGAAATGTATATATAGTGTATAGTGTGATGTATATTGTACATCATATATTCACAATTTCAATAATATTATTGTTATTATATATCAGATTATTAAAATATCCTACAATGCACATACACAAACACACTACCCACAACATACCCTACATAACATAATTTCGCCAGTTTATTAGGTACACCTAGACACCACTAATGCAGACTAATACAACAGTCCTGCAATAAATTCTCCCTTCATGATGGTTATGATCAGTTTTTGTTGAAACTGCTTCAAAGAGTTGTTGTATCGATTTTACAGTCATTTTCAAGGCTTTTATTGTGTTATCCTGAGAGGTGTTTTTTTTTTGTATTTAGTCTACTCAGTGATTGACAAAATATTAGAAAGTGTAAAAATTGTTCATTTTGTCTACCCTCATGGATGGGTGTGTGTGTCTGTTTACACACAAAAGGATCCAGAGTTCTGTTTTAACACAGTAGAATGATTTCTGCTTCAGTGCATGTTTCATTTATTAGTAAGCCTGTTTTAGTAACAAGGGTTTATTAGAATCACCATTGTCGCTCCTGTGTTTTCTTTATCCAGTAAGCTCCCAGTCAGAAACCGTCTGACTAACTGGGTATACAATGACAGAACCAATGATAATGTGGCTAAGAAGGAGGAAGAGGACTGGGCCTGTCAGCTCTGTACGCTCATCAACCAGCCAGCAGCAAAAGCCTGTGATGCATGCCTCACTCCAAGACCTGAGGGTGAGTAAAATGTTTGGGCGTCACTGTCACTGAATTTAATGAGGCGACAGAACGTCCTTGTTAGCAAGAGATAAAATAATGGTTGCTATAGTTTGGCTGTTTAGCTGAATGATCCCATGTACTGCTTGCCATCGATGTTTAAGTATTTCTGAGCAAGGCACCAAACACCAAGCTGTTGAAGTGACACAGCAGTCAAGCACGCTGTTTTCTCTGTAGTTGTGTCTCTATGTTGCTGAACAAGTAATGAGCATGTCTGTCAACTGGCCATTTTTCTCTGACCATCTTTAGATACGTTATGACAGCAGTGAACGACTGTTTGAAAGAAATGTCTTTTGCTGTCTGTCTGTTGCAACTGCCAAACCACAGTTGGATGGTTCACTTTGTATTTTTTTCTATTCTATAGTTTTTTAGTTTCTTTTTAAGATCATGCTCCCACTTTTCAAATTATATTTTTCAAATGGTAGCTGACTGAGCAGCTGAAAAGCTGTATGAGAATCACTTCAGACTACAGTTTGCCCGTGGTTCATTTGGTTATGCTGAGCTTCCCAACCATGGGTAAACTGCTGACTATCATATGTCAGCCTGTCATCTTGGCATTGATTCCTGCAGTTGGTTCAAATGTTCTCATTCCAGACAAACCACACTTTGGACAGGATACCAGAAACCTGCAATTCCAGGCATCTGGCTGCATTTAGAGTTCTTTTAAGAAGCATTTTATATTTTGTATTAATTAATTGATTAATTAATTAATTAATTAATTAATTGTAGTGATCTAAATGTTGATTAGTGTTTAAAAGCCACATCAAATCTCCTTTGATTCAGTTTTGTAAAACAATAAAACATGGAAACATCCAAGGGCGGTGAATACTTTTTATAGGGACTATACTTGTGTTTTTACAGAGTTGCTGTCAGCTGTTCAAAATAGGAGCAAATATGATTCAACTAGATCTCAATACATTTGTACAAGGTTCACCTGCATTTTTGAACTGACATGAGTGTGAGTGATTAATAACAATGGTTCCACTTTTAGATTAACTTTAACTTTTAAAAATGTGGAAATGAATAATGGACACTTGTTTCTCCAGGGAAAGTTTCTTTTTTCAGTAATACCCTGATTTGCATTTCTACGGTTATATATTAGTTGACCACTGTGCAGCTCCACTAAAACAGCTGGGGGTTAAGTGCCTTGCTCAAGGGCAAATTAATGTCATCCAGGGACTGTAGTTCACCATTACTAAGTTTCAAAGTTTTATTAAATGGGGATACATTTCAAAGTATTTTGCATAAGGGCATCATCAGCACAACGGATTGTGTGACTTTTTTTTTTTTTTGACTACACAGCGTAGCAGTCTTCTGCTTACTGGTAAATTTTATGGCAAGCTAACCACTTAAAGCTAACAACAATCTGCATTTTACAAGAGCAGCCAGTTCATCTAAATAAGGTGCAGCTGCTGAACATGAAATGAGTCTCACTCTGGCTTCATCTTCACAGTCCACAAAGACGACATTAGCACTGAGGCATCACCGTTCACCACTGATTTGATTAAGTACCCTTGCACTGCTTTCAAGAAACCACAAGAGGAGCTCAAAGTCAACTGGAGGTCTGCCTTCGGGACTTCCACCCTTGTTTTCTCTGACTTGAGCAAGAAGCCAAAGCCTGTAAACTCCCCGCTCTCCCCAGCCGGCAGTCATTTGAATTCCTTGGCGGCAGAACAAGGTTTATATAAATACAGCGTCTGCCAAGGGACAACAAGCCCCAATTATGCCTCTGGTGGCTGGCAGAAGCAAAGTGCCGAGCTCTCCAATGGGGAATCACTGGCCTCCTACAGTCACCCATCCAAGAAAATGAGAATTGATCACAGTCCCTTTCCCAGTAACAATGCTCAAAATGGAACCCCCAACACCGGGTGAGTGAATCTCTTGTTTAGCTATTCATGAATAAGTTTATAATAAGAGAAGTTTTTTGCAACTTCAGGGAGATAAGTGGGATAAAAAAGCATCTTGCTGTGGAATTTTTAATGCAACATTGTTAAAAAAAAAAAAAGTTGAGATTGATAAATAGCTATGGTAGGATACCTTGCAAATACGATTGTTACTCACACATATCATCACACACAGTTGAGGAGTGGTCGTTTGCTCACTAATAAGGGCTGATGTGACAGGTATTCCTGTATTTTCTTTTCAGTTTATTTCAAGCTAATAAGACTGTTTCTTCTCTTCTGTCAGTACCCACAGAATGGGAGCTACAAGCCGCGGCTCCTCTATATCTTCCAGTCCCAGTGCCCCTTGTTGTTCATCCCATAGTCGTCCAGCTGTCCTCAGAGTGGTCCATAAGGAGGGGGAGAATAAGGGACGACAGTTCTATGCCTGCTCGCTTCCCAGAGAGACCAAATGTAACTTCTTTGAGGTGAAAATGGAAAGCAACTTTTCTCTATTGCATTGTGTAGCCTGGAAAATAAATAACTTAAATAATTTCTAAGTATCTTCAGGTTTAGCTATAACACTCATACACACATTTGTTTGCATCCGATTCAAATGACTGAAATAAAATTTCACAGCTAACTCAGAGAAACCTTATTTTCTCTGTTGCAGTGGGCAGACTTGCACTTCCCTTCTTGTCACCATGGTAAACGCTGTTTAATGAGGACTGTTCTGAAACTAGGACCCAACAATGGCCGGAATTTCTACACCTGCAGCTTTCAAAAGGGTAAACAGTGTGATTTTTTTCAGTGGGCACAGAATGGACCAGGGGTATCCATCCTTCCTGGTTGTTAATGTGTTTTAGCAATACACTACTTGAAAAGCCAAAGCCTATGTGTTAATATAAATAAATTCATATAGAAAGAGACATGATAACTTCATCATTATATTTACACAGATATGTCTATCCTGAAAAATACATTTAATAGGGAATACCTATCAAACCTATGATCTTCAGATTATGCCCAATCACTTGTTTGTACAAAATTATTGTATCTGATTGTCTTTTTGCATTTAATTTGTACTATGTCCTGTCCATATCCATCTTTTAAAGATGTAAATGTCAAAGTTATCAAGAGAAAACTGTTATAAATCTAATAAAGAATCAAAACAAGCCAAAGCAGCAAAAATTGACAAATGCATTTTTTTCCTCTTCTAATTTATTTTATTTATGAATTAAAACCAAAATCATCAGCATTAAAATACAGTATGAAAGCTGTTACTTAATTTAAATATATAAAAAAAAGATGCTTGCAATTATAAACCATTTAAAAGCAGTCCACAGATTTCAGGAGTGGTGTGTTTGACTCAGAGTTTGACACCATGTAGTGAAACTGGGAGAGTCCAGGGACTTTGTTACAGGCTGCACCTGAGGAGGTGAAAGAGAAAACAGTGATTTCACAGGAGAACCAAACTTTTAGCCCCATCTCACTAAGGCCACATTTAGTGCTGGTGGTGAAATGTGATATCTTTACCCTTACATGTTAACAGCTGTTAATGCAGATGTTTTCTTTTTTATTTATTTTTTCCTTTATTTAGACTCGCATAATAACGGCAGTTTACACAGTCTTTAGTTAGATACCTTAACAGAGTGATCCATCTTTTCACCTTTTTGCATTACAATTATACACAAAACAAACTTAAACAAAAGAAGGGTGTTTTGGGGAAATATGTTTTTTCCCCTCCTCCCAAATTTCCTTTAATTTCCTGAAGCCTCATGCAGAAGATGATTCTTTCCTTTACAAAGATTTCATTAACGATATCATACCATTCCTCTATAGATGGGCTGTCTGGATTAAGCCATTTCTTTGTAATTGCTTTTCTAGCAGCTACAATATTCCAGCTTTGTTTTAATATTTGTAGATGTTAGGGCTGGAATGGTTCACAAAATCTGCGGAAAACTTCACTGGGTTACTGGCGCTAGGCCTTTTTTTTTTTTCGCGAATGCCCTGAACTGAACAATACACACGCCCCTGAACCGAGACAACCGAACGGGACGGGGATTTTTTTCATGAACTGTTCCAACCCTAGTAGATGTTGAATTTAGAAGCCCAAAAAGGAGTTTGTCCCATTTAAAAAGTAACTTTTGTCTCGAATATAGTCAATAATTCTTTATAAATCCTAAGCCAAAAAGTTTTTTTTTTTTTGGACAGGCCCCAAAACAAGTGGTAGTATTGGCTTCCTGGGAGCCACAATTCCTCCAGTAGCTGGAGGAGCCTGAGTGGTGAGACTTCTGAGCAGGTCTGATAAAATATCTACTGAGACTCTTCCAGCCAAATGCTCTCCATGAGGTTGAGCTTGACAACCTCCATTAAAATTCACAATATTTTGTACAGACTTCCTTTGGAATGTAACTGTTGGTTTCCCTTTCCATTGTTTGTTTTCAGTAGGTGGTACTTGCTATTTTAACCTCCTGAAATCCCCTATACAGTCTTGCAATTACTTCGAGCCCCTAATCTCTCCTGTTGGCACTAATAAAAACTTCCAATAGGTTGTTTTCAAACACCCTTTGACTCTCTAACTGTTTGTGTGATAGGGTATCTGAAGAAATTTTAAAAAGTTACTATTATTTAACCCTTGTAGTCTCTTCAGTATCTGAAAACTGCTCACTTTCAGCTGATTAAAAAATCCAATTTATCTGGGGTAAAGTCAAGGTCATGAGAGCACCATCTCAGAATCTTCATCTCTTCAAAGTCAGCGATAGTATTTCACCAGTGATAGTATTTTCAGAGATAAGTTGATCCACTTATTACCTGTTTCCATCAAGTTTTTAATTAGTCTTTTATCCTTTAACCGTGCCTGAATTGGAACTGCCCCGGACATATTTCTTTCCATCTCGCAATAGACTCATTACACCAACAAATCAAGATCCTCAGTTGGGCTGCTGTATAATAGTCCTTTAGGCAGGGGAGTGCAAGTCCTCCCTTGTGCTTAGCCAACTGAAGTGTTTCAAATCTTATCCTTGGATTTCTCCCTTGCCAAATGTACCGTAATATTAATTTATCCCATTCATTGAATAGTTTCAGGTATTTCAGGTTGAAGAGTCTGAAACAAATATAGTACTCTAGGCAAGATATTGATTTTAACAGACTCAATTAAGCTTCAAACTTAATATTAAAATTAAATTCCATCCCCTTATTTGCTCCTTTACTCTCTGATTTAACAGATTTAAATTTAAAGCATACAAATTTGTAATTTTTTTTCCTTCTTTTTACTCCTAAATCTCTCATGTGAGCCACATCCGAATTTAGTTGCAAGTCAGAGCTTAATGATCGGGCTAGGCCTGTAATTGAAAGTTAGTATTTGGGCCTTGGGAATATTGAATTTATAAGCTGAGACGGAACTAAAGCGATCTAAGAATGACAATAATTTCAAACTTGAACTCTCTGGGTTTGACAGGTAAATTAAAATTTCATCCGCAAATAAAGAAATTTTATGTTCTTGACCTAACATTTTCATACCTGTAATATTATTATCCTGAGTGATCCCATGACTTAAGGCTTCAAACACGGCAAACAGTAATGGAATTTTTTGGACAGCCCTGTCTGGTGCCTCATTCCAGGCTGAATGAGTTTGATATGGCTCCATTTATTTTTATTCTTGCTCTTGGGCTATTATACAGTGTTAGAATAGTTTTAATAAAGCTCTGATGAAATCCAAATTTTTTGTAATACTCTATATAAAAACTCCCAATTGACTTGATCAAAAGCTTTTCCTGCATCAAGGCTCAATAATACTGCCTGGAGTTTATTTTTTACTCTATGCTCAGTCACATTATCTTGTGTCTGCCTTTGCTGAATAAAACCTGTCTGAGCTGGACTTATTATCCGGGGGAAGATTTTTTTCAACTCTTTTTGCCAGAGTGTGGGTAACGATCTTATACTCTTGGTTCGGTACACTTATTGGCCAATAACCTCCATATTCAAGTTTATCTTTACCCTATATTGGTATCAAAGAATTCACTGTTTCTCTCCAAGAGGGAGTTATGCCAGTGTTGAGCACATGGTGACCATTATTGTAAGGATCAGCAGATCATTCATTTTGGTACATCACTTTGAGGGAAAACCATGCTGTCCTGCTGCCTTATTGTGTTTTAAATCTGATTATGTCTTTTAATGTCTTTATCTGTAATTTCAGTAATTAGAAGCTATTTAGTCCCTTGCTGATGGTAATTTATCATGTCAAAAAAGGATTCCATTTTGTTTCATCTAATTTGGGATGTGTATATAAATTTTAAAATGACTGTTATGTATCTTTTAATTGGCAGTGTTTGGAATTTGTTGTGGGATCCTTTATTTTATCAATTGTATTATTTTACTTGTTGCTTTTTTAATTTGTAGGCAAGTCATTTAGCCTACTTATCTCCCACTTCACAATTCATTTTTGTAATTTGAGTTGATTTCATTTAATTTGTTTCTATTTCCATTTTTATTCCATGATTCAGTGTCTTTCTATGGATGATCTCCGATTTTTTTTAAATTATGTTTGTAACCTATCAATTTTTTGCTGCTTCTTTAAAATTAGAAACCATAATAGCCTATAATTATCCCACTAAGAACAGCTTTGTATGCATTCCAAAGAATCGGAGGGGACACTTCCCCATTGATAATCTTATATATGCAGCCTTATTTGCTCCCTCATTTGATTGAGAATCTCAATGTTCAGCCTCCAGATGGTGCTCTTCTTTTCACAACCTAATATTAAATATATGGTAATTGGGTGTTGTCTTAAAGTCCATGGTTCCAATATCGCAATTTATCACCTGTTATATAAATCTCTTTGGAAAAAAATTAGTTAAGCCTAGAATAAACAGAATGTGGGTGAGGAAAAAGAGGTATAATCCCTCTCTATCAGATTCAGATCCCCCCATATGTCTGAGAGTCGCAGCTCCCCCAACATTAATTTTATATTTTTTGTAGTTTTCTTCTTTCCTGTGTTGTAATCTTTCGCTGTATCCAGTCGACTGAAGTCTAACGTTAAAGTCTCTCCCACAAATTAGGATACCCTGAGCCTCAAAGATTAATAATTCAAAGATTTGTTTATAGACTTTTCATTCAGATCACGGATGTGCATATACATTCAGAAAAGTAACTAAAACATCCTGCACATATCCCTGCGCTATTACAAATCTCCTTTCAATATATTTCTTTTCATATGTGCACTCAGTTTAATTTACTAGAAATTAAAATTGCCACCCTTCTCTGAGAACCTTGACTTCACAAAGACGAATACTAATTAAATCTCCATCTCTGAAGTTTTTACGTGTCTTATACTTATTTTCAGTGTCTTATTACATTCAAATCTTATTTTACATACCTGTGGTGCAAAGTGTGTGAGCAGGGGGAAAAACACTGTGGATACAAGGTAAATAGATATAATCCTGAACAAACTACACTGTTTGAAAATGAAAATGTTATCTAGTGATTTTTCTGACTGAGGTAAGAGAAACGGCCACATCAGCTGCTACAGTGACTTTAAACTATGTCTCTGTTGTCATGAGAACAAAGCAGTCACTAGGTAGAAAGGATTGTGCTGGAGTTTGCATGGATTAAGGTTCTCCGTCGCTACGATGGATTCCCATCAATTGGATTCCATAAAGGCCATGTATTTGGCCATTATTCCATGTAATAAGCATTCTTTGAATATGATCAGTAACCACTTTTATTAATTTGATTATCACTTAAAAAAGAGGCTAAAAAAGTGACCTGTTGTATTTTTCAAACAAATATTTTATCTGTACAAGCCTAATTACCACTGGGTTTGGTGAATCCTGGATTGTCTTTATCAAGAATGTAGCATGGAATTTTAATTTGCAGTTTAACCATTTAGATAACTATCATTTCAACCAAATGCAATTTACAAAAAAAAAAAAGAAGAAAAAGATATGTGTGTGTATCAGGTGTGTGTCTTAGTTCCTTTGGCAGGGAGCAGTACAGTCTATATTTGTGAACCCAAACACTCACCATAATGGCCTGTTGTGTTAGCACAGATGATGGCTCCAAAGAACTCTGAGTAATGCCTCTTGATTCTGGAAATAGCTGTCTTGCAGGCTGCCGAGGGATCTGCCCCGGCCCTCATCAGCTCCACGGCCAAGTAACTGTTGGCAGGATTACATGCAGTACACATGAGGCAAACTTAACGAGCGCTGTCAAGGCCACCAACCAGGATGATGATGGGGATGAGCTAGTGATTATGGCGGGGGATAAATCTGATGCAAACAAATATGATGTGAAGAAACACTGATTAAATGTGATTTAAAAATAGTAACATTCCCACGCTCACTCGATGTTATACAAGGAAGTCGTGACAATACTTTTCAGGTGTTCGCAACTGTATAAAAATGTGCATTAACTGAAGCAATTTGCCATCACTGCAATTCAAAGTTGTTCTGCACAGACACTACTGGTGCTATTAACTCCATTAGACAGAGGTCAAATGTATAATACAATGAGTGCGAAAGTATGGGATTTTTAAGTGGAAAATGTGTAGGAACCTTGTTCCGCTGAATAATTTTGACAGGACATGTACCATGTTGTGTTTTTTCCCCACACAAGATAGCAAGCAAATAAGTAAAATTCCCCTTTCTGGAAGAGAGAGAGTTTACATTTGAATGTATCTCAGGACGCTCTAAAGGAAAAATTCTGGATTTTAGACTTGCAGTTTTAGGTCTGCTCATGTAAGGGTACCAGGGTTCTACACACACACTTTTCCCCCCAGGGAGTACACATGTGCACATGGAAATTCAGGAGCACAGTGAAAAATGTTAAAGTAACAAAGTGTATTAACAAACTTTATTTCTAGTGATTCTAGTGAAGATACCAACAGCCCATTGCTGGTTATTGCGTATTACACTCCTTAGGCAGGCTTGCAAACACATGCTGCATTGAAACATTAGGGCACAGAGAATGAATGACAAACACTTCAGTCCACTCCTTGCAAGGTCTTCCTCAAAAACGACACCTCCGGTAATTCTAGGATTTCTAGGACTCACAAAACTATGAGTGAAACAGACAGCCCTCTGGTGTGGTTGTGTGTGACGATGAATGTAAAATTGAGTGAAAATTAAAAGAACAGTACGTGTGCTCACCAACCTGTCCTGGATGAATAAAACAAAACAAAACAAAAAAAACCCTTCCGAGACCGCCATATTCTCACAGCCTCGAAACAAACAGCAGCTTCAGTGGCATCTCGCCTCTTCTGTGCAACGTACAAATGACAGTTTTGGGGCAACATAGTCCACTCCACCCTTCATATTCTAACTGCTGCACTTGCACTCAAATGCTCACACCAGAAATTGGCTGTTTAAAAGCTACACGTGTCGAAGATGTCAATATTCTCTGAAACATAATCCTTAAGTGTAGACAAAGCCATGTAACAGTCCTGTTATTCAGAAAGTATGCTATGAAATAAACCCTGTTTAGGGAGGGAAGAAGTAGGGATGAAGGATACAGTCAACATGTCTCATGAAATTTTAAATGCAGCACTGTTAGAGAAGTTCAGATGGATCAATATTTATAATGGGAAACTATTTTAACTTGTGAAATGAGGAGCAAACCATAAAGTGGTGCATATCTGGATATACTCCATTAGATACAGGTAATCAAGGTATACCTACAAGAGGTGAAATTTTAGTCTCACTTAAAAATACACATCACATTACTCACATGCCTTCGTGAATCCTTTTTGCTGAGACAATTAAAACCTTCATATGAAGGCCCAGAGAATACTGACCTTCCCTTTGTAAAATTCCTATCTGATGGGTTTGAGACCTCAATTTTCTTCCATGGAGTGAAGCACACAATGACACAAGGTAAAAACATAGGAAAGGTATTTCTAAATCCACATTCGACTTTTGTGTTAAGAGGACAATGCATGAGGTACCTTGGTAGAAAGCGCATCATGACGTCTCCATCTCCAGTAGCGGCAGCACCACCAGCTGAGCTGTCTGCATAGGCCCCGGCTCCCACTATAGGAGAGTCCCCAACACGACTGCAGTGCAGGAAAATGAAAGGGTTTAAACACAGACCACATGAAACACTCACATATAATACACATAATAAAGTGCCAAATATAATGCACACAAATCATTTTTTAATCAGTACAATTGTTTATGTTTGTCTTTCTAGATGCAACATGAAATGCCTATATTTTCAATGAACAATGCAGATTAACAGCCAGCATCATTTCCTTTAGTGTTGCAATTCATTATGTAATCTTTTCAACCAATGAAACAGCATGCTAAAACCTGTTGAGTGGATTATTTTGTCACACTCATGTTCACCCAAGGCCTAGAATACTAATACATTTTTTTGCTCATTTTTGACACTAAAATCAACATAATCTACGTACCCTGGAACTTTGTGAGTTAGTCCATTGGTTGATGTACCAGCAGCCACGTGACCATCCTGATCGAGAGCAAGCATCCCTGGTGTAAAAACAAAAGTGCTATGGAGACATCAGCAAACACTATGGCAACATAGTAACTTATAAAAAAAAAAAAAAGTGTGACAAAGTCATTTGAAACACTCGTGTGAAGTTTTTTGGGAGCGTAGCAATAGATTGGATCTGTTTGGACAGAAACAAATTCAAAACCTTAAAATTGTAGCGTGCCCTGATAACCTCTACTTTAGTCAGCTTTTTGGCACGTTGTGCTGCTAAACGTGCTCTCATCCCTGTGTTGTTTCAATGAAGTGCTTATATACTGAGATATAAAATGCCCAAGGAAAGCTGACTCCACTACTTTCAATGTTAACTGATAAAAACCTACCTATGGTGTCATGGGAGCGCGCATTAGCATGCTGTGCCATCCTCTTCTCCTGTTTCAGTGTCGACCTGGGCTTGTAGGGTCCACAGGACATGGAAGGATCTGGAAATACATTCTTTTGACAGGAGAGAAAACTCCATTGCTGCTTGCATAATGCCACTATACTATATATGTACACACACGCACGCACAAACACTATACACACAAGCAAGACATGCTGATCTGCAGGCATTTACTTTTACTGAACAATTAGCACTATTGTCAATGCATGGTTTGGTACTTAATAATGAACAGTTGGCAGTCTTACAAAAATCATGTTCCCAGTGGTCTGGACCACTTCATGAACAAAACATTCGAGTTTAAATTCCTGCTGCTGCCAAAATGTGTCCTTCAGCTGTCCAATACCATTTTTATTGAGACACAGACAGCCTACTGTACCAGCTCATTCAATCTAAATTGACCTGGATAAAGCTCAGGATGTGATTATCTGTCAGAGTGCAGTGTAGTTTGACAAAAGGTTCTTCTGTGTCTACCTCAAGGCGTCTCCTCTGCTCTTATGAGTGACTCAATGTACCAGGTTGACCTGCAGGGAGGTGTGAAAAGTTCATTCAGTGTCTTCTGCTCCTTTGATGTCACAGGTAAGTGGGATTAGGAAAGAAAAGCCTAATTTTTAGTTTGAAGTGAGCAGTGATAAAATGCAGACTAGGAGTCATAAAAGGTAAAATAAAATATTGAAACAAAACTAAAATCCTTTCATATAGAATATGTATCTCTATCAGCATTACTTTTCTATGGAGCTTTCATTATGCCATCAGCAAACCGAAGTTGGGCTCAACTAGTCTGTTTTATGAAAGTGCCTGTGCATTATTCATAAAGCAAAGTCTGTTATGTTCCATTTCATGAAGGTGAGGGTAAAACCCTTGAAAACAGTCTCTTTAGTTATAAATAATACAGGTATAGTTGTTCTCCAGTGGCCTCAGCAACAATCTGAAATTTTCCAAAAAAGCCTGTCAACGGAGTAATTTGTTTACAAGGTAAAAGGAGAACAATGACACCTCTCTGCAGATTCAAGCTGATACAGTGGTGAATTTTTAACTGAACCACACCTAGTCATGCTTTTATTATGACTGCCACTGCAGGTATTACTATTATTCTATATTTACATGGATTATACAATTTATGTCAACACTAAATGCACACAGCAAATGTATGGAAATAAACCCTGTGAATTCTTTTCTCGCGACCCATTTTTCAGTTTTTACTGATGAAAGTTTTCTGTGCCTCTGCACCAAATACAGAATTTTCATGAAGGTATTGTACTTCTTTGGCAAGAATAGGTCAGGAAAGCTTTGGTAAAAACTTGGATGGCAGAATTGATCAGCTTTTCCTTTCCTTAACTACTGTTGAGGCACTTGCTCTTGCACTTGTTAAGCTGCTCATTGGCCATCAATAGAGGACTACGTGTGCTGGGCATCCCCAAGTGTAAATATTGTAAATTTGATCAATAGGACGCTGCATACTCTCTCTGGAAAGATAACAGCTGACTTGAAAGGAAAAATAACTCTTACTCGGGAGACTTTGGGACATTATTGTGGAGGTAAACAAGAGAGGTTGAAAGAATAGCAAAAACCCCAGCGCTGTAGGACATCACCTTTACCAGAAGAGCTGGCTTTTTATGAACTTCTTTAGTATGCCTGTCAATTTCCTAGCTTAATATCAATCTTTTAGAAGTAGCACGCCTGTAGCCAAAACAAGCGAGAGAAAAATACACACTCTAATACACACGCACACACACACCTTTCGATAATTAGGTTGGCAGTTGCCCTTCAGCCACTGTGAGAAAATATTCACAGATTTGTTGGTAGTCAGGTCTTCTGCAATGAAGCCCATGTTTTCAGCAAACACAGACGCTATAAAGAGAGAAAGAATACTTTGAGGTCAAGTTACACATTCTGGTCCACACTGACCTTGGGTTATAAGAAAAACAAAGGGTCACAAATAAAGGAGGGACTGGAGGCAATCTCATCTCATTTAGACTTTAGCTTGTGAGGAAGTTTTCCATCGCTACAGCAGTGACCTTACTATTCCATAAGAATGATGGTTCAATTCAGATGAATAAAGCCAAATGAATTGAATTTGGTGAATTGAATTTGGTATAAAATAAAAAAAAAGTTGGTCTTGTGTAATTTTGACATATGAGCCAAATTATTTGATTTAGAAGACACTTATCACATAGAAACAAAAGGCTTCAATATTGGACTTCACTTTACTTTGACTGACTTGCAGAAAGTTGACTTCCTCGTCCTTCTCCACTCTTTTATTTATTCATTTATATAAAAAAAAACTAAAATAATTCTCTTATGCAGTCCAGACTGTAAGTATTCAGACAGTTACACATTATTTGCTCTTAAGGCTCTGTGCTTCATCAACATTCAGTTTGAAATAAAAATCATGCACACTGTATTTAAGTGCCAAGTATCAGCTTTAGTTTGTGTAGGTTTATATCAATATTGAAAGAACTGTGTGGGAGATATAACCATTTTAACACATAGTGGCTAACACATGATTCAAAAGTAATTAGACAGATAGACATGAAGTCAAACAAAATCATCATACTTAATATTTTGTAGAAAATCTTTTGCAGGGAACAACTACCTTAAGTCTTTAACCCATAGACATCAGCGGACACTTTGTATCCTCCCTGGTGATGCTCTCCCATGCTTTCACTGCAGCGGGGTCTCTCTACCTTTGGGCTGGTCTTCAGTAAGTGCAGTGCAGCTCAGTAGGATCAGACCAGTCAAAGACATTCCACCTCTTCACACTGAAAAACTCTTTGGTTGCTTTGGCTGTTTGTTTAGAATCGTTGTCCTGCTGAATGGATGAAATGTCATCCAATGGGTTTTGATGCCTTTGGTTGAATCTGAGCACACATACTACATCTGTACGCCTCTGCATGCACCCTGTTGCATCCGTCAGCCATGAAATGATCAATGAATGCCGGTGTGCTAGTTCCATTGGCAGCTGTCATGCCCGCGCCACAACAGAAGCAGCACCATGTTTGACATTTGAGGTGGTGGCTTTGGGTCATGAGCTGATCTTTTTTTTTTTCCCCCCACACTTTCCGTCTTTCCATCATTTTGATTGAGGCAGATTTTGGTTTCATCAATCCATAGAACTTTTTGGCAGAACTCTACACTCTTCTTTTTGTGTTTTTGTAAACTGCAACCTGACCTTTTTCTCTTGATTCTTGACTTGTTGTGCAGTCATAGAGAGGTTTTTGTTCACCATGCAAATAATTTTCTGCTTTTCCACAAGGCATGTGCTCCTCAGTCTACCAGGTCATTTGGCATTTTCTAGTTTTCCTGTTCACACCTGCCTTTTAGAACGTACCCGACTGTTGATGTTGGCAAACCACCTGAGGTATCTCTCTACAGTTTTGCTTTTTTTAGCCTCATTATTATCTTCTTCACTTGCATGGTCACCTCTTTTCTCCATATACCAACTCTCAACTCTCAGTCAACTCTGAGCCGTGTATGAGCTCTTTTGTGCGTGACCTAAGACTGAAACGACACAGCGTCCCCCCGAGAAACATTTAGCAGCCAAGTGTCAAATTACTTTTGAACTCTTGTGATTTGGGAACTGTGTTAAAAGGGCACAAACAAAATGTGTAACTGTACCAAAAACTGTCTGGACTGTGTTTTTCCCTTTCTGGCCACATGTCTGTTATGCAATCATTCTATTTATGTTCAGAGCATTATACTGCAGATCTGACCCATGCATCCATCACCAGCTGCTTATGCTAGTGACCGAGGGATTGAAGCTTATTCGAGTGTTGCAAAAACCACGCATTACATAAATGCCTAAAAGGCTTTGCCGCTAATGTGACAGCTGCTTGATGAAGATAACTAATGTAAATTCATGGATCACAGTGTCTCCTTAAAACATATTTTATTCCCTTTTTTTCCCAAACTGCACTAGTTTGGTTCAACAGAACTGCATTTAAAAAGAAGTTGTAAGAAGAACAAGGTGTTACACTCTGTTGGTCATTGAATTTAATTTACATTCTTGTATGTTGTTTAAATAATGACTGATGTTGTTATATGTTAACATTAACCCTTCCAACATTAACCATGATTGTGTAATGATACCTTTGAAGACATAAATCTACACATACCTGACTCTCCCACTAGCAGTGTGTGATCAGTGTGCTCCATTACAACTCTCGCTACTCCAATGGCATTCTTGATTCTTCTCAGGTCTGCGACTGCTCCCACCTCCATGGTGTCCCTGCTCACAGAGAATACACACTGAGAATAAACACTCCTGCTGGGTTATCAGACACAAGTAACATCAGATTTAAGGGACAGCAAGTAATCTATCTATGAGCTTTATAAGCCAGCTTTGGTGACTAATACAAATCACAACACTTGCACATCTCTGATGCCGTCCTCCCCCCTCTAACCTCCCTGTACCCTTGATAAATGGTAGGCCAGTGATTAGCACAGACAATTTCCATAACATTGATGACTAAGCAAATTAGACCAAAGGTGTGTAAAGACAGTATACTGTTGTCAACAATTCAGCAGCAATGTAGTTTAAACACACAACATGATGCTTTTGTCAAAATAAATGTTACACATAATTCACCAAGTAAACTGTTTAGATATTATTTGTATCTCCTACATATTGTGCTTGAGATGAACTAATGAGATTCTCTATGTATTGCAATTCACTAAAAATGCTATACCTGAAGTATAATGTTCACTTGTTTGATACTGTGTCAGAGTGAAGTTAACTCATACTTGTGACTGTAGGTTGTAATGGGGGTTTCATGGATTGCTTTATATTGAGAAATGCTTCTAGTATTTATCCACCACAACAAACTAAAGCCTCAAGAAGCCAAACTGAAGCCAAAGAGTCGAGTCAACTTCCCCTGGCACAATATCAAAACTTGAACATTGTTTTCTAAAGTTTTTAGAAATGGATCTTTTTTTTGCAGCGTTGTTCTATTGGATTGGATGAAACTGTGCAGGTGTTTCAATTCTTGTTCTCCGTCACTGTGTACAATATGTCTGCTAGTGATAACTACTGTATTTCTTATGCAGCTATATTGAATAGACTATCCTCTCCCTAGAACATATTCATGCCTATACAGTCCCCAAAAAAGTCAATTTTCCTGTAAAATGGAGGAAGGAACATTCCTCAGAGTAATACCCAACAGCTTGCTGCTTGTATTTTGTCTTCCACCGTGAGCTGACATTTGCCTCCAATGATAACTTCTGAGTGTGTAAATGTTTGTGTTTGAGGACCTAATAATTGGCAAGGCCTTCAGATCCTAATGAGGCTCTTAATTAGTGCTTTACTGAGGAACGGCTGGCTGGAAGGTCAACCAGTTAAGCCTGTAAATGTTAGAGATGCATAGACAGCACCGCAACAAATTGTCAACAGTTACACAATATGTTGACAGCTGCAGGTGCCTAATTAAAGTAAGATTTTCATCATTTTCAATTAGGTCATTTCTGATTAAAAATAATCACAAACTGTTCTCTGTTCATTTAGAGCTGCTCTTGCTCATATTTTCTACAGCTTAGGAAATTGAGAAGGAGATCATTGCCAGGGATTGAAGCTTTCACCAAAAGTGGAAAAAGATCACATTTGCAAAATAGATTTGCGATCTTACCAGTCTTTACTGTTTTACTCTGCTACATCACAAATATTTTTTACCATGTAATTTTTACTCTTAATAAAAATGCAGTTAATGTCACGGTTTACCCATTCATGATCATGGCATCCAGTGTGGTCTCTCCAGACTCATCTGGACTCCCGCCATAGCCTACACTGCCATCACACTGCTCCATTTCACAGCGGGCACAGCCCGTCTCCACTGCATCCAGCACTGAGCCACCGGACTGCAGGGTATTCCACGCTGCAGTACAAAACACAAAACAGTGAGTAATTCATTGTACAATACACAACAAAACGGAGGCCAGCCAGTCAGCCTTTCTTTCTCATGATAGGAAATACAACCTTACAGTGTACAGAGAATTTGGAGCATGTTGTCAGGGCAACCAAACATTTAGGCAGCTTAACCTTATCTGTGGGGGTGGAAGAGTAGGGTTACTCTGTCCCTTAGGTCTCTATTTGACTGAAAATGGTTGAGTCTGACGTAGACAGTGCTGACAAAGAAAGTTTATGTCATGTTCTGAAGAAACTTTACTGTGTCACAATCCTGTTTTATAACATTTTTGACAGCTAATGTCAAATTAAACATACAGGGAAACATATTTTGCAATTTAGATATGGCTTGATTGAGTGCAATATCTGATATATAATATATTAGTGCTGTCTATGATTTTAAATATGTAGGGTAAATGATATAACTTAATCTATTTCCAAAAAAAAAAAAAAAGATTTGAATCTGAATTAAAAGTCCAGATGATGCATGAGATGACCACTACAGTGGATTTCTAATAAACAGGGAGCGTGAGCTGACAAGCATCAAGCATCAAGCATTTGGTCACTGATCCCCCAAGTGCCCATGGGGGATCAAAATACCAACTGGTAGCACTGTCACCAGCTTGCCACTAAATTCTCAGACCATTACTCTGTGTTCAGCAGGATACTACCACAAATTCCTCCTCTTATCAGTTATGATTTATCCATCTATAAATTCTGTTCGTCTTCCATTGTAGGTAAGTGCTCTTGTCTCAGCATATATTTCTTTTTTTTTCTCTTTTCTTCTTTTTTAATATCAAACTCAGAATTACAATCTTTTTTACTTAGTAAATGCTGCAGAATGGAAGAGGAGATTAGTCTGTTATTGTCAGCTGCTTCTATAAGCCCCCAAAGGAAAAGAGATCTGCATGGGTGGATCAATAGTAGTGGCTCACAGACTTCACTTTTAAATATCTACCTGCAGAACAGATAGCGTGGTACATTTTTCATTTTCATAGCTACCTCAGGGAAAACATGTGATGTACATCTCTCAAATGGTGAGTTTTTAAGTTCACTTTAATCACCTACAGGTTTGATCTGTTGCTTGAGATGTTTTGAACACATTTCTATCATTTTTTTTCGTGTCGAGCTTTGCACTTGGTGGAACTCCACGTGACTGATAAGTGGAAAGCAATGCTGAAATATTTTCTGTTTCAACTTAAACATATCCAATGTATCATCCTGAAGGAAATCAAATAGAGTGAGAGCAAAGCTGGCAATGGCAGTTATGAAGACCAGTTAGCTCTACCCTTTTCCGATCAGCATCTCAGACTCTGATGGTCTTACATACAGTGGATTCACAAGTATACTGCAAAAAAATAAATAAAGAAAAAGAGAATAATATAATATATATATATATATATATATATATATATTATAATATACTTTATAATAATGTGAGGGGGGAATCCTGAAAATGCTAGTCATGGAGCCTACCAGCGATTGCACTTGAATTTTTTTTTTTTTCAACCAAGAGTCCAAATCCAAAAGAGATTCAATTTGCTATCAGTTATGATGAAGACAAGCATATCTGAGAAGCTGTAACGAGAGAATGGCTATATTATGACATATTTAATGGATAAATAAATAACAATTATCAAAATAATTGCTGATTAATTTTCTGTTGATCGAGTCAGTTGATGAACTAATCATTTCAGTTCTAGGCATTTTATTAAAATGTAATCATGAATGAAATTTAAAAAAAAAAAAGCAAAAGAATCATAAATACTAAAGAGGGGGAGAGGGGATTATTCAGTTAAACCCTTCACTGTACACTAATCTCATACAACCACCATAACACTACTGTTAAATTTCATGTGTTTTTTGGTTTTCTACCACCATAAATCATGGATGTCATGTCAAGCCTTTTTAATGAGCTGCATGATGATGTGGGCAAAATGACTGTGCACAGACATGAGTACATGATGATCAATAAACAAAGCATTTGATATCCTAGCAAAATAAGTCATATCAGACTAACAACAGGAAGGCAGGTTTATCCAACCTCTGCTTCTGCAAGTGTCACCACATAAAAATAAATATTAAGATAATACCAAAAACATGACCAACATACTCTGTAACTGTGTTCAATTAATTATTCAACGCCCAGACACATACAGAAACTAATTAACAACATACACAAATGTTGTTTTGAGTGGGTATGCGGGTATTATATTTGTTTGTCTGCAGATTTTGGCCACAATATCACATGAATGAGCTCCGGACTAAAACTTTTCAAGCAATAACGTATGGTTAGATACCGTAAGGCCTACCTGCAGCCGTTGCATTCTTGAAAGGCCAAGTATTGATAACGAGAGGGAGAGATGTTTGACCAAGTGGAAACAGTAACGTTAAAGTGGAAATAAGCAGCGATATATACATTTTTCCCTGACAAAACGTTGCATGAGCATTACAACGATACACGTGGCTGCTATTTCCTATTCATTGATATTTTTCACGCCACAGAGAATTCGCATCCGAGCAGACCACCAAACACAGCAGGGTTTTACATGTATATTTCATAAAAGTCTACACTTTGATGCAATGAGACGTTACATTCAAACTTCCTTGTTTGTCACATGCTGAGTGGGCGGGTACTTTATTAAAGGGGAAGAGCAAATACTTCGGTGCAGGAGGAAATCTGGCATGCAGTTTGTGGGATGTGACGTTTTGATTCAAATGACCATTTTTTATTAAAAAAAAAAGAAAAAAAGAACTTAAGGTGAATGTAATAGCCCACATGCATTTAACCGTAGTCACAGTAGCCCCTACGCAGGTTTTACCTGAAACAGTTACAGGACTTTTTTCTTTGTCGAAATTTGGAAAATATAAATATGGGAAATATATAAATACACTGAGAATTATCCTGCTCTCATGTGGTGTCGAAATAATTGCAAAATTGAGTTTCCGACTGGGAAAATTCACGTGAACGCCCCCTCAAGTAACATCACGATTTACCGAGTTGTTGACGTCATTTACGTAGAAACATGGCGGATGAAAGTAAGTGTTGGGTTAATGATGAGAAACTTTTGATTCGCAAATTCATATACGGGACATCAATTTTTGACAACATTTAATTTGTAGTAAGGTATTAGGTTGTAACCGTTGGTTGTTGTTCACTTAGAGTGCCCTAGAAAGGTTATAGCAGTCACCCTGATTAACTAAATAACACAAATACTAGAAACAGCTATCAATGTGTTGTTTTAATGCTCTGAGCAAACACACCCAAGTTGGAAGAATGACTACCTAACTTGCGAACTGGGACCATTTGAGGAACACGTGAATGCGGCATTAATTCTGAATTATTTTGAAGGGAGTCGGTTATTTTGTGTGTATAATTATGTGAAATAATGTTTTGAAGTTGGTGCAATGTAATGAAATATAAAAGCTGCACTGTCTCAGTAGTCAAAACTAAGCTAGCTGATTGGGCAGGTTCCATGTGTTAGCAAAATATTATATGGATGGTATGTTCACATCTAATAGTTATAATAATAATAATAATAAAAAATATGTTTGTATGTATAGATTATATAAAAATATAATCCAGTAGTCTCTTATGCTTGCTTTAACATTGTATACTGTTGCATAATGGTTTCCAGCCAGCGGCACTGAGCAGTGGATGGACAAGGAATTCATACATGTACAATCTTGGATTTTACAGCAGCCCTTTTGATTTCAGATTAGGATTGGGACAGGTTTAATTAAATGAAATCAAGGATTTCAGTCCTTTCAGGTAAGCCAGTTGCAGGGCCTTCCATTTTGTATTGTACTCATTGGTGTAGCTTAATCGAACACTTAAAAGACACTTGAAGATACTGAGCCTTCGTTAACAAAATTAATTTCACCTGTGCTTTTCCTGCTACAACAAGTAAAAATGTGCTGCCAGAAAGGTTTAATGAATACCAGAGTAAGTTTTGCTTTATTTGGCTGACTGATGTTTTCTTCTCCCCATAGATTGCTGAGAAGTTCACTTCCCCTCTGGTAAGTTTGTATTTTTAACGTTTTTCCATTAAAGAACTTCATGAGCACTGTACACTTGAAATGAGTGTGTTGACTGGATATGACTTATTGCACTAGTAACTTAAAAATGAAATTATTCACACAGGTGTGCAGGATGGCCTTTGTAACCTGGCAGTTTTCACTGATTGTGCTCAAGAAGAAACCTCCCTATGTAGTTGGCAGCTTGGGACTGTGGTGACTTTTTTTCAAGGGATTCATTCACTGTGGAGATGCCTGGAAACCAAGGTATGTATTTGTTGCTTGTGCCTGTAGTAGATGTCTTGGATCAGGACAGTTTGTGCTTGCAAATTTCAGCTACCTGCCTAAGCTACCCTCATTGCTGGTTGTTTCTCAGTACAGTTCCAGCTTTTCTGCTGTGTTTTTTGCTGGCATGGGCTTGACACAGATTCAGTTTGTAGCAGACATGAATTTGTTGCAGGGTGTTTGTGGCTCTCTTGCAGATCTGCTGGCGGTTGCTGTCATAGCCACAGCGCCTGCTGCCAGCTTCTTTATCATGCTGCTGCATCTACTTCTGTGTACTGCATTGAGTAGCTTAGCTAATTTATTTGGTTTGTGTTTGGCTATGCTATCTTGCAATTGGTGTCAGAAGTGAAATATGATATGTCATATTCAATTATACGTATGGTCAAAGTTGTTCTGGGTCATTTTTATCCCTTGTGTTGTTGACATTATAGTTTCTATTGGCCCACTGCATAATAAGTAGAGGGTTGCACTTTATATTCATCTGGGGTGGCAAATAACTGTCTTGATTTATTTCTCTGTAATTTTAGCTTCATGGTAAATGCGGCTATTGTCACGTAGACATTGATTTTACTTCATGGCTTGCTTTACTATTCTTTATTTGATCTAAAGAGTGATTGCTAATTTGGTGAGTTTTCAAGGAGTACAGAGCAACTTGCTTTAATTTAAGAACAACATGCATTGCATTCGCTACATTTAGTTGTAGCGTGTTTGCCTTGTATAAGGTGACAAAAGGAAAACCAAACAGTGTGCTGCCTGAACAGCTTCAGTGCTCCTTGGTATTGATTCTTGAAATTTCTGAACTATATTGGAGGGATGAACACCATTCTTCCAAAAGATACTCCCTCATTTTTTGTTTTTTGATGATGATTATGATGGTGGAGAGTGCAGACTAACGGTCCAAAATCTACCATATGTTTTCAATTGGGTTGAGATCTGGTGATCTCGAAGGTCATAGCATATGATTCACATCGTTTTCATACTCATCAAGGGGTCACTGAATGGACCCCTTGTGCCTTATATGGATGGGGGGTATTGTCATCCAGTTTGTCCACTCATTTTTCAGGTTTTTCCTTTAATATGTCATTTGTCTGTCTTGCTGCAATCTTATTGTGCTAAATCTAAAAATCTTTGATCCTTGGATTGTGTAATGTTATAAAAGCACAGCAATTTCTTGACTTGTCTGACTGAACTGATGTTAACAAAGTACAGCAACGACCGATGAAAGCTTAGTAAGTCTAAATAGCTATGACCTAATTCTGATGCTGGATCTTTCAAAGGATATGCTCCACAAAGGTCGGTCTTTTAGAAGATCTGAAGTCTAGGCTGAGCCAGCAACTCTTTCCAAAAATTAGATGGTCCAGCCAGAGACCAAAACTAATTGTATATTCAGCTGGTCCTTGTCATATTGTAAAGTCAAACATTTTCAAGGTTAGTACCAAGCAGTAGCTCTTAAATAGATAAGAGAGTGTAGCAGTGGAATAGTCGGGAAAGGGTTGTTAATATTTAACAGAACAAATGATGACATTATCACATAATGGACAAATCGTGCAACAAGTTGATAATAAGGGGAAAAAGGAATGATGAAGTCAGTGACTTGCAAAAGCACATAAAACAATGACAGATACCTAGTTGACAACAATAACAACAAAAGTGATCTATCACTCAACTGCTCAAGTCCAAATGGTACCTTTACTGTGTGACTCCTTTACTGTCAAAGTTTTAGATTACGTCTCAAATGACATAAATCATCCTCTGACTTACCAAAATATAAAAAAATGTCAGAACTGAAAGAGGCATACAGCCAAATGTTTTGTTTCCTATAAAGTAATTCAGGAAATAGAGGATACCCCCTTTGCAGTGGAATATACCATAGCCCAAATATATCATGATTGATCATTTTATTTGTCTGTATATTATAAATAAGGAGCAGAGCAGCAGGTTCAGTTTTTTTTTTTTTTTTTTTCCTGTGCAAAAGTGCGTTCCTTTCCCTGCTGTATTCTGTTCATCAAAATAAATTGCATGACACCGTTCACTCATACCTGCTGCTCAATGGAAAGATTATTGGCCTATCAAAGTAGGAACAAATGATGAATGTAAACCTTTAGATTTCATGGTTTTGGATTTTGATTACAAGTCACACATCAAACTAAAATTCCCTTGGAGAAGAGTTTTGGCATGAAGCCATTTGTGAAGTGTCATCTTTAATCATTTAAGAATATAAATCTATCCCTATGTTCTATCAGTCCTTTCCTCATCTCCTTCAATTTACCTCTTGGTAGGAAGGAGATGATCTTGACAGAGTGAAGGAAGCTGGTTGTGGTGAAAAGTTTTGGCATATCCTCCAAGTCTTACCATATGGCACTGCCTTGACACTACATACCTCATGCTGGGTCTGGAATTTTTCTTTCAAGTCTCTGGAACAACATATCATGGCAGAGGAGGCAAAGTGTCCCTCAGAACAGAAAACTCGATAAAATTGGATCCTCTCATTTCGTACCAAACAAGAACAAAGCATGGGCAAGGCGGGGAAACTAACAATATAGTCTAACCTTGAGACGTGGACGCCAACAGCATGCCCTCTTTTACATTATTCATATGAAAAATACAATTTTCACTTATATTTTATTCATTGGTTTTTCCTTAAACAATGGGAAATCCTAGTGTGATTTTGACAGGGGTATCTAACGGGGAGAAAATGGATGAGAGAGAGAGAGTGTATTATTACTTTCAACTGTGTTATTGATCGAAATTAAAGAACAGCAGCTAAAAGAATAGCTTTTTAATAATAACTTCATCAATCACCAATGTCCTTTCAAGTTGTTTCATAATGTCCTTCATAACAGTCTGAGAGGGCATAGTCAATGTCAGTATGGGTAAAAGCAATGGCATCTTAAAAAAGCGTATGGATATCTAAACCACTGCACTGCTGAGGTACTATATATATATATATATTGACAGCTGATTGACAGCTGCTGTAGGAATATACTAGAATATATATGGTATGCAAGCCACACATATGGACCCATATGTATCAAGCCATCCAAATTATTAGTCTAGCTATAATCCATATAACGTTGAAAGCATGCATTTAGCTGTGAATGGGCAAAATTGCACAGAGGTGGGGTTCATCTGATTGAGTCAATATTTATTGATATAACAATACCCTATTACAAAAAGTACTGCAAGTTTTCCAATGGTAAGATTTAGTGCTAATGAAGGATGTAGTGGTAAATGTAATAACTAAACCTAACCAAACCCAACCGTGACTTTGAGTAGTTCTCGTTGCCTACCCTTACCTTAAGTACTCTGTATGTGTCATTTGGATATGAATTCATTTGAAAAAAAGCATTATCGTTTTGTGTTTTTGAAACACTCAAATTTTGTTCCATTGGGTCATGTTTAAGCCCAGAAGGATACAGCAGATAAGTTAATTTCCCAAAACAATTGCTATTATTGAAGTTTGGCTTATTATGAATGTAAAGGATGGGAAATAAAGCGACCTCATCCCTTTGAATTGACCCCAGTTTTATTTAAGCACTTAGCAAAAATTCTATCATTATTCACTGTGATACTGAACTTGAACTTCTTCACTGGGGCTGTTGTTGCCAATGCTCGGAAAGAACAATGAATGAATACGTTTATTTGTGGGAATACCATCTCAGTAAAACTATTTTTTTTTTTTTTGTCAAATTTTTTTTACAGAACTTATCCAACGTTTTTCAGTTCATCCTCGACCATAGAAATGAACTTAAAACAGAAAAAAAAAGTCCACTGAAATCCCAAGAGTTTTTCTAATTATCTCGAATGCCAGCTAAGTCAATTAGCTCTTTTTTTTTACGATCTTCCATAGTGTCCAAAACAGATGGTACGAAGGTTTGTCCAGAGCCCTGCCTTTGTACCACATTTGCAAATGGGGAAGTTCAGATGGTGGCATTTACAGGTCTGTTGAAAGACAAGTTGACTTTCAAAGGCAATAAATGGGGTAAAATGCCAGCGAGGTAAGCTGCAATACCAGCTGTCAGACACAAGAACAAGACGAAAATCTCTCAGTTGATGGCTGGCACAGGACAAAGTGTTCCGCCGAACAGATCTGTCTTCAGAGAAAACATAGACTAAATCTATCAGACAATATCAACTAATAAAGTACTGCCACCAAAAAAGTTTTTTTTCATGCAGTTACAAAAAAAATAAATAAATACTTGAGGTCCTATCCCATTTTTGTCCCCCTTTAAGCATAGCCAAGGAATCCCAATTACCTAGCTAATTGCTAATATATTTTACACACCTTCTCTCTCCTAACGTTTTGTGACCAACTGTGCTGTTCACTGCTCATGCATTAAACAATTGTTGGAATGAAAGTTACTTATAACCTCTGATATTTTTTGTCAGTGTGTAAGTGAAACAAAATATAATTAGCTTGTATACAGTGTTGCAGCAGTAATAAATGCCATTGTAAACACACCTTAATGAAGTGATTATGATGTTTTCATTTGAGTTTTGGGCACGCTAATCATAAAATATAAGTTGAAAACAGAAAGCGAATACTACAAAAAACTACAACAAAAGTGTTATTTATTAATTTCTTATGGCCTTTTCTTATGTTACATTTTTTTTTTTTTTTTTTTAGATATTTTATTTATTTTACACATGCACATTATTAACATCAGTCGATGTAGTTATGCAGCCCATAAATCTTTCAGTAAAGCATAACCTAATTAAAAAGTCTTTTTATTTTTTTTATTTTTTATTTTTTCATCTAAGTCATTTTTGATAGCAAACATCTTAGTTAAGTGAGAGACTGCTCAGAATTAAAGCGCCCCCTGGCTCTTACTCAGTACAGCGGGGGCAAGCTTTTCAGTATGCCCATGTTTCCAGGCAACTGTGAAATAAGTCCCACAAATGCTACATTGCATTTTACTGTATGAAATCACTTTCAATGCACCATTCTATAGGCTACTCTATAGGCTTCTATGGCCAAATGTTAGAAATGTCAATGTCACTCAAGACCAAGACCTCATTTGAGACCACCCATTGCATAAACAATTTCTTTTTTTTTTTTTCAGCTCTTGAGATCATGTTAGCAAATCTGCATAGTCAGTCAGCCATCTATAAAGGCTTCAGGAGCTTAGATACAGCTGTATTATTTGTGATTGAATGTTTGAATCTCCTGCAAACTAGGATTTGAGCCCATTCAATGTTTGCTTTTTCATTTAGCTGAAGCTTGCTGAACAGACTGTCAGACATGCCGGATTTAAGATAAATCCATGCATGCACTTCTAACCAACAGTCAGACTTCTAACTAGCAGGATGACAGTGCCCAGATGTCATGTACACCATGCTGCAGCTGCAGGGGAAAAATAGGAAAGTTCCATAACAGTGTACCATATAGTGTAGACCTTATAATGGTTTGCTGTCTGTGAGTGGATGAATGCCTGGGAGAAACTTACAACTGTTCATTCTGTCTTGAACAGTAAATATACAGGTACACTTACAGAATAAAGAGCCTGTTCTTGGGTGTACAGCAGGGTACAGTGTACTCTGTTGCACTTGCTTTCAAATTTGATTTAAGGTAATAATAGGATTCAATATTTGAAAGCTTTCCTGAACTATATTTATTTTTCAGTATTTCCTTATCTACAAACCTAGAATTCCTAACTTTTTTACATTATACAATATATCTTTTGCCAGATCTATTTTTATTACCATCATGTTCTCGATAATTAGTATTAGAAAAAAAACATGCAGCCCAGACATATTTTTCATAGACATATTTGTGTACAAAAAGAGAGGATTTATTTTCCATTATATAAGCAACACCTGTATTAAGACGATGAACCTGGTCAGTGTGTATGTGTATACCCTTATGTCCTCTCTATATGTGATAATGTATAGTGTACTCTCTTTTGTATGCTGAAACTTTATGAAAAATGGTACATTAAGTTGTAGGTTGATTGGTGAACCTATGAAAAATGGCAACAGGAAATTAAGCGTTACTCTTATTTGTTTTTCATTTAACTTAAAGGAGATTCATCTCTCAAGAATCAATTTGAATAAAGTTGAACAAAGAAGGCCCCCAAGCACATCAATGAAAAAAACTTGACTGGGGGATTAACTTAGAAAAAAACCCCCAAAACATTAAAAGTCCCTTGCAAAGTAACATCTGGGACAAGGCTCCTTAATTCTATCACATACATTTCTGTGTTGCTCTTGTCATTCATCAAAATCCGTCTTCACTGCTCTTTTTGTTGTCACAAGTGATAAATTTGAATATCTCGGTAAAGGATTTAGATGCACTCCACATACTGCGGGTGTGTTATAGTCACTCTGCTGCAAGGGTGGAATTGCTGTTTAGACAAAGGGAAGCGACAAAACCGCGCTCATCAGTGGCATTAGTGATCCAGCTAAGTCAATCACAATGTAATTGTGCCTCTGATCCAGAGGATGGGGCTGAAGCATTAACCACAGAGTGTTGTTCTACTATTCTGTTTATGACACACTGTGTCTAATGATAAGGCTGCAGTCAGGGCTTGCATGACGAGGATGATTATAAATTGAATTGCAGCTCGCATTGAGACCACCACATACTTCAAATCAGATTTCCAAGTGGCTAAGGTCTAGTTGACAGCCTACTGATGTGTATGATTTGTTGAATAATATTAAAGTCACTATGAACATGTAATTAAAAAAAAAAAAAATAAATAGTTGGATGCTAGACTATTCTCCTGAAAATACAGTGTTGCCACATGGAAAATGCTAGGATTCTTCCACTACACTGGATCCAAGTACTGAAAAAGCCTGATCCCCAATCATCTTCAAAAGATGCTTTAAGGGGGTTTCGAGATGTCTTTAGAGGAAAAAATGTCTTGGTAAATGTATCACAAAACCACAGGTATTACTCTGGAGATTTAAATTCCTCTTCATGCATTAGAGAGCAAGAAGAGGCACTTTTTCCAGCATTGGCAGGGGCACGTCTGTCTTTTCTTTTTCTCTCTTTATTCCCTGCTGCCTGAGAAGTCCTGATAAGACACATGAGTATCTGGGGAGGAGTAACCTCAGCATGCTGAGGTGGGATTCAAATTGTTTGATGGAGTAACTGATTAACTGCTCTCATTTTTTTTTATTTTTTGACTCCTTGGTATTGCTAAGGGACACTAGGCTTTGAGGTGGTGACAGTGGTCCCATTCCAGTTTTTTTTTCCTGCCAAGCCACTGTGTATGATGGTAGGGATTATATTATTTCTGTCATTGTGTTACTGGCAGACACGTAATTTGCTCTCAAGCACAGCTACTGTAGGGCCACTCTCAAGGCTCTAGTGGTAGAGCTATACTGCGAATGTATTCCTGTTGCAGTAGAGTACTTTATTGTAGCAAAATAGCTCAAAAAACATTAATTATAAATTTTGACTCAAATATCTAAATTTTTTGTCTAACAGCCCATCATAAATTAGGAGCACCCAAAACCAGTCCTAACAGTGTAAACATAACCATTGTTATTATGGTAAGACAGGAAAGACACCTCACATTATTTAATTAGATTAAATTAAATAATTTTTTGCTAACGTACTTAAACTGTCAAAAATATGACCACAAACCTATGTCACACATATATATAGTAGCTCCTGAATGATATAAAAGTTGTGTTCTTTCAGTATAGAAGATTATATGACCAGAGCATGAGATGACCATGCCATTTTCACAAATTAAAGTAAAGTTTAGGCATGTAAAGTAACTTCGAAGGGCAACATTTTTAAGTAAGAGACATTTCAATCAGCATTAAAGGAAACTGGCGATATTTTTCTTATTATCTACAAAGCCCTCCAAAAGATGGAAACCAAAAATGTGTGAGTCTGTCTCTTAATACTGTCTGACTTCTCCCCATCTGTGGCACCCAACCCCAAGACCAACTGTTCCAACTGGTTTCCACTGGTCACAAATATGTACTTTAATTTTTAAAAGGCACAGTAATTTAACATAACAGCTGGACACTGTAATTTTTTAACAGTGATTACTCAAACAGGAGTAAATAGTGCATTTTGTTGGGGATTATTTTCAGTCACACATTTGGAGCAATAGGATGTTGTATGTGGCCATGTCCATGGTAATGAAGGAAAATGTCACCTAGTGCGTCAGTGTGGTCCACTGATGTGTTTTTGATAAGCTCTGGCTACACAGATAATACTTATCTTATCACTGAAGTTGACAACATAAGAATTCCTAATGAGTTGAAGACTAAACTTTGATTCTTGCAGTTAATGTGAAATGTATATTCTCATCCACTAGCTGCATATTGGTGTTATCACATGATACTCTGACATCAAGCTGTTACCCGTTTGTAGTGCTCCATGTAATCCTTTTGTGGTAGAGAAACCTAATAAGAGCACAGTATCCATTATTTGCATTTAAAAGCTTTATGCTTGATGAGTTTGGGGTCAAGGGCCTTTGTCAGTGACTTTGTATCAGTGTTGTTCATTACTAAAGAAGTAACACTTAGAAGCCCTCAGTCACCGGCTCAAAGAGGGAATACAGCCTCCCGTTAGGGATTGAGCCAACTACCTTATTAATTAGCCTTTACAGCTTTAGGCCAACCTGCTAACCCATTTAATGAGTAAATAATTGCTTCTTAGGTCTTATGTCATCATGTCTTTTATTAATATGGGAAGTTATCTCAAAATTACTCTTGAACCCTCGGAGTGCCGAAACAAATTTGGAGCAGAGGGGAATCTGGCCCAAAGATCCTTCTTTGGGCTATAAATCTTGGAGGATTGGTTCCAAAATAAGATAAATTCCAATTTGATTCCTTAAGGATTTTTTGAATTGTCAAAAGACTTTTTGACAAGGGATTGTTATCAAATAATTGGAAAAGTACATCCACTTTAAATATCTTACTAGAACTTGTACAAACAGATAGATTAAATATTTGGCTCCATTACACTCTTACTCCTTTTACGATTAATAAGGATGACCATGCAAAGCACAGAAAGCCACATGCACAGTGATAAATGACTTCCTCAGTCCCCAGGGTCACACTATCATGAGGAGCAGAGGTAATTCTAGTAACTCATATCATTTTACATGTTGACTTAACTTTGACAATTCCCTGAGGCCCTTAGTGGCTCTGTGCTAAGTGAGTAGTGGCCGTTCTGCTTTCCATTGAAAATCAATAACTTGTCTTTTGTGGTCTATTGTGATTGATGTATTACAAATCAGTGAAGATTTCTATGAAGTTGCTATCTTCAGTACACTGCACTGATGTTATGTTCTTTATTTATTTAGTGTGTCAGGGTTGGGCTGTGTTCCTCTGCAGTTAATCATGTCATGAGATGGATGTGGACAAACATTGCATGAGATGCAATGTTTGTCTGTATTTGTTTATACCTGAGTTTGCCTCTAAGAATATTGGTGATCTGGGTCTGTTTGGCTGTCTATCATCATACTGGGAAGTTCTGATTTTTTTCTTCAGGAAAGCTATAATATGTTTCTCATATTATCCTTGATTTAGATTTTTTTTCCATGTTATTGGTACAAAATAAAGTGTTGATAATAACTGTCTTAATATTCATATTGCATTAGACAGAATAGCCTATTGTTAGTTCAGTAAGATGTTTGTGACAAAAGTGGAAAACGGTAATATATACTGCCAGCAGTTCAAGTTGTTCTTGTTGAGTAACAAAACACCAGTTAATCAACAAATGTCAAATGTGCCTAATTTTACTGATTCCACTAAGTTTCTGCAGCTGAGATTACATGACCTCTTTTCTCTAAATAGAAAACACGCAGAAGGCCTGAAAGTTGCTGGAAGTGAATCTGTTTCAATCACCTTCTCGCCTTATAAAATCTGCACTTCATTTAGCTGGTAAAGTAATGACCATCAGCGCGTTTGTAAATAACCTACTTGGAGGAAATTATGCTCGAAAATGTGCTAATTAGCAAGAACAATGCTTGCACTGCCAGTGTAAAACCATCTAATCCTTGTCCTCTCTAGCTTAATGCTTGTCTCTAGTACTTCAAGGTCCATTCACGAAAAACTGTGAGGATTAGGCAGTCATTTCTATACTGTTTGTGCCTGACTACTGATGCCAAAAATCTATATGCTTGTGTTCATGCTGCATGGCATTGCAGATGAATGTGTTCAATATTAAATAAAAAGCACAAACAAAAACATGATTGCAGTTCATCCCATGCATCACCAGAGAATAGTACAGCAAGTGCATCTGCTCACCTTTTTTTTTCCCTTCTGGATCTAATTCAGATGTTTAAATTATGAGAAAAACATGCTCCCTACCAGTCTTTTGAAATATATAAAACATTCATTTGAATTTTTTAGGTTTGAGGATTGGACAAAATATTTGGAAAACTAAGGAGAAAGATTTTTTTTTCCCCTAATATGCATACTGTATCACTACCTTTTATCATTTTTACATGGTTTTCCTTCATAGGAAATAATTTTCAGCCATTGAATGACAGGACCTACAGTCTGACAAGCCCTGGTATTATACTGAACTGTGACCAAGCATCCCAGTAGTTTAGATGAGGAAGAATAATGAAAATATTAAATGTGTATCCACCCTGACAGAAGTTGTCTGAAGGAGTTTTGTATTCTGAAACCTGTGAACATATGACAGTGTACAGTGAGTGATAATAATTTAACAGGAAGGCTCCTGGCAGGCTACAGTGTGTCTATGGACAGTTCTGAACAGTAGAAAATGCTGTTTTGCTGCTGTTCGTGCTGATGCCTAACAGCTATGACAACAGCTGCTTTTTGACTGGCTGGTTATGAAGCAGTTTGTCAAGACTCTTGACAACTTAGACTAGAAATTCTGCAATAGAGGAATGTAAGTGTCAATGTGGGCTTTGTAACACAGACATGCAGCAATGAGTCAAGATGTGCTGCTAAAGACTGAATGAATTCCTGACCCGTCCTGATGGACGGGTCCTGTGGGTGTGAAAGTGTTTTGGTGTAAGCGAGAACACATGAGTGAGATTTCTCTTCTGGGAGAGAAATTATTTGTATGTTAAATGTGCACATAATTACATCACTAATGATGTGTCCCAGCGTATCCTTGGATGTATCCTTGAATCATGTGTATGCGTTAGTGCTGGAACAATTAGTTTATTAATGAACATTTAGTTGTTTTTTTTTTTACCAAATAACTGATAAACTGAATAAGTCATTTCCAAATGTTCTGGTTTCACGTTCTCAAATGTGAGGACTGCTGCTTCACCCTGTTTTATATCACAGTTTTATACATTATTGTTTTATTTTACAAAGAAATGAATCATCAATTTAATGTTTTGGCCTTTTGAACTATTACTCAGACAACACCAGCATTTTAAAGGAAATCTTAGACATTTTGTGAAACAGGCCCATTTAGTTTCTTGCTGAGATTTAGATGAGAAGATCGTTAAGACTTTCATGTCTGTACAGTAAATATGAAGCCACGGCATGCAACTGGACCGCTTAGCTAAGCACCAACACTGGAAACAGGAAAACAGCAAGCCTGGCTCCGTTCAAATGTAGCAAAATCCACTGACTAACATGTCTAAAACTTGGGACGGGCGACGGGGCGAGACACACTCTCTTCCTGTAGTGAATTCACTCAACTCCTTCGCTTCACATTCAATCTGATTTGAACTTTTACCCACAAAATCATGAGGCTCTCCAACATCATGCTGGTTTGAGAGTGGGGGTGAGACTGACCTGTAATTCGGGAAACGTTGATTGTTTATATTCTTGTTTTTATAACCGCAAGTGAAATAATACCAGCAGCAGGGAGAGAGGGAGAAACACTATTTGACAGAGGCAATGACAATAAAATTTTTGATAAAACAGTTTATAATTTACAGCTTTGTAGACTGCTGCTGTCATCCCGCTAGCCAGGCTAGCCTCTACAGGTTATGTTTTGAACCGTACTAAACCGTACCGTACAATCTTTCCTGACCCCTCCGGCTTTTGGCCACACCATGTGTGTAAATTTTACCAGGCAGACTTTTGTCTGACTGTACTATATTTGCCAAACTATTTGTTGCTCAGCAACTATAGCATATACTCCTGAAAGTTATTGGTCTGGACCAAAGAGCAAGGCCGTGTTCAGAACATCCACTTGCCCACTATCTAGTGAGTCCTACATATTAAATAAACCATTTTGTAGTGTTGTTTGAATTTTCAACTGTAAATTTTACATTTTAGTGCACTACAAAACCAACATGAAGCATACAGAGGCTGTATGCTACATTGATCAAGCTAAACCATTGTGCATTTCGGCCTATCTTGTTAAAGTGCTGCTTCTTAATGCCAGCTGGTACTTCAAGTCACTGTCCTCTTTTCTGCTTTTAATCAAACATTAATTTACTTTTCCTAGTCTATTACTGAATTTAACTGAATTTTTTTCAAAAAGATATCACTATTAATTAAGTCTGAGGTATGAATGTATTTCTTATTTTATAAGTAGCTGTTTGTTGGATTCAGTCCAATGCCATTGACCATGACACACTCCTGAGATGAAAGAAAGGGAGAACTGTATTTTGCTGTTTCAAACACAAACCTCTTGAATGCAGATTTTCTGGGATATTTTGGGCTGTCTCATCATGCAAAGTTAACATAATAGCTAAAATGTCATGTTTCAAAGTAATTTTTCACTTCATCACGTGTTTAACAGTACAATCTGGATGGTACATTGAATAGAGCCAGCATCAATATCATCTGAGCACTAACCACTGTTACCACTGCTTCCTAGAACACAACCACTTCAATTGAAGGTAATTAGAATGAATGTAGGAGGAATTATTTGGATGATTGAGACAAACAACCAATCTGTGCACCACAATTGAATTGTTTTGTTGGCAATAGAGCTTCCAATCATGGTTGGACACCTCTCCGCTCCCTGCTGACTTCAGATACCAATAGACAATGTTTGCTCATTTGCTTAGTAAAGATTTCTTTTAGCCATGCTGATTTCCAAATTCAATTTAAGGCCAATTTCTTGCCAAGCAAAAGAGAAGGTCCTCTGGAGTGCTGAGAGTATTGTAGTCTCTGTTTTGATCATTGTTTTCTTTCAGGTTGGAGGGAGAATTATTGATTTGGATTCAAATGAAGCTGTTGTGAAGGCGAGAGGTCCATTTGTCGAAACTCGCTGGCGTGCATCACTCCAGATAATGAGGAAACATAATGAAGCATGTTAACTCTGTGCTCTGTCATCATCAAAGTCGTCAGTGGCAGCACTTTGATTGGCACCTGTCGCAGAATCAATGGAATTGACTTACATTTATGCCTCCCCATCTGTTTTATTGTCGTGCAGTATGGGTTTTTGAACGAGTGGGAAGAGGCTATGATAATTCCCTTCCTCTGTCATTTTTTCTGACAGCTACAGAAAACTAAACGAGCACATTTTTCCTATATAGAGCTGTGTCAATTCCAGTTCTCCACGCAGATGAAATAATGCATAATGTCATGTTGTGGCCGAGCGCAGCAAATCACATGGCTGTTTGAATCTCCCTGTGTGCATTATTCTCCATTAAACACAGCGGGAGTGTTCTCCCATCAACCTGCTAAATATAGAATCTCTCCCTGGTCGAATCACAGTGAACTTGTTCACACAAATGAGCTTACGTTTATGTCCATAGGTAAAAGAGGGAGGTGTCGCCTTGTTGTATGAACCAGGGTGACGTGGCATACGGATGAAACAGTCGAGTTCGTCCTCCCATGAGGGACTATCCCTTAGATCTTTAATTAGGGCAAGAGAAGACAGGAAAATGTAATCAATCGTCTCACCTCTGGGGTTTCTGTAGTAGGAATATGCAATAATGTATTTTCCCAAAGGACGGTGTTTTCATCAATATTCTATTTAATAAAGCCTTTTTGTAATCATAAACATGAGTGATAAGTTTTAGGAATTCTACACATCACCAGTTAAATCCTATTCTGTCATTGCAATTTGTGAAAGCTCTCGCTGCAGCTTGCTGAATTACACCTGATGTTAATTATGAGCAAAATAATGATGATAAACAATAGTGGTTTGTGCTATTTAATGTAGTAGCTTTAACAACTGACTCATAACCAGCAGAGTTGCTCCTGTTCCACACATTGTAATATAGAACTAAAGTTGACACATTTCTTTGGGAAAGGACACTGAAGTTGTTACAAAACCACTTGCTGTTTATGGGGATACAGCAAGGTTGTGTTATAGTCCTAATTAATGCGTGCAGAGGATTGAAGCCTCCATTTATGCCACAAGACATTTGGGATAACTTTAATTTATGGAGTACAGAGAGAACTGGTGCTCTGACACAAGCAGCAGGGGGTCTTTGAAAGCGGGCGGCATTTTGCTGTGGAAGAGCTTTGAACATCTCTCCCTAAAGCAGGACAGGAATCAAAAGCAAAGGCTAATGCGCCTTATGCACCACAGTGTGCCGTATCCAAAATTGTCTCGAGCTGTTCATTATTCATTACGAATCCTTGTTAGGTTAGGTGCATGTCTGACATAGCAACAGGCTCATACATGTTCACATTCAGATTATTACATCTTATTACACATATATATGGAGTGTCAAATTAAAGGGAATACCTGAAAAATGGGTGGGGAAACAGGATGACAATGCCCCAATCCGTAGGGCGGTAGGGCTCACTGAATGGTTTGATTAGTATGAAAATGATGTGAAACATATGCCACGGCTTTCGCAGTCACCAAATCCCAACCCAACTGAACACCTATTGTAGATTTTAGATCAATGTGTTAGACAGCACTCTCCACCACCATCATCAACACACCAAAAGAGGAAATATATTTTAGAAGAATGGTGTCCATCCCTCCAGTAGAGCTTCAGAGACTTGTAGAATCAATGCCAAGGAGCATTGAAGCTGTTCTGGCAGCACATGGTGGCCCTGTACCACCCGTCGCTATGTGACCATACAACTACAGTATAGTCCTCCAGATTTGTATGAGTTTTACCGGTAAAGTTAAATTTAGCTGTTAAGCCTGAGTGTGCTGCTGTTGTGCTGTTTCCAGCTCTGTGCTTTTTGACCCCCTGCTACCCCCCGCAGAGCACCAAAGATGTTGTTGTTCTTGTCAGATGCTCACAGCAGCTAATTAGAGAGGAGCTAAGATTGGTGTGAACCAATACCATTACCATAGGTAGTTAAATGGGAAAAAAAAAAAAAAAACTGCGTGTGCTTTCAGTAGACATGTAAAGAATATGTACTTCAAAGATTTTCTACAAATATAAACCAAAGAATTTGATGTGAGTCAAAGTGTATGTGACAGAACTCCTCTCATGAGGTAAAATAAATTGATAGAGATCAAGGATCTGAGGCTGAGACACTTCTACTGATGTCAACACTGATGAGATTCCCCACTGAAGGAACAACTTCTCAGAGGATGAAAGTTTGGTTTACACATGTAAACACTTGTCTATGACTGAACTATGAGGGACTAGATCCCCAGTAATTATATGAGAGAAAGATGTCGCGTAGAGGCACACACATGCCCTCACTGCTAGAGTGCAGCATGTTTAATTTTGACACTGCAGGGAGATCAGCAGCCTAGGAACCATTCATTCATATGGTAATTACATAAACCTGAGACCAAACTTGTGTTATACTATCTCGTGACAATAAGACACATCCACACAATGGACAAAATGACTGCTGATGGCATCAGCTACAGTTATCTCCATGGTTTGTAATGGAGAGAAACAAATTGAATAGCTGTGTAAATGAAACTGCAAGCAAAACTTATGATCTGTGAAATTCCAAATGTAGCCTTGTGGGGTGCAGCTGGTAACGGTTTTTATCTTGATAAGCCCGAGGAGTTAAATACATTTCATTAAGTCTTTTTTACTTCTACGAGAGCTGAATATGGCTGAAAGTTAGTCCCTCCACACTTTCCCCTACTATAAAAATCAGTGTCTTAGCTGAAATAAAACAGAACCCAGAATCTGTATTAAAATGTGTTTTCCCCTTGGCCCATTTCAGTTGTGTTTGGATGGCTTGAGAACATATTTGGATAAAATGGGAATAAAATAGCCCACCTCAATTTTCTTGGGTTTGGCGCTGTGCCTGGCAGCCACAGTCTTCTGTGGCATTGTCTTTTGTTAAGATTTGTATTGTTTTAGGAAAACAAAATCACATGTATTGTCTGTTTGTTAATGTATGTCACTGGGGTCTTTTGCCACTGTTCATTAAAATAAACTAATCACTAATTAAGCATTACCAATTCTGAGACTTGCGTCACATAAAGTGCTATAGATTGATTATTTATTTAGCCTTCCTGAGCAGGAAATGTTACCAATAAGTTAGTTAATGTAATTTACCAGGAGAACCAGTTAAAGGCTTAAATGAATCATTGGAGCTGGTTGACATCTCTGTTCATGAGAGAAGAAATTAAATTCCCAAGTTCATTAAGGTATCTTACAGGATAATGTCAGGGTGACTGTCCAGTCCACCTTGATGGTAGCTGGGTGATGCAGCAGAACAATAACGCTAAACATCAAAGTAAATCCACTACAGAATGACTTCAAGCAAAGAAAATCCACCTCTTGGAGTGGCCCAGTCAGAGCCCAGACCTTAATCCAGTAGAGATTTCTGTGGGTTGACCTGTAAGGAGGAATGGTCCAAAATTCGTCCTGAGCATTGTGCAGGTCTGATCAGCTGCTACTGGAGGCACTTGTTCAAGGTCATTGGTGTCAAAAGACGTTATTAAATCCAACGTTTCACTTACTTTTTCCACCAGTGCTGTTAATGGTTGAATGCTCTGTTCAATAGAGACAGGAAAGATTATAATTGGTTGTGTGTTGTTAGCGCTAAATACACTGTTTTTGTGTATACTTGTTAGTTACTTAGATAAAAATCAGATCCCATTTTATGACCAATTGATGCAGAAAAACGGGTAATTCCAACGGGTTCACACACTTTTCCTTGCCACTGTAATTATTTTTAAAACTGGTTTGATGATCTTAGCTCTTGGCATAGTGTACAAGCTACAGTACCATCACATGGTTTTACCTAGGAAGTCAGTGTAATTGCTTATTTTTCTTCTACCTAGAGTCACACAAAGAGGCTCCTGGTTAGGTATCCTGGAGGAAGGAAGGTGCCATCAGTGACATAAAGTGATTGTGTCTACCTTTGGGTTATTTCATGTTGACAAAAATAACTTCACCTCTTCTTGTCTGTGGCAGTAATGCGTATTCTTAAATCAAGCAACACAAAACTCTTTAAGCAAAAGATACTTTTCTACAGTTATCCAAGTTTCTCATCACAACATATTGTATATACTCCACAACCCCTTTGGCATCTATGAGTCGTTTGAGTATTTTTATCTGAATGCAGTTCTCGAGGGGAGTGTAGCTGCTGAACACCCACACAGCCTCGCTGACAGCCTTCAAACCAAGCAACAGCACTGAAGCCAAGATGCACCACCTCAGTTTGTGTCATTGCAACATACCTTCTTTGACGGACTTATAACAATTGGATGCCCCCTAACAAACATATACACAAACACACACAAACACACATACACAGTCCATGACATCAAGTGCTGATGGTGCGCCTGCAACCAAAAAACTGCTGAAAAGTGACCCTGGCTGTGACCTTGTCACTGACTTGGGGTAACAAGTGAATGGAAATTGGTTTTACCTGAGTCAGGTAATCATTACTAAATGAATTTGCTCCTGAGCCAAGGGTATAAGTGGGATAAATATATATCTCTGAGATGAATACAAATTTCAATTATGTAATGAAAGGCAGGCAGGTTATTGATTTTGGAGGTTACACTCTGCATGCCTTTCATCGCTGGACTGTTCTACATTAGAATGATGAGTTTTAAATTTGGCAGGTGTTTACATGAAGCTGTCAACAATTATAGCCACAATGATTTCAGTGTTTTGTTATTTTTCTCCGGTGCTCCAGGTCCTCCAGTCCAGTGCAAATATGCAAATCATTTCTGTTTCATGCATGCATAATGAGCATAAATGTGAATTTTGTCACCATGTTGATTTTTCCAACCCGTGCTTTTGTGCACCGTCACCATCATAGCAGACACCCATCACCTTCATTATCATCATCATCTCCACTGCCATCATTTGCTTCCTAATCATCATTATAATCAGAAATGTCATAATTATTACCGTTGCGACTGTATGGATGGCACAATCATCGCTATTGTCGTACGCTAATAAAGTGGCAGTGATTCATTTCTCCATGGCTCTGACTGTGTTCATTATGCCTCAATAACAGATGGACCGTGTTAACTGCACACGTCTGACGACTGCTGAAGTGTCGGCTTCAGCACACGGAGCAGCTGGGAGGACATGGCCCGTGTTTCAGAGCTGGTCCGTGCTCTTCAATAATTCAACCCTTCCAGCTGTCTCATATCAGGCCCAAAGCTCCATGGCCTCCAAGCTCACATCAGAGCTATACCCAGGCACTGCAGTGGTCCAACTATAAATGGACCGTTGCATCAGTGTTGTTATTGAAAAAACAATGTCTTAAATGCAGAGGGCTGCTATATGAAGCCTTATGCACAGCATAACTCCAACCTTTATTTAAAAGAAAGTTCCCAACATTCCCTTTTCGGTTTAACCAATTTTTTGTAAGAATTGAAGATATTGGTCTCTTTCTTTTTTTTCACTCGAGGCGGACTTTTTCGTAACGAAAGATATCTTTAATTATTGACTGCTGCCCTGAAGGAGACTGGGTAAAGACCCCTGGATTTATTTTTTCTCCTATAGGCTTCCTGGAAGAAGAGAATGGATCTATGGATGTGGCATCCTGGTGAGATGAAAGTCTAATTATCTCTCAAGAAAACGAGTGGAAAGGCTTTTTAATTAGGACCTGACCGAATCCGCGCACTGAGAATTTGTACATTGTGATGGATGGTGTGTGCATCTCCTTAGTGACTGCAGAAAGAATAATAATCTGACGAAGAGGAGTGGACTATGTAAAGCTGGGTGGCCAGTGAATAAGAAACCAGGGAGAGGAAAGAGTTTGGTGGAGGAAGGGGAAAACCCCAAGGTGGGGTTGAGGGGGAGAGGTTGAGGAGTATGCTCAGGAGTAAAGAGGTTGGGGTAAGACTAAAAGAAGCTTGATCACATGATTCATGAGGTAGACAGTGTTGAAAAAGAAGGGCTAAGAGTTGAAGAGACAGAGAGCGATTTAAGAATAAAGAAGTAAATAAGACGGAGATGTAACAAAAAAAAGGGAGAATAACAGAGAAAGACAGAGCAACAGAGCCCCAAGCAGAAGCCATGATTGGTCCCATTCCCAGCGCACAGCCGATTGGTTAGCCTTCTCCACACTCCCCTCTCCTTGGCTCTTACCTCCCCTCTCATCTCAGCAGGGGGTCCCACAGTCGCCAAGCCCCTTAATGCTCCCCTCCACTCTTCTGCTGTGTGGCTGGCATGCAGAATGCATAATCACTATATAATCATAATCAATGTCTGTGCATGTGTAGGAGGAGTATAATAGCGGCTGGATCGAAACAGTTTTTCATGTTTTTTTTTTTTTTTTTTCTTTCTATCAAAGTTCAATAAGAAATAAGAGCGGCATACTGTATACGTAATGCACCTATGCAACAACAGCCTCGCATGTAAATTTACCAGTAAAAAGAGAACACACGATAACGTGATTATGTCGGTGCTAACTCGATTATAGGCTTGAAAGAGTGGATGTGAGCTGTGGGTACATAAGGTGTGCCTCAGAATTTGAATGCTTTTGGAATACAGCCTCCCTTTTATGTATTCAGAGCAGCTCAGAAAAAAAGGTGATATTCATTTATTCAAAAATAAACATGCTGTTTGGTTGCAGGTTCACTGTCGAAACCAGCAGCATATTGATTCCACCTCTGTAGGTTCAGAGACTCCCCATAACTGTCCTCTTCTTCCTTCTCCTCATCTCACTCATTAAAACTATTTAATAACCTCGACACAACCCCTCCCCTGATAAGCAGTGGAGAATCATCATGCTTGATTAGTAAATGACAAAACTGATTGAATAGATGAACCATCCTGATGGTTCAGGGATACAGCTGCCAAGCTCATCTAGCCGCGGCGTGTTCGGATTAACTCACATGGTTGCTTTAGTATTACTTTTGACATCATTGTCGAAAGTAGAAAAACAAATATGAAGACACCAACAGAGCCGACATAATGAAAAGGCCAAAAGATTCCTAAATAAATGTCAGGGTTTAGATTAACTACCCCCTAAATATAAGCTATTTGGATGAGAATCTGTGTGTGTGAGGCAGTGTTTCCTCTCTGCTGTGCAACATAATGCACAGGTGGCTCATCTGTTACAGTAACCCACTGTGAGCAGACTGGGCAGCATTTAAGGTAGTAGCTGGGAAGTTTAGAGTTCGGACTCCCGAGGGGATTGGAGGGGGACTGGGGTCCTTTGCATCCGAGGATGAGTAATGGAACATGGAATATCACGTAATCTAATCTAAAGATATTTTATCATCTCTAATTGTTCTGTGGATTCCTTTTTTTAAACTAATGAACATTGTTCAGCCTCTAGGCTTCCTTTGATAAGTAATTACACCAAACACCCTGAGAATGATACAAAAAAAAAAGAAAAAATATCTCATGTTTGTTCAGTACGAGGATATCAGGGAATAACATCTTGAAATCTTCTATTTATCTAGTCTAAGCCTGAAACTACCCTGGGTCTCAGGCTTACTAAGCAGATAGGGAGGTTGTTACTCATATGGTTTCCTTTACATCCTAATCATAACACATTCAGTCTGATCTTCTGATTCCTTGATGAGGACACAGTGACCTGCATATGGCTGCACAACTCCTTTTGAACTCCTGAAGGTAGATTAGTAGGATTCACAAATAATCTTTTAATGAAGAGTAACAAGACACTCTCATTCTTATGTTCCATTGACTATAAAGGAAAAAAAATGCCTATAGCCATTATCAGTACAATGTAAAAAAGGATATGGGCATTTCATCACTAACAAACTATTTTAAGCCTTTATTAATTTAGATGTCATCAGCATCGGCGTGTCCCTGAAACAGGCATTTGACCTCCCAGCTGCTTAGTGTGAATGTGCAGTAATTAGGCAGTGCCACCATGCCGAGGTGCACTTTGATGATATTCATCCTGTGAACTTTCAAGTCCCAAACATGCCACCTGAAGCCTTTTACTTTATTTTATTGTGTGTGCCATCATTACTGTATTTAGTGTTCTCGTAAGAACAGCAGACTAAACACGAAGCTAAACTCCACTCAGCATGAAGAAAAAGAGTCGCTGTAGTTGAAGACACGTTTACTGGTGACTCCTTCACACTGACATGGAGTGAAAACTGTAGGATAATAAAAATATAGAAGAGAAAAATTCTCTTTTTACAAACTAAGAAACTTAAATTAGCGCCGCAGTGGCACAAACCAACTTGTATACACTTGTAAATAATAATAATAATAATAATGATAAAAAATTTTGCACACAGCTGTATTTTTGTCAAATAATTTTTAATGTATAAACCTTAACATGTGAATAATGACATACAACAACTTACAACATTGCTTCATCAGTCCTTGTGTATAGATGCGACTGGATCCTTGTTCAAACTAACCCATGTGGCTTTCTTGCATTTCTGCCATTTCCTGGCCCGAAGTGATGTTACCTAACTTGATTTTTTTTTTTAAACAAACAATACAATTCAATACAAAGGCATTGCAAAACGGTAATTAACATTACAAGATTTCAACTTATGTCTTGTAGATAGCACACTGTATGTCCTCTCACCATGGTATGCTACATGGCATACCTGGCTTTATGTTACACCGTCATCTGTGTTGAAAATACACAAAATAAGTCACGAACAGTTCTTAACAGAGACTTCACACTTGCACTGAAAGTTCTCCCCTTTTCAACCAAGTGAGCAAAATTTTGAGGTACTGGGACTGTACATGAGTATTTCTCTTTACCACAACTTGCTTTAATGCCACAGCACTTCAGAGGAAAATATTTTACTTCCTCCTCTAATACATTTATCAGTTGTAAAGTTGCAGAGCATGCAGAACATACTATATGATAAGCTCATGCAGTATGACTCAGAGGTTTTTTTTCTTTTTAATTGATTGCGATTGTGATCAATAGCCAATTGAAATGCACAAATACAGCACACTGTCTGACCAATCACATGGTTCACTGGCGTTCAACAGTCAAATTCTGTTAACGGTGTGGTCAGGTGGTTTTTCTATTCATCAACCCTTAAAGGCTTGAAGACCAGTGTCTGTTATCTTTCCAACACATTCCTCCGGGAGGCTATTCCACATTCGGACAGCAGTTTGGATTAAGCCTTTGTCCGAGGAGTGTGCTCTTGAGTGGCTGTGGAGATATGGTGGTCTGGTGTGGCGAGTGGTGCAGCACCTAACATATGGTGGTGGGAGCATGGGGCAGTGGTGGGTGGGCAGCTTGTACAAGACAGCAACAACCTGATGTCTGTGGCTACGACTGGGGATGGGTAATTGAGAACAAGCAGGAGACCTGGTCCACTCCAAAGCCTTTTTCTGGCCAAGATAAGTAGGTTGAGTGATCATCCATCTCAGTGAAGCATACTCCATGACACTGCCAACCTGTGCTTTATGGACTGTGACTCGGCTCTTGATGTTCAATTTAGTAGCCGCTCTCCTCAAAGCTTCTGCTTTATGATGTGAGTTGATGGAGCTGAAACAAGCCAACATTATATGTGACAGTCACACCAGTTATAACATTACTTACCGAGTTCAGGTTGACGCCATTATCATACAAAAAACAAGCTGCCTCCTACTCAAATGCATGGTGGAGAGTCTCTGGTAACAAACAGCTCATTGGTTACAAGGAACATTATGTAGTATGCACTATACACTTGTGGTTGCCAAGTAACTAAATGGGGGGGGGGGGGTTGAAATAGTCAGCAGAAAGTATAGTTGTTTGCTTGCACTTAACTTCAAGAGGTGATTACGCACACTGATAATATTACTCACAAGGTAATGTTCTTCTGCAGTTTTACCCCTCCAGCTAATTTTATTGCCGCACAGGTAAAGACAAATACAATGACAGAAATATCTACTAATTAAAACTTAAATTAATCTTAATTAATGACATAATTGATGTAATGGGTCATGCCTAAACCCATTATAATAAGTGCCCGTGGTCAATGTATCATGATGATTATTGCAGGACTTGATGAAGCCCAAGAACTTTTGCTTCCTGTGGAGGGTCTGATAGAAAGCTCAGTGGTGGGAATAGCAATGCTACACATGTTTGTCAAAGAATTTATGCGGATAGAAAAATCGAATTTTTAAACATTAAGAGTCCTGCATTATGATATGGTTAAGGTTGCATACGATGCACCAGCTATCATCAATATTCCCAACTATTTGACTGCAGCTATAAAGTGAATTTATGAACCATCCATCTAGAATACCAGCCTTACCCAGCACTATTCAGAGATTCTAGTAGGAATATATTCTAGTAAATAATCTACAATTCTTTTACACCACTTATACTTAAGTATCAGTAACGCTAAAAAGACTGCTGCAAGTAATAGTCTTGCATTCAAAATTTCACTAATTTAAAAGTAGAGAATCATTAGTAGAAAAGTGCACTTCAGTATCAAAAGTAAGCGTGCTCAAATAGATAGAATGGTCCATTTCACTCTTTGAGGCTACTTCACTGTGGCAAGAAAACTATGAACCCTTTAGAATGCCCTATTATTCTTTATTGATTTGTCATAAAATGTAATCTGATCTTCATCTAAGTCACAAATAGACAAACACAGTGTCCCTAAACCAATATCACACAAACAATTATAACCTTTTGTGTCTTTATTGAACACAGCCATTAAACAGTCAGAGTGCTGCTGGAAAAAGTATGTGAATTCTTGGAATTATAACTTGTAGAACCTCTTTTGGCACCAGTAACATCAAACAAGCTCTTCCAGTAGCTGCTGATCAGACATGCAGGAGGGATTTTGGACTATTCCTCCTACAGAACTGCTTCAGCTCAGACATATTCTGAGGATGTCTGGTGTGAGTGGCTCTCCTCAGGTCATTTCACCACATCTCTACTGGATTATGGTCTGGGCTCTGACTGGGCCTCTCCACCAGGTGGATTTGCTTTGTTTGAAGTCATTCTGTAGGAGATTTACTTTGATGTTAAGGGTCATTTTCATGCTACGTCATCCAGCTTCTACAGAACTTCAGCAGGTGAACAGCCACTCTGACATTATCCTGTAAGAGGCTTTGATAAACTTGGGGCATTCATTTTCTCTTCGATGATGTCAAGCTGTTCAGCCCCAGAGGCAGCAAATCTTGTCGCTCCCTCCACTGTTTTTTCGCCCTTGGGATGATGTTTTCATGTTGGTATCTGTGATTTTTACACCATGCAGCATCTCCCCCTGTGGTGTCCATGGCAGAACACCATGCACCATGATTTGCGTATGTTAGACTCATGAACAGAGATGTTAATGAGCTCCAATGATTCCTTTAAGCCCTTTGCTTTTACGCTAAGGTTCTTTTTTATGTTACTGATCATTCTGCGTTGTGCTTTTGGAGTGATCTCAGCTGGGTGCCCACTTCTAGAGAGAGTAGCCACAGAACTAAATCATCTCCATTTATTGACAGTTTGTCTGACTGTGGACTGATCAGTAACTAAACTGTTTGGGATGACTTTGTAACCCTTCCAGCTTTATGCAAATTAACAAATCTTGATCTGAGATCTCATTTTTGTGAGGCATGGTTCACATGAGCAGATGTTTCTTGTGAGCAATAAACTCCAAATATTTAAGTGTTTTTCATAAGTAGCTCTAACCCACAGCTCCAATCTTGTTTCATTGATTGGACTCGAGGTTTGATAACTCCTGACTCCAATTAGCTTTTGTTAATACCGTTAGCCGAGGGGTTCACATACTTTCTTCAGCTTACAGCGTGAATGTTTTCAATATGGACAAGAACAACACAATGATTTGTGTGTTATTAGTTACAATAGCTGGTATCTGTTCATAATTGTAACTTGGATGAAGATTTGACCAAATTTTAGGACAAATTTATACATAAATGGAGGTAATTCTAAAGGGCTCATTTAATTTTTCTTGCTACAGTAAGTAATAATACTGTATAATATTTTCTACAACAATTATAAATGTAATACTTACACAACTGGTAAAAAAAGTTTTAGAACACCTACATTTTTCTAGTTTTTATTGAAATTCAAGTAGTTCAAGTCCAGTGAAAAACCTTAAATGGCACAAAGGCAAGTGGTGAATAATGTAAATTTAATAGAAAGCAGGTCTTTTTCAAGGAAATTGGTTAACTTTCTGCTTTCCTGCAGCAATGTAAGTGAATGAAGCCTCTTTCTGTACAAAAGCAGTCTGATGCATTAATACTGTACTGCAGGAAGTAGAAGCCTATTGTATATATTCATCAGAATCGTGAGAAAAAGGCAACTAACAAAGGAAGACGGACTGGTTAGTCAGGGGTACAACCGACATGAAGATAATAACCCAAACATCAGAAGAAAAGAACCAGAAGGTAGCTTCACATGATGGAAGACCAGCGGAGTGTCCAGAGTTAAACCCCATGGAGGTGGTTTGAAATGAACTGGACACAAGGCGAAAGAAAAGCAAACTGCAAGTGGAACACATTCACAGGAAATTCTGCAACAGTGTTGAGATGAACTTTTTGAGAACGTTTGGGTTCCATTGTAGAAAGAACGTCACGAGTGTGTTCGGCTGCTGAATGACTCAAAATTTTAGATTCAGTGTAGTTCAACAAGAAGATTCTAAATTCTCCAATTGTTCATTTGTTCTGTGCTTTAGTTTCAGACATTAAATTCTGTAAATTTAAATAACAGCTGAAAAAATTGAGATGTTCTAAAACTTTTGAAGTGTATGTCAAAGATATGTAGTGGGGTAAAAGGTGCAATATTTCCGTGTGAAATGAGAGGGAGTAAAAGTATAAAGTTCCATAACACAGCAATACTTGAGTTCAGGTTTTTACCAAATAGTGGCCTCTGAGCAAGAACAGAGCAATCCTGCAGGAACACACACACACAAGCACACACAAAACCGACATGACCGGTCATCGATCAGAGGAAGTCGAGTTTAGCTGAAAATAGTTTTAGATGAACCCCGAACTCCCGCTGTTTAAGACATGGCTAGGTGAGCATGGCATATCACTGGTTTCATGTATGCCAGTGCAAAGGAGTCTGCCATTTCACGGACTATTTCTCTCTCTCCCACAACGAAATGGTGACATTCTGCTTTGTCATTGTCCCACCGCTCACAGCTCAGTAGGCCTCCTGACAAATTAACCCATGCCCCGAGAGTCACTCAGCCTTGTCACTGCCATGAATTTATCATGAGAAATGTCAGTCAGTCGAGCGACAGACTCGGCAGCATAGTTGGCACTTTTTTTTTTTTTTTTTGTACTGTTTTATCTTCTCTTTGGAGCACAAAAAAACCTTTTGCGTCAGACCTCACACAGAGCACAACCATAAAACAACGGCAAATCTACCTGCTACTTAATTACACGTCTCTGATTGAGCATACTGTATACAGAATAGGAAAAGCAACACTTTCATGCAGCTTTAGACATCATGCAGGATTGTAGTCATGGGTTCATTACCACAAGGGACCCTTGTCATTTGATCCTTTTGTTAGTGTATAAATATTGATGAGCAGCTTTTAAAAAAATAATAGAAATATTATTGTCATTTTAATTATTGTAGATGTAGAGGTCTGCAGCTGCAGTTAAACGCCCCCATATTTACTAGCTATCTGGCTAACTCCCTGTATTGATATGCGCATGCTGCCATTATCTTCAAATATAGTTGAATCATACAGAATAGCAGAGGTCAAGGGTAAGTGGGGTTCATCAAAAGTATTTGACATATTATGCAAAAGCCATAGCGAAAATGTGGTTGATTGGCTGGCAGATGTTTGTTAAAGAAATTATGGAAAGACAGTTAAACCACCACTCAATTTGCCAAGTATTTTAAAATTGCAGGTAACTTAGCAACAATGCCCCTGCTTGATGCTGCATTATCAGATAACAGCTCTCTCTTCTGAACCTGACCCAGTTATTGGTTAAACTGCATACAAATTTGGCATTTAATCCCTAAAAATGGATGATATTTTAAACACAACTACCCTGTTCTCCTTTTTGTAAAATTCTATGATGTAAAGCACAAAAACACACAGAGGTGTGTTGATAGAGCAAAAGCATTATTTTCTCTCTGGGGATGTGTCATCGTGTATGATTGCCAACATAAACACATCATCACAGAGCAACTCTCAGATTTCATTAGTCAGAATAGACTAATGATAATGATGTGGCATGTTTCACAGGTGGATTATTAATCCTTTAAATCCAGATTATAGAATTTATCATAGTGGTGTTGGCTCTATTTTACTCATGCACTGCTGCATATGTCACTTTGGCTACTACAATGGCTGAAAATAGCTTTTGGCCTTGGAATTTGGTCATTGTTTAATTTTATTGGATACAGTTCTGTTGGTCCTTTTAGTGTTGATGAATACTGCTTCAAACTATGTGCCAGCACCTTTGATATTGAAAGGCTGTTGAGGAGCTTATCTCAGGGTTTAACAGTCACATTTTGTTGGCCAAACCTACGCCATTACTTTAATACAAAAAACAAAAGGAGATCAAGACCTTTATTTAGATGCCTCATCTCCTCTCTCTTTTAAATGCCTCTGTATCTTTGGAGACACCAGTGGAACCCCTGCAAGCTCCACTTTCTGCTCTCCCACATATTGATCCAAAACAGATGCATGAGAAATTGATTATTCCATTTAAACACTGGTTCAGGTCAGAAAATATAAACAAGTTTGATTTTCTGCTTCACATAAGAACATTAGGCTTGCTTTGGTGTAACACAGTACAATATATATTTAGTGTATATAGTAAGCTTTCCTGTATATACATGTCTAAAATTGCATCTATTCGCATATGTGCTCTGCTAAAAGCAGATGATCTAAATGTTAGGCCAAAGTTCAATTTGTAAATCTGTAAAGAATTGTTGTAGACACAGCTATGTCAGATAACATTCAAAGCATTAAAGTCTGTGTCTAGCCGATAAAAACATCCTGTTACCCCTTAAGGCAAGAATTATGTCTTCTATCAAAGATTTGATGGTAGGCAACCTAATAGAGGGGCCTCTTTTCAACCTCTTTTCAAGAGGAGGAATGAGAAAGCCGACCGTCCAATCACTGTAGAGCGATAGATTGAACAAAGTATCATTGCCATGGGAGACCAATTTCAGCTCAATTATATCCACTCCCCGCTGCTCGTGCCCTCTGTAGTGATCAGCCAGGCCGCTGCGAAAGTTCTTCTCATCTTTGAAAGATGTTGAGATAATTATTTTTCTTAGTAGTAAACTTAAGTTCCAGTTGCACTGCATTTTTTTTTAAATTTATTTATTTTTTATAGGAGTGTTGATTCATTAGTTGCTCCAAAATGATTCCTGCACTGTCTGCCGCCATTTTCCAAAACTTGTCCATCACCACCAAATCTGATGTGGGCTTGCCATTCCTGACACATTTGTATTGACAGTTTGTCTTGGGATTTGGAGAGATAAGTCAATACCGTGTCAGTCAAGTGCTGGTGCGAATGCTTGAGCCTTAGGGGAAGATATTACATACACACACCCACTCGCACTGAATACTCATTCAGTGAAAACAGCATGATGTACACGGTAAAAAGGTCTTCAGTAGGGGTTAGGACATCTGTGACATGTTACGGTTTGAATTTTTCAAGTGTGTAGGGAATGTACTGTACATCTCTGCAGTGTAAGCTTGTGTCTATGAATTATTTTTTATTCAAGAAGGAAAATCACAAGCAAAATGGCTTTTCACATTGAAGGAGACTTAGAGTAGGAGAGCCACTGGGAGTAATGGAGCTCTCATGCTACTCTCTTTGCAAATGATCCTAGTTTGAGTCGGCTGCTGAAACAGAACAGAAATTCAACTTGAACTCTGACTGGGGAAAAAATAAAAGATCCAAGAGAAGTGATTTTTGTGTAACTGCATAGAGACGAGGTGTAGGAGAGAATAAGTGATGGGTCAGCTAACAGTCTGCCGCAGTTGAAAAAACAAAACAACACAATCTTATTGAACCGTCTGCCAGCCTGTTATTTTTACATGCAGTATGCGGACTATGATGTGGAGTTGCATTTTGAGGAGGCGCATGGCACGTGTGCACACATGGACTGTGATCCATGCACATAATGCTGCACAATAAATCAGCAACTGTTTCTCAATGAATCATTTTTTCTGGCAGTCTTGGTTACAGCTGTTGCTTTTCTTTGTCCTGTATGATAATTAAATCTTTTGGGTTTCTGACTGATAGTTGGCTTAAACAAGACATCTGAAGATGGCAATTTGGACTTTAGGAAATTACAATACTCATTTTTCACAACTTTCTGACATCTTATAGACCAAATGAAGGATTATGCAATAATGAAAATAACTGTAAATGCTTCAGTCTATATGATATTACTGTAATTAATAATTAAACAATATTCGTAAGAAAGTCCAACATCAATATTAGAACCTAACTGATAAATCAGCAAATATCGTAATAATTGTCAGATATGTCAGAAACAGCCCATCGTTGGTCGACAAGTAACAAGATATGGCAGCACAGAAATCTCAAAGATACAATATGTTTGAAGTTATTCGGAAACTGTTTCCATTACATAATTTGTCCACCACAGAGAACTGTTTGAGTTTATTTTCCAACTGAATCTTATCTTATAATTCTTTAATAATCAAATGTATGCAATTCTATTCAGCCCGAAGTCCTAGAAGATTATATTTTTGATCTTGTGTGCATGAGATAAAAAAAAAAAAATCTGTCAGGACTTCTGGGCTTCCATAGGCTTTTTTTTTTTTATTATTTTTTTTAATGTTTGATATATTAGTTATGTGTTTATTGAAAAAAAGATATTGGCTGATACATAAATACTGTTTAACACTCAAATATTAGCCTAAAAAAAATCCAGTATTAGTTAGGCTATAATCACTTTATAGCTAAATATGGGAAATATTTGTAAAATGATACATAAACTGATCAAAATAATGTTTATCATATAATTTTATAAAATGACATAATATGATTCTATCGATAATATTGAATTATTGCTCAACCCTATCTCTCTTAATGACACACTGTGGAGTCAACCTGTTGCAATGAAAACAGATTTGTTTTTTGTTTCCTGTTGCAACCTGCGTAGAAACCAGCGAACAAGAGTCAATGAAAACAATGCAGCCACTCTATAAACTGGCCTCTTTGACTGCCCTGTCGAGTCCCACCCATGGCCCTTTGCTGCATGTCATCCCCTCTCTCTCCCCAACTTTCCTTTCACTCTCTCACTGTCCCTATATTAACAAAGGCAAAAACTGCCCAAAAAAATTACTTCACAGTCGCTCAATTAATCTGAGAATAAGTCAGCGATTTCGATTAGGTTTCTCATAATGTGAGTATGAGTGTAACCAGATTATTCTATTACACTGATTTGAAATTATTTTACCCTGTCAACCTTGATGGTTTCAACATGGCCGCAGCCTAAACTGGCTTGATAGAACTAACATCAATGGTGTTGAGTTTATTATCTATGCTCAGCCTCTTGTAATTTCTTGTAAAAGCATTTGAATCAAAGCACAGCGTCACTGTTATTGGCAGACTGACGGACTGTTGCTCTGCTGTACAACAGTGTCGGTTTAAAGAGGGTGTTGAACATCGATTTTATAATATTACATGCAGGAGTATTTTCTTAAATGAGAGCCTCAGAGCAGAAAGGAGTGGGTGAGTGTATTGGAGTAGAATTGAAACTTTTTTTTTTTTTTTTTTTTTAATTCTCAGACCTTGGATATTGCCTCTGAATAGAGTGGTTGTTTTAGTCGAGGTGTGCTTACATATGTCTGCGGTGATATGACAATCACTGGAGCCGGGAAATTCATCTTGAATGACCTTGTCTGTAATTGAATCACTGCGCTCGTTCATACTGCCATCGTTTGTAAATAGTGACGAATAATTGTCAAAGAGAAAGTATGTCGTATGTCATTAATGAGTGGGGGGTTGAGAGGGGGTTGGTAATGATGAATCTCAATGTGTTCCAGAGAGCCAGGAAGCAGAGGTCTCTCTTCTCCCTCTGGTTCAGAAACAGTGCCAGAGCTGAACTGTAATGGCCTCCTGTTTGCTTGTCACTGGAGGAGAGAGAGGAAGTTGAATGAGTGGAATTAGATTGCATTTCCCATCCCCTTCGTTGTTATTTTTGGTCAAATAACACATTGCTCTTCCACTCACAAGCAGGAGCAAAAAGCAGTTGGTGTGTAATCAATCCTTTTGGAAGGGGTGGGGTGTGTGGGGGGTCGGTGGTGGGGGCTCGCTCTATGCCTGCCGCTGTGCACAAAATGGAATAAATGTGACATTAGGGACGCGGGTATCATTACCTTGATGAATTACGGAAAGTATAACGATTATGGAAATTGTCATCGACTGATCATTCGTCTCAATTTATTGCAGCTCAGTGCCACTGTGGCCCGGCAGACTGAAATGTTATCATGTCAATAGTTCTATGGGCTGTTATCAGTGCTTGCTCTGCTCTCACAATGGCCGAGCACTGTAGGTCTGTTGTTCACCATCCATCGCAATCCAAAGCTCAGAGGCCAGACCCCCCTAGTAGTTGGTGAGGTGAACAAGGAAACAGATTGGAAAAATTGACTGGTCACAGATGTAGTGTGGTCATAGATGGGAGGAAGATGGAAAGCTATCAATGAAAGGGTTTGTGTTGATTTCCACTTAAGTTAAGGAGGAGCTGAATCTTAAAGGTCCTGTATTGTAGACAGTGAGATTTTCCAGGTCCTTTTTGATTATAAAGCAGGTCTAGGTATAAATATCAAAGTGTGTGATCCACGAACAGAAAGCACACAGCCGTATTAAAAAAAAATGTGCCGTCAAGAATTTGACTGTAACTTTATGATGTCACAACAGTCACCTCCCTGAGCTATACCCCCAGTATGGCCCACCTGGACCCAACGTTCAACCTTGCAGGATTTGGTCTCTCCAAGCGTTTGCCTGAAATCAGAAAGCTATATTTCTATTCGATCACTCAAAAAACAGTCAGCAAATCAGGAGAGTGGCTCAGAGCCTCTCTTCTTATTGGCTGAATCGCTAGAGCAAGGGGAGAGGAGAGGGAGAGGCCCAAGAGACAAGATGCAAAAGTACACTGAGATGTTTTTGGTATTTAAAACCAACCAATATATCTTTTTATGGAGAGTAAAACTTAAAAAATATGGAACCTTTTTAAAACCCCTCTCTCATCTCATTGCTGCCAATCCTAGAAATATTTTTAGAAGTGGTAAAACCCATGGCATAAAAACAGCTCAATGCAAAAGAACGATTTTTGATTAGCTCTAGCGGGCTTAGCATTATTAATATGAACTGTTCGACCTACAGCATATGGAAAAATTAAAAATCAATCACCAAATTACAATGTCAATGCTAAACTACAAATTACACACATAACATTAACAATGTTGTTATGGTAATTATGTCTTTGAAAACAGAGTAGTTGTATTATATCAGCATGCAGCAACACACTGAAGTGTGTCCCAAAGAGATCCCTGGAAAGATATTGCTCTGTGCTCGCCGTCAACAATATCAGGCCACCTCAGGGAGCTTGTTAATGCTCTGCATGTTTGCAAGTATTATCATAACGCACCTACAATAAAAAGAGAGAGACATTTAGGCCCTTTTACTCACGTGACACATCATATTCCCCTTGTTGAGAATATATATGAATATGATTAAACCCTTGACATTCATAATTTGCAGTGCAGTGGTGAAATTGGTAAGCCTCCGAGACGATAAATCATAGTTATGTCAACTGCGCTCATTAGACTTCAATTTATGAAAATTGTGCAGGATATGAAGATTTGCAAAGGTCCAGACTCAATGAAAGCCTGTGATAGAGCCCCTCTGGAGAGTTTTCTAATCGCTGCAGCAGGAATATGGCCCCGTAATGGAGGACATATCTCTTCATTAGCCCTGTGTTGGAGTACAGTAGCGTTCACTCAGGCTTTGATAAACGCAGTGCTGTTTTCTTACCCTGGCACTTTTAGCACACAAAAGTTGCTTACGTTTAACCAAGTCCTCTCGGAGTGATGTTATTGCTTATTGCTCTAAGTGCAATAACCTGCTAGGGAGCGCATAATGGTGTACTTAGCTAACATTATATCAGAATCACTTTTACTTGCACAGCACAAGGAATTTGGCAGGGCAGCTGCTGTTTAGGTAAAATAGGATTTTATTACAAGGTGGTCTGTTTAAACTTTAATTTGTTTTGTACAAATCACACCTTCATTCCTCCACAAACTATTTCAGGGACTGGGAGAATTCCAGCAGAGAAGCTGTGGTTTGGTCATACTTCAAACCAGTGAAATTGCACAAGGTTGTAATGTGGTACTGGTTCTCACCTGTGTGTTGTCTTACCAGCATCACATTTGTTCTGCGGTATGATTGTTACAGGCTAATCTCCCATAGGCCCATCTCAGTCTTGAACTCATTAAGGAACTGTACGGAAATTATTAGGGGGAAGGGAGGTTCAGAAATGGGAGAGGATTATTTAGTTTTTCTTTTTGCTGAGGGGAAGTGCAGTTGAAATTGTTTGGGAGATTGGGGAAGGGTCTTTGGGGACTGACTGCATCTCTCCAGAGAGCCATTTGTGACTGACCTTCATTCTGATTCTTAAAAAGTAAGGTGTGTCAAAAATGTGAATGCATTTATGCATATAGTGACAGCTTGTGGTTCAAAGATTGGCTAGAATATTTGATAAGGTTTGGAAAAAGAAAAAAGGAAACAAAACATGCCCTAAAATTTGTATGAAAAAATATGTAAAAACATATCCATCAACACATTCAGAATACAGCTGGGGAGGGTCTTTCTTTGTAAAAAGGGTTAGACATTAAGCCTAACTGCCCACCAGTCATTTCCATACAGTCCCTAACATGAGAAGACAAACTGTGACTACACTATTCCCCCACTAATGCAGTGGATCACAGGGTGTGAGTGTGAGACAAAGGTTTCACTATTGGTTGATTGGTAACAGGGGCACAGACCCAGGGGAGTGGGGAGTGGGGGGTGGTGGGGTGGTGGTGATTGTTTCATTCAGTGATTGATTCGTTAGGGAAATTAATCAATCAGTTATATTCAGAATCCTTAATTCCAATCTATAACTAGTTAGAAAGACGTTTTATGGAAATGGAAGAAAACAGGCATCCCCAAGTGTTTTGGGGGCCTGTAGTGTTCATTAACATCAGTATGTAATACTAAAAAATGTCATTGCTGTCTCATTTCCAATATTATATACAGTCAATATGGCCACTTCAATGTTTTTCCCAAATAAATAAATTAGGTCATGTTAACAGTCTGAAAATGATCCGTGTAATTTACATTTCAAATCACAGAAAGAAGAAAATAAATTATCTTAAGCCAAGATTATATCTGTCCTTTCTAAGGAAAGGCAGAAATGTGGAAAAAAAAAAAGAACAAAAAGAATGACAATTTCAAAAATGTAAATTAAACAAACCACCATTGCGATTTGTTAATTTTATTGTATTAATGGTCACCACAAATTATTTTATGTTTAAGGAAACATAGTAACATTTGATATTAAAATGCCTGAAAATATACTTGTCAGTTTTTTGACAAAAGCTGTCCAGTAACTGGAATATAGAAAGGCCTAAATGTAATTTCTCATTTAGTGTGACTCCATGCAATATGTTGCAATCGAACAGACATGTCCACAACTTATTGCCTATTTCAGCATTGAATGGGACTGGGAGGCATTGGTCTTTAGTCTTGAAATTGACTTGAACTCAGCCAAGATGGGCTTGACACAGCCTCGGGTACAATTCAACAATGACCGAGTGGAAGTATACTAAGCACAGAGTGCACACAAGGACATGAAGGACCTCACCTGCAGTGCAGGAGTAGGCAGCATACAGTGTCCGCTAAGACAGGAGACCACTCCAACATATTTTTAGTATCAGAGTTATTTCAGTTGTGTAACAAGTGCATGCAGTGGAGTGAAGTTTTGTGTATGATTTAATGATTTGCCGTAAAAATGCTTTTATTTATTTATTTAGGAACAAATCTATCTTTTCTTTAAGATTGACGAGTCAGGTGACCAGTCATTGGAAAAGTACAGCTTGATAGGACATGGTGAGGGTTTAGTCTACTGACCTCCTTTTGCATCAGACTGGTCCCTCGTGCAACATCTATCATCAATGCCCAATGTTCATCACGCAAATAACGAACATGCTAGATGTCAAGGCACCGGTAACTTTAAGAAAATTAACAATATATTACTTTTTCAGAAAAAAAATTAATTAGGCTGATACTGATATCGATTTTTTTTTTTTCATATATCTGTGAACAGAATTTTATTTATTTATTTTTTTCTTTTTTCTCTTTTTTTTTTTTTACAATTTTCTCGCAGATATTCAAGAATTCCAAATGCCTCAGGTGCAGGTGTGTTCAGTCTTGAAAAGAAGAATATCCCTCACACTGCTCTTGCTCAGCATCACAATTTATTGATCATCCTAACGTTTCGGCATCCCTACCCCTCCATCAGAAGTGTTTTTAACAATTAATACAACCCTGATCTCAAATAGATGATGCTCCAAACTTTTCTAATAGAAATAGAAATAAAAAATAACAATAATAACAAACCATCTTGATACGGATCATTTAGACTTTTTAAAAAAAAAATTTTTATTGTCCACAAGATACTGAGCGGGACATTTTACATTTGAAAAATCAACATGTCAGTGCTCTCTGGTGGCCAAACACTAATACATCTCAAATAAGGTAATATCTCATATTGATTTATTAGTCTAGCTCCACTATGTACACACATCATCATTTGAAGTTGTAAGCAATATCAGATGAATCACGCAAACTATTCAGAACAAGCAATGAAACCACCCTGCCTCATCAGACAAAGATATGAGGGCCACTTACAGAGAGTCACACTTCATCAGCACAGCGGTGGTGATGATAGATGGAAGAGTAGAGTAACAACAACTTCCTTAACAGACAGAGATTCAGCGTCACACTCTACTTAAAAAGGGTCTGCGTTGATCTCGAACTCACAGGCGATGATGTGTGTCTGTGGCAGTTGACCAGAGCAGCAATTAACGTCTGTCCTGTAAGAGGTGAACCTGCAGTCACGGATGTCATGACTCTCAATTTTACTTTCTAAGTAAAATAATGTAAGAAAAGCAAAACAAGTCTGTGCTTTCCTTTCCTCAGCAATTTATTTTAGTAGAAAGAACTGCACTGTTTTTACCCAAGCTCACCTTTTAAAGGCATATACTGCAGGTACAAAAAGATTATTTTCATATTAATGATCACATATTTTGGAGAGGTTATTCCAAGATTGGATTGGATTTCATACAAGCATAACTCCCAGTGTTGCCCTGAAGACCATCTGCCAAATGTCTGCTCAAATAAAAACAGAGAAATGAGAAAGAAAATGTGATATTTATGAGGTTGAATGCTGCTTGCTGAGGAGGAATCAGTGTCTTATCACCATGTCCGCTCCACCATAATTCCATAATCACTACCAAAATTAGGTTACTGACTGAAAAAGTAAACAAAACAAACCCCTACCTGCTCTGCTGCTGTCTGTTATATTCCTCATGCTCAGAGAGTGTTTTATCTATGGACGCTGCCATCGTCACTCAAACTTTTCAAATTAACTGACTGTAGTTCACAAGGTCTCCCACTACCAGCTTTGATTTGCCACAGGTCCCTTCCCTTTGAGGTTGTCCGTCCATCTGAAAAATTTAGAGTGACACTGAGCCTGTTTGATATTTCGAAAGTATTTCATTTTACTGTCCCTTTTTAGCCACATATTGAAAAATCTAAACTCCATTTCTGTCAGTTTGAAGTTTAAAGAGCTGTCGGTTTACTTTTATTAACAACAAATTCAAAATAAATTGTGAACAGATTTTTTTTTCACCCACAATTCAAAAACTGTGATCAAGTGTAAAAACAGTTTGTTATTTTAGACCATGTGTAGAGGATGTGGACATAGGTCTTGGTAATTTGAAATTATTTAAATACTGCAAGGCTAAAATTTGAATGTACCTGGTAGGAGTTTTTTTAATCACCTTTCACTGGCCTGAAAATTGTTTTCTAGCTGTCTGGTTTCTAAGGTTTTCGACTTCCCCCTTTCAACTTGGTGGTACTATAGCGACCCACTACAATCAATAGAAATGTTCAGCAAATGGGCTCAGAAGGAAACCCAGGCCCTCCCATCTCGTTTCAAAGTGTCCTCTGAGATTTGAAAGCTCGGCAGAGAGGCATCCATCTCTGTCCTCCTTTACAGTAGGCGACTGTGAAAGACCTCAGTCCTCTCAATAAATCTGAGACACATTTGCAAAAGCTAACACTTCCTTTTTTCATTCAAATATTATCATGTTTTTAAATTGCTGATGTCGCCTGCCACAATCTTTAAATGTTTACTCCCCCCCCCTTTTAATCTTATCTTCAGATGTAAAGGCAAAAAGGTACTTCCCTAAAATCCTCACTGTATAACCAAGGGTGAAAGCTGTTTTGTCCCTTTGGATGGGATTCATTTCCACATGAAAAGAGAAGTTCTGTCCAATCCCTTTATACATGTCCATTTAGTTTACAGAACACAATACTAGACTAAGAAAAGGCAATAGCCTTTACAGTGTGAATATAATGCACCGCACATATACAGAGTGCACATCTATTGTGTCTCTTGCTTTTTAACAGACATGAGACAAGACAAGACGCAGTTTTGAACACATCAGGCTCGCGGTCTGACCCCTTGGGGACAAATTCCTGCATACGTAGGAAGAGTAAGGGAGTGTATGCATAATTTGTCTTTGGCTTTTTTCATAATGTCCACTGGTCTCTCTGTCCCTGTGGTGTGGCCCATCTGTTTTCTCTGTTGATACTATACATGTGTAAAACATAAGGAGCAGAGGAGAGATATGGGCTTTTATTCTTTAATGTATGCTATGCTCTAGGGCTTCAATGATGAAGTTTCTGGTTCATGTTTTGTGTATTCACGCACGCTCCCTGCAAGCTGTAGGTAGTCCGGGAAGCAAATGCAGTAAATAATAGGGTAGTATGTTCCTGAATTTAATTTTAGTGACTATTCCTGACTTTAATCTGTGAGTCTCAACAAGGCGCAGCACTACAGGATGCATGAATCAAGCACTGCGTGTTCATACTGATAAAACTGTGTCCTGTGAAACTCATTCATCAATCTATGATTTGTCTGTGGGCCATTTGTTTGATGTTTTTTTTTATTTTTTTTTATGCATCCTTACATCTCCATCTCATTTAAGTTACAGTTTCAAATTCGTAATTCCTTCAATGTTCTTTCCATCATGCAAAACACAGTTGTTTACCGTATGCACACTGATCACACTGCGCTTTAGTCTTTGAATTTAATCTTTGAATGTTGAAAGTGACTGGCCTCCAATAGAGGGCACAGTTGACTGCATGGACAAGTGCTGAATGTGTTTGGGAGAAACTAAAGCCTTTCTGAAGGTCTCACAAGAAAAGGAAATCTGAATCAAGGATGGAAACTAAAGACAAATTGTTGTAACATATTTGTGGGAAAAGAATGAGCTATTTTCCTTGGTTCAAGAAAGTGAAGGACTGTTAATCTGTCATTAACCCCCTGGTGTACCAAACCTAAAAGAACCTTCACTATTAGAATATGTTGCTTAGTAACCAACTTCCACGTAGAGTGTCTGAAAAGCCCCCAAGAATATTACAGACGAGGGAAAAAAGTAGTTTGACTTGAAGTAGAGGGAGGAAGGAGGGGTGGAAGCAGGAAGAGTATTGGCTTCAGCAGCCGTTACAAAAATTCATCTCCTTTTTTATGTCCTTTATTTCTTTCCTCTCTTTTTGCATGCCCTTGACTGAACATTGAATGGCAGAGTTGAAGATAGATTGTTGGGCAGTTGCCTTTCATGCAGATAATGCCATTTGATGGAGGCACGTTTTTGATGTGCTCCGGGTATAATAAAAGAATCAAGCATCGAAGGCCAGGGCTGATTTTGCTTGGAGAAAAGCTGTCCTCAGTGATAACTTCATCACTGCATGTGGTCGGACGTGGGGTAAATTCAGGAAGGGGATTAAAAAAAAAACTGCCCAGTCAGAGCTGCAGTAGTTGGCCCCCTATTGAGCCATGGGGCCTGCAGACCATAGCTTGAAGGTCTGTGATCTACCATTGGTATTGTTAGTCTTTCTTTCTTCTCTCTCCCTCAGAACCAAAACGACTCGGCCTCAAAATGCCTTTCTAGTGGGATTAGTGGGCTGTTGCTTTTGTAATTAATGAAACTCTGCTTTCCACGCTCTATCCTCTAAATGCTATCATTTGAAGCCTATCAGATAGGGTCTCGTATGTTTTCTTCAATCACAAAGCTAATTCAAAGTAAATGTGGTTTTAGTTTAAGACCAGGATGGAAAATGGCCAGGAGGCAAATGTACTTATCTCTGTAACTGGAGCTCATCAAGATGAAGTTTTCACACTTAAAAAAAATAAAAAAAAAATAAAAAAATTCTGAAGAACATCAATTCTGTCAACTTAAGGCCTACGAAACCCCTCAAAGCCTGCTCAAGCTCTGTTTGTATGTTAATGTGAAAGACATGGGGACAAAATCTTGAAACGATATGCATTAGAATAAGATTTCTTCAGGGTGTGGGTTGATAGAAGTTAAATTGGACATATTTATTGCATACCCCTGCTGCAGTTGATCAATTCCACAACAGATGGTGGATGGAGCAAAACAATATGAATCAAGCTTTATTCAGCTGCCAGTCTAGAGGCAACACTTTCATTTGAACACCAAGTCGTTCTAGGCCTCCTTGTTTATCTAACAGTTTAATTAACAGCTTGAATAACCGTGTTCCCGTCAGAAAATAATACATTTATTTACATCAGTCTGCCTTTCCATTTGCTTTCCTTTTGTCAGAGCAAAGGTGAGAAATTGGAGATTTGGAGAGGCAGTCAATTATATGGCAGCGCGCGCGACCATAGGTAAGCTTTAATGAACAGCTTCTCAATACAAAAGAGAGGAGAGCAGGCGGAGGAACACAGGCGGGTAGACTGAGAGGATGCAGTGGCTCACAGTAAATCCACCTCTGCTCTGTTTCATGTTCAACTTATTGAGATATTTTTCCCGCTTGTAATTGACTAAAAAACATGATCTGATCTAGTAGGTGGGTAGCTATCAAACTGACGCAGTCTGAGTTAGATAATGTCCAGCCTGTGAGGTAAATGGAGAGTTTTTTCTAGTAAAGGAACTATTTTTTTTTTTACAGATGTTTGCATGTTGCTCCCTGGCTGGAGGTCACAGTTGACCCTCGTTTTTATTTACGGCCTACACCAGGACAGCTACAGCGGTGCTGATAGGCAGACCAGAGGCGACGCTGAGGGAAGCGACGGGATGCGCAGTTTATCAGCTGACAAGTGCATATCGGACAAAAGAGCAGCTGAGCGGCTGGGGAGCCTCTGCATCCTTACCGAGTGAGTTTTCTTTAACAGAAAACAAAAAAACAAAAATAGAAAAAAAAAAGAAAGAAAGAAAGAAAACATCCCGCACTGCTGCCCGGTCACATGAGACATATAACTGCGTTAGCTCCTGAAAGGGGACAGCTGTATTCTTGGAAGTACTGGCTGAGCCGAGCCGAGCCGATCCGAGCTGAGCTGAGCAGAGCAGCGCGGGGAGAACTGGGAAGATTTCTGAGCAGAGACACGTTTCTCACGGAGCTGGCAGCTGAAGCTCTCTCTCTCTCTCTCTCTCTCCCTCTGCCTGTCTCTCTCTCTCTCTCTGCTCCTGACAACACAACGCAGCACAACGCAGTCGCACTTACTATTCCGCACCGGGCACGGCTCGGTTTCAGCGTCTGAAACAAGCGGCTCGAGAGGTTTTTGTGCGGAGGATTGAAGGAAGCGGTGTCCGCGAAGAATTACAGCTGTGTCGAATTTGCTACATGAGGCTGTTGTCGACAGAAGGACGCCGCGACGCACTCTGCCCACCGCTGCCTGCAAGTTTGGACTAAAGCGCACCGCTGGAAGTTTATGTGCCGCTGCCTCAGCCGGGCTCGCTGAGAAGCTGAGAAGCTTCGTGCAGGTCAGTGTGCTGCTGGTGTTTCATCATTTGGCTTGGCTCTGAGTGGATGTCAACCGCGCGTAATTTAAATAAATGGCAGAATCGGTGGCCCTTGTTCAATAATGGTGTCTAATTTGGTCTGTACGCTCTGTTGCAATATCCCGAGTCCCCTGACTAAGATGTGGAGCCGGGGCTTCCAGCCCCCTTTTCCCATCAGTATCTCGATTAAATGAATTAGATCACACTTTGATTCACCCTTAGATGAATCACCGCCTTAATAAGTACAAGTGTTGAGTAAGATGTATGCGTTTCTGGAGGGCTCCAATTTTGGGGAATTCATCACAACCTTCAAGTTCAGCATCCAAAAAGAGGCAGTTTGTAAAAGTCACTTCCTGTGCTTTAGAAAGTATCATTTGTTATCATTTTGTGCTCTCAAAAATTGTGTAGTTTCTTGGCTCTTTTAAAATGTCATGCTAGAAAAAAATAAAAAGGTACAGGAAAGAAAATTTAAAAGATTTAGCTGCTGCTTTCTGTGGGTTAGTTTTTTTTCCCGAATTAGGGATGTCAGTAACAACATAATCCTCCTCTCAGTCTCCATCACCTCTCACCTCAGTGTCCCTCTCAAGACCTGACCAAGAGCTGACACGATTGGATGGCTGTGCTCCAGAAAGTGAATTTATCTGCACATTTATATATATTAAAGCCTGAAAGCCTTACATGAGGTGTGAATCACCCTCAGAGATCGCCTGCTCAATCCACTAATAATCCAAGTGCCAATGATCTTACACACACTTTTGCTAAACTGTACCAAAATCTGTAGTTTCAGCCTCAGGTGCACGAGGGAGAGAAACTTCATCAGAGCCTCTGAATGAATTTGGAAAGAGGCCTCTGGGAAGGTTGTGTTTAGTATAGGGAGTCAAAGCCTCTTGTCTCAGGACAGGCACCTGCACAACTTTTAGAGTTGTATTTCCTGCATTAGGAGAGAGGGACGGTTGTCTGACAAACAGTAGATGGATATACAATGTGTAGTTTGTGATTTTATTTTTTAAAAATTTTTTGTATCAGGACCATTTGAGGAGCTTTAGGAAGTGCTGTTAATTAAACCAAATGGTTTTCGACATCAGCTGGGTTCATTTCCCCTTTTTATTGTGTCTCATCTATGCAACATGGTGACTTGTCTCAGTGCTTGGCTTGAGCCAGAGAGAAACGATTTGATGTCACTGTGACTTGGATGAGGCTTAAACGCAATCTGCAAACACGCATCTGAGTCCACATGATAGCCCAGAAGGACACGTATATCTGTCCGGCTAAACTGATTTATGGCTGTTGTCTTGAGTGCTGTTGAGGAGCTGCAGCAGTTGAGGCCATTTTCTGTTTCCTACTCATGCTATGACAGGGACCAGGATAGTAAAGTAAGACCCCGACTCCCCCCACCTTCCTCCACCCGCAC
>NW_019525660.1:1148483-1198964 GCF_002814215.2 Seriola lalandi dorsalis | reverse complement strand
TCATAACATGTACTTCTATTATCGTAGCGTTGGAGGATTGTTAAGTGTAAAGTGGCAGGTGTATTGTGAAAAATTTGTTTTCAAGTGATCGATATTCTCATCTCAATCTTCAGCCCTTGTCTGTGTCGTGGGCCACATAAGGATAAAAGACAAAAAAAACAAAAAAACACAAGACCCCATAGTATTAAAGAAACAGTCTGTCTTCCTTGTGCCAGCCTGTAAAAGCATTACAGTGACACTTATTGGTTGATATTGAACATGTGTTTTTTTGAGCACAGTTTGCATCTTATTTTTTCAAGGCACTGATGCTAATTTGAATTGACTCTCCTGAATCAGATGTCACAATCTATGGCACTAATGTTCTGTTGACTGCCTCAGAATCCTGATGAATGAAGTGTGTTGTGTTACACTTTGAAACACACCTGGAATGAGACGATGCCCTGGTTAATATTAGGCTGTTGATTCATTTTGCACAGCACAGAGAAAAACAAATAAACCTCTGTAGTTGTCTGTGCCACAATGAAGCACTGAGACATTTAGACTTTCTGCTGTGACCATGTATTGAGGCTTTAGCGTGTTGCCTCAGCTTCAAACTTCATTGCCCTTTAATCCCACTAATCAAAGCAGGTGACTACAATTTCTGATGCAGCCGAGAGCATGAAATTCTCGAGGTGATTTTTTTATTTTTTTTATTTTTTTTACTGCGCGTGTAGCTTAAAATCATCTAATTAATTCAGAAATATTAGAAGAACTGTGTACACAACACTGCCACTCCATGTTCCTATCCTTAAGTAATTTCCCCTTTCATTATTCCTGTGGAGAATGTAATATTCTGTGTGATGAGAACTGCCTCCTTTAGGGATAATGTCGGCTTGAATGCTGGCCCTAAACAGTTTTATAGATTGTTAAGGGGGCAATCAAGATGACTCCTCTCCCTCAGTAAAAAATTACTCCTTCAAGATGTGAGAGATATGGAGGGAGAGTCGATGCTCAGACCTGTGCCCATAATATCTCACCTTATTACTTGTGGATGCCGACGGTGGCTCAGAAGATGACCTTATGAATTATAACATTTGATATGGCAAACAGCATGGCCGAGTCGCCTGTTTCAACACATCAGAGCAAACACGTGAAGGGTAATGCAGCCTGACAAACTACCCACAGTTCCCTGAGCTCGACGGACCGGCTCCATGTCATATTTACTTTACATAATTGCTGCCCGCTAATCTGTTACTATTAACACACAGCCTGCCTATTGTCTCCTGCACCTTCTTTTCACCTGTTTTTTCCCTCACTGCATTTTTTCCTCTCCTCCCACGAGAATAGCCAGACATCGTGATAAATAGTTGGTGTGAAAGTAAAGCATGCCACGATGTGTTTAGGATCTTTTAGAAACATAAAGAAACCAGGCTTCGGCGATTGCGAAAACATCCACCGGCGGACAGACTCGCATATTTGCTTTTAATGACCTTAGGTCAGAGGATTATTTGGGTTTGGTGCAGCAATGTGATCCACATAGAAGAGTTTAGCCTCATGGCAAAAAAAATGTTTTTTCTGCAAGCTGCCAAATTATTGCTGAAAGTCACCCTAGGATTTGGGGGGAGGAGATTGCATGTTCTTGAAATGTGCTTAGAGAAGGGATATTTAGTGACAGGACTTGATGCATTACCACTCTGGTCCTTAACTACATTGTATGCTGCACGAGAGAGAGAGAGAGAGAGGGGAAAAAAAAAAAAACATGTTATGGATGAGGACACTTTTAGGACTGTATATGCTTTATGCTGTCTCAGAAGCCATGCTGGTATGTTTTGAAATTGTTTTATATAACAGATTGGTATTTTTTTTCTTCTTCCCACCAGTTTTCTTTTATTAAATTAAAATACAGTTGCCTCAAAGAGTTTTATATTAGCCTAAAGATGTATTCATGTAGTATTTTCCGTGTCGAATATCTGCTCTGTATAATGTGATACCTGCCATTGCATTATGATTTGAAAGCAGAGAGGAGTGTTCTCATGGGAACAGATATTGTACTTGCTTCTTGGCTGTTATAGACTGACTCCATGACCTAATGCGTTGTGCAGAACATAAACTGATTCCTGCATCTCATTGTAAGGAAACGTGCAAATATGCTGTGGGTAATGTACATGTGTAGGTGTTCATGGACAAAACAGCCGAGCCGGTAATTGTTAATGATGAAGTGGAAGCTATTCTTCTGCCGTGTATGTGTTTGCTTAAAGTCAAGAAAAGCAAATATTCAAACACGACAGCTCTCGGTTTTGTTTCAGACATTTACTACTGCTCTATGGCCAAAGCTGGCTGAGATGAAAGCCGCCTGCGATTAGCCACAGGATGCTGTCCTGCTGGTCCAGCTCTGGGAGCAACACCGCTTCACACTGTTGTAACCTACAGATTAACATTTATGGCTCAGCATGCTCCGGTGGACTTTCTGGGTCAAGACCAAGTGGCAAGATTGAGGAGTGGGACTGACTCTGTGACAGTGCTACTCTCCCCTGTGCTCCAGGCCGAGTCTGGCGGTGAGCGCCAAACAGAAATGTGCTTAGTTCTGTCATAGGGAGAACAAAATAGAAATGCATTGTGCTCTCTGCTTGTGAAAATTGCTTTGAGTGAATAAATGCGCTGCTTCTAGGTTCGGCCTTTCTGAAATACAGACATTATCTTCAAAGTCAGGAAACCTTACATATTTAAAGGAGATTACTTGGCAAACACTTCCCTGCCACTACTTACTACACATGAGCACATTTGCCTCATAAGTCATCATTATATATTGTCCAAATATTGTGGAGACAAGACCTTCTATTTTTTTATAAGTGAAAAACATATTTTTTCTTTTCGTGGTGCCGTAACTTGCTGAAATTCTAGAGACAGATCTCTTTTGCTGTTTTGCTGTAATTGCACAAAGGAATATTAGCCCTGTAGGAGGTTTCCCAGAATAGCTTCAACCTGCCAAGGGCCTCAGCTCTGGTCTTTTGTGGCCCCCGGACAGCCCAGTGGGAAGTTGGGCGTCAGCTATGCTTGTCGATAGAGCTGCTTGACGGCCTCAATAATTCAGTTGATGCGACCTCTGTGATGCTGAAAGCTGCAGGTCTGGCGGGTGACGAGGAGCGATGATGGGGACAAGGCGGAGGCGCTGGTTCACGTGGAGAGCCAGTCAGCAACACTTCCTCTGTCTGTTTATTGTCAGCAGGGTGAAAAAGAAGAAAATATGGAATATCAGACCATTGAGGAGTGTAAAACTGGCGCCTCAGAGTCAGTGTAATGGTATACAGGTCAGCAATCTTTGACTTCCAGTGGAGAGCGGTGTGCATTCCGAAGTTGGTCTCAGCCAATCGCTACAGGGCAGACTCTCCAAGTTTCACCCTTGGAAGAAGAGAAACCAGTGCAATGTTGGTGAATTTTCAGATTGATGTTTCTTTAATAAGGCCTGCAGTCTCTCAGTATTCTGATAGTGTGCCATCATTACCTACATACTCCTTAAAACGCTGACAACTGGAGAATAAAACCCTCCAGTTTCTTTATGTATTGTGTGGTTTATATGCCACCATATGCCCAAAGATAGAACACACCCAATAGATTATTCTCTGTAAAGTGCAAATATCATATTCATTGTGTGCATGTCATTTGTATTTCCATTAATTCCATATTATTAAAGTGAGTATTTTGATTCCTTTTGTAATAATGAGGTGAATGCCCAACGATAAGAGCCGGTCAACGTCTGTGTGGTCAGGTTTGATATTTTCCAGCAGTCGCAGCAGCATGCGAGTGTTGCTTTCCCATTACAGTATTGAAGCGTTCCCTTACACTCTTCAGTTTTCTGCCACTATTATACGATTGCAGTGTTTTCCTATCTCCCCCCCTGCACATGCAAAAATAGAGAGGGTTGGCTTGTCGTGCAATCATGTGAGATGCATTTGAATGACACCCAATGTCAGCACTTTAGATATCTCTCTGCATTAGAATTTTTTATCAGGTAGCCAGGTTTGTATGCTCCCAGCATTTCAAATGTAGTTTGAGTAATGACTTTCAGCCACTCTCTGAGTGCTGTGTTGATGGGCTATAGTAGTGCTACAATGATGTCTCCCGATGTCTAGATTAGGCCGTCAAGCAAGACCAACATTTGATTGAGAATTTGTCATTAAGAAAAAAAAAAAAAAAAAAAAAAAACGCAGCTGGTGTAAATGAATAAGATACCTGCTATAATTCCCTTTTTTTCCTCAGGATCATCCAGGGTCTTAAAGCCATTTCCTTTTGTTTATTCGATATGTTCTGGACAGATATGATGTGAAATTCATTCTTTCAATCACCCTCTGTGGCGTTGTGATTGCTCTGTAGCTTCATTACAATGCAGCTGCAGTATCACCGCAATTTAATTTATTTCCCTAACAATGTGTTGATCGTGGATTTGTCTGTGAATTGCCACATGTCTGTGGAGTTGATTTTATTTTTGCACACCATGGAGTCAATTCATTATGAGTAAGCATTAGTTGACAATTGTTGACACCATCTTGCAAGATTCTCAATTAAGTGAATGTACACGGACATCATTACTTCCTTAGATCCCCCGTGTGAAATAACACTGCAGTGATACCAATTTGAGAGAGTTGCAGACTGTGGCCCATAGAATTAAGACTGTCTGGTGTAATTGGGTGTGGGATATGAAAGGCAGCACCTATTTTGATAAGAGCTTGGTTCAATACTAGTAGCCTTGGATACCGATAAATGCTGGAGACTGCATGTGTGAATGCACAGACTAACCTGCTATTACCATTCCAGATAGAGGGAGATACTGCAGAAGAAACATTATAAAATCCAGCTTATTTTATATTCCAATTGTCCACACATAACAATTACATTTTAAAAAATGAATTTGGCTGCGCTTGCGGTTTTCCCGCTAAAGATTCAATGAATATATAACTCATACTGTCAGTGGTGAAGGGTTATTTGGGGGATTTGTAAACATCCCTGCTCAGCTTATTATGTTGTATCCTGGCACTGGCAGATGCCTTTTTTTATTATTTAATTCACACAGACAAATAAAGCGAACAATAAAATGGTTAGGATTAGACGCTGACCGTAATGATTTACCAGTGACAGACAAGAAAAGTAAAAAAGAAAAAAAACAAAACGGTTAGTTCAGCGCAGCTTTTTGGTGATTTGTTTTTCATAGTCACAGTAGCTTTGTTTGTCTTCTAAATGTGCTGAAACTATGAGGGATAAGGCTTCAAGCTCGGTGTGTGTGGAATAATCTGAAGTGGCTGTATCAGAGATTTGCATCACTTTACTCCACTTGTGAATATTCTGCATCATACACTGAGACAAGAGACTTAGCATGGAGCAGGATTTCATCATCTTTCCTGAGAGTCTCACTGAGTGCAGTAAGCTCATCCATCACTAAGAATGCTAAGGATATAGCTGCCACTGAAATTTAATTGTTGGTAAATGCTGCCATGATTTTGTTTGCTCACTTTCTTTCTTCTCTCTTTATCTCATACTCTGTTATATGGTCAGTGATTGCACATATTTTAAGATTAAGAAATCACAAATTATAGTAATCCGCAAAAAAAAAAAAAACATTTAGGTCAATCAAACTACAAGGAAACTTGGCAGTAGTTGATCAGATCCAGTAAAAACTCTCATTGAAAGATCAGCTAATCAAAAATGGATCATCTTGACTCTGATTTGTCGTGTATTTTTAGGTAACAGTTCGTCACTTCATGTTGCAGCAAAGGATTCAGGCATTGAGCCTCGATAAAGAACGAACACAATCTGGTTCAGATGGCATCCAGAATTCACAGAGTCTGGGCAACGTGCTGCAGACAAACACTTCTGTGTCTCCAAAATCACTGGTGTCAGGGGGAAACAGGCAGCATCTGATGGAACACTGCCCTGGTTCTCCCTCTCCCCTTCTCCAAGCGCCGGGAGGCAAGAAAAAAAAAGAAGAAGAACTGAAGAGAAACTGAAAGAGGAGAGGGAGAGAGGAGCGTCAAGGAGGAAAGGGAGAGGGACTCGACAAGATGAATTATGCAAAGCTGTCAGAGACGGCTATTGTTGGAGGTGCTGGCTGTGTTAAAGGGAGCCAGTCCTGATCTCCACCAGCTCCATCAACCGCTCTCACCACTCCCCATGGCTGAGCACCGTCTGATCTGTGCTCCGGCAAATGGCCAACAACAAGATGAGAAGAAGTGGGGGGGCAGGCAGGCAGGAAGGCACTCGGTGACAGGTGGATTGTCTTGGAGGGACACACCAGCGACGTCAAGTACGCTCTTTATTACCGTTATTTACAGAGGTCACCGCCAGGGAGATCTGAGCTGATATGTACAGCAGCCCCACGGAAATATAATTACCGAACAAAGGCTTGGGCAAGAGTTGCCTTTTCAGCATTCTGGTCAGCACTGGCGACTCCTGTTTTGCAAAATGCTTTGTGTGCATCAACTCGGGAGTGTGTGCCAACCCAGTTTCAGCAGTTGTATTTGCTTATTAAATTTGTTTTGCACAGAACTCCTTATCAGTTCCAAGATATCTTGGAAGTAGGGCTGTGAGATTATTTGCATTGTTGATTGTTGTTGTTAAAGAAAAGAAAAAGAGAAAACAAAATTCATCGTAGCCTAGTTAATGTCTTCAGATCACTTTATCCAACCAAGCATCCAAAAGATGATGAAAATGATGGGGGGAAAAAATTAACACAGAACCAGCAAATGCTTGCTTGATAAACCACTTTAAAGGCATTAAAAATGTATTTTCTCATTCAGCTGCTTATTATGGAAAATGGTTTCCTGCACAAAAACATGATTCTCTGCTAAAGTTAGAACTGTTTTGTTCATTTCATTTCCTCTGTGCTCACACAACTGGTCTGAAGTGGGTGGGGCTTAGGTGGGAAAATGTGATGTCATGTACTGCCATGTACCAATCAGGATTTAGCAACATTTGAATCAGAATCTGTAGACAGATGCTACGCTATTCTGTCACCGTCACTCAAATCTGATCTCCTAATAATTATTTTCGGTCGTTAAGTCTGTCACATGTCAGAGAGTATTAAAAAAAAAAAAAAAAAAACTCCACATCCCAAATTCCCAGAGCACAAGATGATGTTGTCAAATAGTTTGTTTTGTCCAATCAACAGTTCAAAACCTCCATTAATGATGATCTAAAACTGATTAATGCTGCAAATCCTCACAGTGGAGAAGCTGGAACCAGAGAATTACTGGAAATTTTCTGGAATTGACTTAAATATTTAGTCAGTCATTCAGGATTAACTATGTCAACTGACTAATCAGTTCATTGATTATTTGTTTCTGCACTAATCACTTGACTTATCATCGCGCACTATTTGAAAAGTTGCTCCCTTTCCTTTGAGAATAGAAAAACATATTTTCCTTTCTGCAGTTTTGATGAATAACATATTGAATGTCATTTAAAAGGGTCTAATTAATTTTGTATAAAACAACTTATTGGTTCCAAGATTTCTTAAAAAGGTTGCTATCCCCTTTAGTCATCTCTTTCTGATCCTCAAGATGGAAGCATAAAACATACCCTCTCTCATCTTTGATGAATAGCATACTCTATGTCAGACATGAAACAAGTAAATCTCACTTAGATCCTTGAAACTTCTCCAACTGCACTGGAGAGCCAATTGACTTGGACACAGTTCTTCGCACCATATTATACAGATGGTTTATGGTTTATGCTTCAAAGAAGTGCAGAGGTGTAGGACAGTACTAGGCGTCTAGGGGACTGTACTCAACTGGCATGGGAGTCGTTGCGACGTGTATGGAGCTGCGCTGTGTAGATCATGAATTGTCTTTTTCCCTGCCTCACTGGCTCGCCAGAGGACCTCTGCATGACACTAATTTTGCAGTGTCGACCGTTCCACTGAGCGGTCATGGGTGACTGACTGTCCTGATTTAACTGCATGATCAAGGCTAAAAGGAAATGTATAAGTGAGTGATACCGGAAAAGTTAAGAAGAAAAAAAAAAAAAAAAGGAACATGCATTTACAAAAGTTCTGTGGAGGTCCTCAGGATAAAGTAGGAATGTTTATATGGAGACTATGTCTTGTCACTGAAGGGCTTATTATCGATTAGGACACAAATCTAATTCTTCCTATAGAGGAGGCTTGAGGCTCAGTGGGAAGGACTTGTGGCATTAGCTGTTTTTCAGATGGCGGATCTCTTTACAACTCCATAAAGAAGAGGGGGATCGTAATCAGGGAGGCTTCTGGGCGTGTCTGCTTGCACTCATCCTGTACATTAATCTGCCAGTCTGGACGGGTGTGTACAATTTCCTGAAAGTGATGAGATGTGAGTGAGATGTCCTGTGGCATCGTAAAACAAGTGTGTGGGGGGTAGTCTTCAGAGTCGAGTGTCAGGGTTACAAGAGAGTGTGTCACTGATTGCATCTCAGCCCATCAGGGAACAGAATGATATCCAGCAACTCTGAGAAAAGGAGGGGAAAAAAACGAAGGAGCATAGAAAAGCTCACTATTTTCATTATCCCTGCATCCTGTACTCTGCCTGCGACTGCCTCAGTTTTTGGGAAGGTCTCTCCGGGACTGGTGCTATCTTCCAGCGCAACAGTGCGCTATCCTGGCTTCATTGGAAGGTTTTGATGCTTGATGTGAAACGAAGTAGATCTCATTTGGGGAAAGAAGGAGACTGATACTCTAGTCTTACAGCTCAGCCAAGAGAGAAATGAAACTGTGGTGTGTGAGTGTGTGTGAGGGTGTGTAGTTTTGTGTCAGGAGGCAGTGGAAAATGGCTGGTAATAAACACTTGTGACACACCGGGACTCCCATCCACATTCTACTCAAGGGTTTTTTTTTTTTGCAGATTAGTCACATTTTCATCCCCCTTGTCCACATTTTAGAGCACTGTCTCCACCTGAGAGAGTCTTCTAAGGATTTTAACTCTGACATGTCTAATGTTTGAGTGCAAAGCCAAATTATGTTTTTAACGCGAGGTGCAGATTCGCTCAGTGCTGCGGTCAGAGCAGTTGGGATATCCAGCCGGGTCATGGGCAGTGTTTGCATTTTGGTAGAAACATTTCATATCACTATTATTCTTGCTGTTTAATATGCAAGTTCTTGGTTCACTTGTGTACCCACACACAGTATATCGAGCCATACAGTAGTTTAAAGGGCCAGTTCACCCAAAAAAAAAAAAAAAAAAAAAAAAAAAAGAAAAACATTTTTTTTCTCAATTTTGAGAAAATTTTGAAATTTTTTTGTCAAACAGCTTTGTTTTTTTGTTTTACGACCCTGGCTTTACTGGAACTGCTACCTACCAAGGAAGAAATCCCTATGAAAGCTGTCATCTTCTGTGGACTGTCTAGAGTCCAGTGCCTTAAACAAAGTATTATACACCTCCATTGTTTTTGAATGGAGGCAGGAATCTCAAAACCTGGACAAATAAAACCAAAAGTAAGAGACAAATAGTAACAAACAAATTTTTGTCACTATCACAGTAGATATACATTTTTCATTGAAATATGTCATCCTCTAGTCATCATTGCTATTCTGTGTATGTAATGTGACACTGGGTTAACATGCATGTCATGGGTCAGAATTATAATTCTGTATGAGCTACAGTTTAAATTAAAAATTAAAGCATGATATGATGGTGTCAAAAAGCCACTGGCCACAGTGATGTGTGACTTATTGATTCATGTGTCATTTAACCGGCATTTAATAACCACCATCTTCCACTTGGTGGCTGTTCATTTTTTTCGGCACAGCTTCATGGGAAAAATTAAAACCTCCTCCTCCAAATAAAAAAATAAATAAAAAAATAAATGAAAAAAAAAAAAAACTGAGAATGTTTCATTGAAAAGATTGTGTGAAACCACAATTAGTTTTTGTGAAACTGCTTTTGCTTGCTGTGAACAAGTGTGTGTGTGTGTGTGTGTGTGTGAAGACAACTTTTAAAATCGGCACACTCCAGATGAACTTGAATTTTAAAGGCTAAAACAGGCGGAATAAAAAAAAAAGTATTTCTTCTTTTTAAGAGGGGAAGTCATGTATGGCAAGAGTTCACGGGTGAGGTTCCAGGGATGGGGAGGTAGCAGTGGGGGTGGGGCAGTGAGAAGGGGATAAGTGTGTGCTTTTGAAGATGAAGCAGATGGATTAGTGTTATCTGAGCTCCTTGCTTCCTTTCCTCTTCTCTCTTTCTACAGGTAGAGTGGGTGGAGGACTGAATGGACTGAAGAAGTGACCGACAAAGGTTGAGAAGTGGGGAGGGGAGTTTGAGGGGAAATCGGTACAGGACGAGAATCACAACCAGAGAAGGAAGAGGAGGGGGAGAAAAGAGAGAAATAATCCAGTGCCGAGTATCTTGGGAGAGCGTCGGTGGTGAAGGGGAGGGAGTTGGATACCCAGCATGCAGGCAGCATGGAACGGGTGAGGGAGCAGCGGCCTTTCTGCTCGCTGTCAAAGAGCCAGAGAGACAGAGAGAGGGACTGCGAGAGAGACAAGGATCGAGAGCGCCGTTACACCGCCTCCTCGGCTGACCGGGAGGAGGGAGCCTGTCGCGTACCCACTCAGAAATCCTACAGCTCCAGCGAGACGCTCCAGGCCTTTGACCATGACCCTTCACGAATGTTGTTTGGAGGCAGAGTCAAGGAGATGGTCCACAAGGAGAGTGCAGAGTACAGCAGGCCAGGTGAGCAAGAGCAAATGTTTACTTGAGTCGTCCCACAGTAGGTCAGTGTTTGTCAGATGAATCTCCATAATTCCAGCTAAGTGTGGTGGTTATTAAGGCTGCCAGAGAAAAGTAGGACAGTTACATTTAACTTGAAGGCCGATATTATGAGAGAGTAATAGAGTGATGACCTGGCTGTAGAAAAAAGTATTATTTTTAATTAGAAAAAAATCTATGTCTCAAAACTGCATCTTGTAGTTTTATTTTCATGAATCTCAAGAGAGAAGTTCAACAATAACTCTGAGATTCAACTAATAATATCCTAATGTCCATGTCTATTTGCTGATGTTTAACAGTGCGAAACGGCACCAGTAAATGAACAAGGATTCAAGGATTTTGTTGTTTGTTGTGTTTTATACATTTTGCCATCCTACAGTTTTATGTTCTACTTATCTGTGCAAGTTTGATAAGAAATAACAGGATAATGCCAGTATGTTAGACAGTGGTAAACACAATTAAATAATGTCAAACAAAGGCACAGTTTTGTTTCATTCTCCTAAACTTTGAGAGAAAACTCACATTGGGTGTGATCCAGTGGACCGCTATGACCTTATAAAATGTCCGTACCCTGCTGGACTATGTTAAAATAATAAGGAAAAATGCTCAGTAAATAACTCTCTCCTTTAATTGGCTGTTGGAAAGTGCTTTAATTTCTGTAATTAAAAAGTTTGAGCAGTTTATTCTATTTTATTGCGCTCCTTTGGCTCATAAGATTGCAATTAGAAAATCTATCCATTACTCCCTTACATTTTCTTGGTGCTAATTGGTGCTCATTTTAGAAATTAATGGGATTATGATGAAGTTGTGGGAAAAATGCTTTTTTTCTTTATTTCTCTCTCAAATCTGGGCATTTAATGTTAATGACTGTTTCTTACATCTCTTACATCATCACAGTAAATGTCAGATTTAATGTGAGTCATGTAGGAGTGAAACAAGAGCATACCGTGTATAAATGGAGTGTTGATACTACTATATCTGCTCATTGTGTGTGTGTGTGTGTGAGTGAGTGTGTATGTGTGTGTGTGATAGAGAGAGAGAAAGAGATGTATGGAAATATCTAAATGTAATAATCATTTTAAATGGTATGGATTTTAATGTGGAGAAGTCTATTTCCTGTAACATCTAAACATTATTGGACACATTTTCAGACACTGACTTTGAAAAGGTTTTTTTTTTTATTTTATTTTTTTTTTGCACCATTTCCAACAACACAAAATACTCAACAAAGGGACATGGGAAAGTTTAAAGTCCCTTCACTTTGTGACCTTGAATTTGAAATTAAACTTAATTTTGATATGTAGACATCTACCATGAACATCTTTTGTTCTAGTGTGTTTCAGCAACATTGGAACATCTGACCTTGAAATATTGAAAATCATTATTAACCATTACCATTGAAATACCAATCGTTTCTGTTTAAATAAATGGATGAATTGTTCAGGTTAATAACAGAAGCGTGTTTGACGTGGACTGTTGGTGTGGTACTGACCATACAAATAAAAAATCAGAACATCTGTACTACTTAATTATAGGTTTTAAATAGACTACTGTATATGAAGCGAGTGAAACATGAAGAATATATTCTTATTACTTCAGGGACTTATTAATGAGGTTAACATGAGGTATTTTTGTTTACTGGCAATATACCTGTGTCCTATTTTAAAAAATTAATTAATTCATTTTGCTGCAGTGTCTTTGAAGGCATGGCAGGCTATTATTTTATTTCCAGACGACACCAAAGCCTTAAGTAATTACAAATGAAGACAAAACTAAATTATGGTAATGACTTGTTGTGAAATGGGCTGCGTCTGAAACAGTTTCTGAAAACTCTTAAGTGATAAATGGGTGGATAAAATCTTTCTCTCATTCTTTCACGTGTAGATGCAACTTTGATTTCAGGTGATGTGCTTTGGGTGTAAATGTCTCATCAACCTAGGCAACATTAAAAATCTTATTTTATTACTTAAGAGCTGCTCTGTGATTTGAGTTCGAGAAAATGCTTTTGGGCATCTTGCTAAGTTGATGAGTGTTAAGTAGCCTGGGAGGCTGTTGTAAAGGCTTTAATTTAACAGCCCCCTCTCCTTCCCCCAGGCTCACGAGTTGAGTGTTTTTTTTTTTTTTTTTTAAGTAGCCCTGCTCTTGGCCATTAACTGCGTTGTTGCTTGGTTTGTTAACTTTACAACTCCTGTCATTCACAGGGCAGACATTTTCGTTGAGGCAGCTCGGGATCTGTGAGCCACCGGCTCGCAGAGGCTTGGCGCTATGCCCTGAGACGGGCCTCTCCCACCCACTCAGCAGCTACTCCAGAGGACCAGTCGCTACAGAAAACCATGAATCTGTTTCACCGGAACGTACCATGACTCTTTGGGGAACGGGGGCAAAGTCTGGGCAGAATTCATGCCTCTCCAGTCGCTCTAACTCGGCGCTCACACTCACTGACACGGAAATGGACAATAAATCGGACAATGAGATGGGTGAGTAGGGCACACGTTTCATTCTTTTATCTATAAAAAGCTTATTTGTTTGCGGCTCATGCTTTCATTGCTTTTCAAAGGGGGAGAAATCACTAGGTAGGAAAGGCAGCAGTAGGTTGGATTATGGTTGGTGCTGGAGACAAGGACCTGATTGGTGGAAGAAAGTGGAAGCGCGATTGGTGGGGCTGGTATCTGGAGAGGCATTTGCAGCTGCCTTTCTTTGGATCAAAGGCGTGATTCCTCGCCGCATGCGGAAAAGAATTTGGCCTACCGATTGAGTAGTTGCTAGTCACCTGGTCCTTCTCCACAGGAAGCAGAGGAGTTTGATAAAGTTTCCCCATGGGCTAGCGTATAATCAAAGATAGCTTTGTGTGAGATTTTGCTTAGAAATTCTGCAGTGGTTGACTGGGCATGCACAATGGCTGATTAAATGGGTACAATGGTTTGAAGTGCAAATTTGATCATGCTGGAAACCTGAGATGGAGGATTGAGGTTCTCTATTTGAAAAGGGCAATGTATATAAGACGGCTGCAGATCTGCCATGTTGTTAAATTCACTCTGTTTTTTTATGCTCTCTTGTTTATTTTAACATAATACCTGATACGGTTAATTTGCACTTTTTGAATTATTTATATTTCTTCCTCTTTACTTTACACTGGCATCCATTGCTGCTTTTCAACAGTATTTCTTCCTCCGACACTCTTTTTGGCATTTAAGCACATTGTATTTTTTCACCCTTCATTCAGTTTATCCTGTCAGCTTCACGTGTTTCAGTGTAAATCTTAAAAAAAAAAAAAAAAAAAAAAAAAAAAAAAAGTGAAGTTGAGTGCTGCTGTACATTGTACATCATTCATCATCATCATACTGTGAGCCATCACCATTACAACACTTCTAATGTAAAGCTCAAATTATTTTAAGAAACCAGTGATCTCAAAGAGTGGCAGGCAGTTAAAATAATTAGGGATGATTACACTTTCCTGGCAAGAGCATTAAAGAGAGGGTAAAAAAGTAAAATGTCTTGTGTTCATGTGCTATCAATTTTTATTCTGAAAACACTGGCTACATTCTGACATTTGAGACAAGTCATTTTCTTAATGGCAGTATTCATCATAGTGAGCTTGTCTCCGGAGGGAGGCTGAGTAAGTCCTTTACCTTTTCAAAATGCCATCAGAATTCAAACCCATGTATTTGTTCCAGTGTCTGGCCTTTGCTTTAGCCCAACACGCAATATACATTTATGAGTCGCTGAAAGCTCAGCCTAACCACAGAGGTGCCGGTAAACATAATCCTTACCTCCTTAGTGCGCGGCACCAGTCATATTTGTTGCTGAACATGCCAAGCATGAAACCATATCACCATTCATTGCTCAATTCTGCAAGACAATGCAGAAGCTGCTTTCAATGGCTTCTCTATTGAGCTTCAATTGCACCTTCCCTCCAGCACTTCAACTGCATGAGCGCACACACACACACACGCACACACACAAACACACACACACACACACACACACACACACTCTCAAACACGTACACACACATCACCCTGCGCCCCTTTGGCATACCTTCTTTGGAGTTTCTTTTGGAAACATCTCAGGAAGCTGCAGCTGATTGGCTGTAGTTAGTACAGTGTCCCGTTGAGGCTTTATCTAACTCACTATTGTCTCAGTTAGTTAGTGTCATTATAGAGAAAATAAACAATACCTGCTAGATCTTTGTCCCAGCTGCCATGCATTTTAATGCTACAAAAAGCAAAAACACCTAACAACTAATTTATTTAAGTGCACACTGGTATGTTTCTCTTGCGCATCATTTTAATTTGCTGAAACTGCTCTGTAGAGAGAAGCATGTTAGTGGCAGTGTAATTTAAAATTCTAATTCTTTTTTATTAAACTGTTTTTGGAGCTAAGGCCCTTTTTTCATCATTTAGATTTTGAGCTGGAGCAAAAGAAAACATTGTCATTTTTCCACCTACATACATCTTGGTTTTTCTTTTTTTTCTTTTTTTTTTTTTTTTTTTTTGTCAGGAGGCATTGCACTTTTGACTTTCACTATTTAATGAAGCAGCTAAGAGAAATGACCCATCCAAAGGTTTCCATCAACTGAATATGCATGCAGAAGCTCCGACAAGGGGCCGTTCAGCCCCACTTATTCATAAATGAACTCAATATTTCATTCTAATTCGCTCTGTTCTACAGAGTATTCGACACAGACAAGTACCAAAGCCTCAGCACATTTGCAGAGTACGGCATCTGCAAATGTTAACCTCCGTGATCCTAGGGAAGGAGGTCCACCTTTCAAATATGAAACCATGACTGGTCATCTCGGAGGTTTCGGGGCTCTGAATGATCCACTTGGGGGCAAAGATCACAGACTGAATAAGAAGGGTTGTTTTCTGAAGTGATGCTTTTGCATTTTAGTAGTATATTTGTCAAAAGAGAGGAGCCAGCCAGTGAAAGGGCTGTCAGCTGAGTTCTGTGCCATTATTTAAAAAAAAATATATATATTATTAAAAGTATTAAATTCAACCTTTTAAAAATGAAATCCACATTTTTTACTGAAAACCAAGTCTCTAATTGCATTGAAGTGGACTGATTATATCAATCATAACAGATTATTTATGACACAACATGAAGTTGTTGGATTTTTAATGAAAAAAGTGGGGTAAAAAGAAAGGAGGAAAGTAGAAATCTGTTAAGCAGCTTTCATTGATTTTGCGCTTAAGATAATCCCCTGCCACTGATAGAATCCCTTGAAAACAAAATTGATTGATTAAAGCGTCAGTTTTATTGGTTTCCTAGTTGTAAGAGTGGCCATGTGATACTAAGCAGTCATTGCATATTGAAATAGAAGACACCATCCTGTTCCTACATAATGTGTATTACATTACAGTGTACAGCAACCAAAACTACACCTTCTAAAGATATTAATAATTATTATATTTATATATTGTTAATTTCTCTCATTAAAAACCACGTGAAAATTCCCATTTTTCACACATTTTTTATAATTTCCTAAAAAAATTATCCCTATCAGTGACTCGTTATTTTCCTTTTAAATATCCGCCTGCCCACATTGACGTACCGGTACATACATTAAAAAATCTATTCATGCTTTTTCTCCTGAGAAATTATTTAATATCATCACCTCTACATGACAGTGATAGCTCGCCATACGCAAACACCCACACACACATACATCCACAGATTTATACACACACACTTGGAGGTACATATGCTCACTTACTGTCACTTAATGTCTGTTGTGAGTGTAACTTTGCTTTAAGTGGCACCATGATAAAATAGAAATGTTTGCATGCAGCAGCTGGAGGAGAGACAGGACTGAGCTTTTATAGCTGCAGATAAGGAGGGAAGAATTTATCCAACTAAAGCCTTGTTCACACAGCAGCAGTATTATATAGACTCTTCATGAAATTAATTAATTCATCTGCGTTAGGTGAAATACATCTACATTGAGTAATAACATTTCTTAACATCACTGGTGCCTGATTTTATAGTTTTTCTAAAAATATTTTTATATAATTTGTAACCTAATAATTTAATTTGCCTTAAATGGAGGAAACGTATTTAAAATATTGTAATATATTTCTTATCAGTGATAGAAACGCTCATAGAGAAGCAAAGCATACAAAGGAACTACTTTTCAAACACTTACAAAAGGAAATACCGGGAGGTGGAATTGGTTTCATGAGGTGACCTCTGTCTTAACTGAACCATTATTTGTGATGGAAATCATATATTTAATATTTATACAAACACTGGATTTGCATTGGTTGGAATATGGGTCACTTGATGTCCCTGGGTATTTCAGTCCCACGCAGCCATGCTGTTTTTATTGAAATGCAGAGTTTTGTTCTGAATTTTATCTGAAAACAGATAATGGGATAAACCATGCCCTCTTACTTTTCTTATCAGGTTTGAATTTTATACAGATGGAATTTAATTTTATCCATCCATCATAATTTAAGATGCCTTACATTTAAGATGTAGACCCTGAAACTGTAGGTGAACTCCTCTTTATCTGTGCTCTACTGCCGGTTCTTGTAGCAAACGCAGAAAACAATAAATTATAAATGAAGACAGAAAATGTTCTCATTTCAAAAATCGAACAAATCACTTTGTAAACAAAGTCAACTGTGGGATACAACTTTTCAACAGGAGTTGCCATTCTTCAGTTACCTGGCCTCTATAGCCCTTACCTCAGTGTATTGTAATGTTTCATATTAAATTACCATAGTTTGGGTTAAATTGTTGCTGTGTAAATGTATAAATATTCATATTGGAGTCAGCCTATAGCTGCTGTGTAAGAGTGAACACAGCCATGGAGAAAGATTTCCACTCTAATGTTGACTGCGCTGACTTCAGAATCAATATTATACCCCTCATAAAACATGAATGACTGCAGGAAACAGAAACATAGCATGGCCCAGTTGAGTTGTATTCCTAATAGGGTGTGAAAAAGCTCGCACTGACTTGTTAGGTACTGCAGCTACAGCACTGCAGTACCTCGTGACAGCTCTCCTCGGCTGTATAAACCGTCACACATGGGGTTTATCGTCGGTGGGAGAGTCTTGACGCCTGCTGACCCCTGGTTGGTAGACGGGAGACTTTCACTGCAATGCCTGTCACCCTTTGTAAAGAGGCATCACTTGCTCTGGCCTGCACTTTCTGTCCAGAGTGGTTTTTGAGGGAAATGGTGTGCCCCTTTGATGTTTTCATGGAGAATGGCTAGTGTGGATGTACCACTCTCTATTTTATGTCTTTACTGCCATGTTCACATCCAGGACTGTTAACTGTATTAGAAAATAATTTCATAATTAATTCCAGTTCGTGGAAGTCAGAGGTCCACGTTGCAGTTGTACACATTTTAGAGTTGAGTATAGCTCACACATTCATTGTGTGAGCAGTGCCAGTAAAAGGTTAATTAAATCAGTAGAGGAGTCACAGCAAAGTGTGCTGTAGCACAGCAAGCACCAAAGGCTTTTTGGGTGGGAGTATGAAAGCGTATCAGACAGCCTCTAACATGCGTCTCTGTGTGCATGTATTCATGTTCTCTCACTCTGCGCCTCTCCCTCTCCCCTGTCTCACGTACACACACACACACACGCACACGCACGCGCACACGCTCCCATATCTCACTTTGTTTCTCACACTTTATCTCTCTCAGATTAGAAGAATCAAGCGAAAGTGCAGACAGTTACACACACGCACGGACACGCACGCGGACGTCACGCTGACGAAGGTGACACGCCATCTGTCAAACTCCTGTCTCAGATCTGCGCCTTGTATTGTGACAGTGGAATCAGTGTATTGATCGTAGCAGGCAGAAATCCTCCCTCACCACTTTCATAATTCAATATGGCACAAGCAGACCACAAAAAAGAATAAATAACATCAGAGAGGGTTTTTTTTTTTTTTTTTTGGTCAAAAGGGCTGGCCATCTGTGATGTTTTTTGAAGAACACTCCAAACCTGGCAGAGAAAACATTTTCATCATTTGTTAATAGGAGCTGGGAAGGTGTCTGAGCTTTATCGCATACCTCATCAAAAGAGGAGGCACGCTTTGATTGCCATCATTTATTGTCATCACTTCCCTGCTTGCTGGCGCCGTTGCCAGTTAAGTGCTCACATTGTTAGTGCTCGGGGTGACGAGGGGGGGGTGTGGAATACAGCAGTGACGTGCCAAGGTGTCAGAGGGTGTTGTGCTCATCAGTCGTGTGAAAAAATTTCTATTTTGGAGTAGTTCTGGAAAAGCGTGGAGGAGGTCAGTGCCCCTGTTTCTGTGGAGAGTAGAGGTCGGTGACATTTGAGGCTACATCCAAATAAATCACAAACGGACCACTTATATGGGAACTTTGGTTCATAGCATTTGTATGTTTATTTATTCGTTTTTTTTTGTGTAGACACATTCATGTGAACACATTAACACGACAGCAACACATGGCAAAAAACTTTCTTCTCACACCATAGCTCCCCCCTACAGAGTGGATGATCTGATTAGACTCTGGAGTGTCTTGCTGTATAAATTTGCATCTTAATATGGCAAAACAGATTTTCTTGAAGCTACTATGTCCCTTTAATACTTAAAAGATACAGTTCCTATTAACATAGTCTATGTGAGGACACTTTTTTAAGCATTAGTTTTGTATAAATCAAAATAGGGCTGCTGTTTACATTACTTATTATATATCACTTGATTTGTTTTTGTAAGTTTTTTTCAATTAATCTATTAATCATTTAGTCTATTAAATGTCAGTAAATTGTGAAAAACACCCATTACCACTTATCAGACCCCAAGGTGATCTCATTCTGTCAGACTAAAAGTCAAAACTCCAAACTGACAGTGATATAAAACAGACAGGAAAAAAAAAAAAAAAAAAAAAAAAAAGCAAATCCTCATATTTAAGAAGCTGGAACCTCTTTGCATCATAAATGTCTTTAACGGTTAATCTCTTCTCAAAATAATTTCTGATGCATTTTCGACAAATTTCCAGAGAGTTTCAAGTGGAGCACTTTTGAGTGTGAAGTTGACAGAAGGCATTTGGTATTTGGGTTAATCTGTCAGGGTTAGTGTTACATGGTCTGCAGAGATGCAGCTGTGTCGTAAAAAGGCTATTAATTTTGTCCAGCATCTATTTTCTGACACCTAATCGTTAAGTATCAACATTTGCCTCTCTGACTTAAGTTTCACCCAGTTTTGCTAAGCGTAGGTGACAACACTGTCTTAGCTCGCACTTGGCTCGGTCTAATCACTGGCGGGTGCCAGACTGCAGGACATGTTATTACGATTACGAATCACTCTGCAGTTGTCAATTATGAGGGCCACTATTTACCGTCCTCAAGAGAAAATGGCTCATTTCATTTCATCACACTGCTTAATTGAGTGTTTGTATTACCATGCAATACGGAAATAGTCAGGAAGTCATTTTATACTCTATGAATATCAATGCAAGAAACACGGATTAGCATGTAGCTCCAGTTGTGTTCGTCATAATTACATGTATGTGTGGTGTCTCTTCAGCCATCAGGGGCCATTTATTTTTTTCTGAACCCAGGAATCCACCTTTACTCTCCCAAGGAAAAAAAAAGACTAGACATAGAAGGAAAAGGATATGTTACACTGATTGCCTGTAAAGTGAGTAATCAAGAAATTATATCCTTTTTTTTCCCACTTATTGTAAGTTTAGGACAGTCAGGATAGAGTACCTACTGTAGGTCTCTTTTTCCATTTCTTATGGGCTAAAATAGATTTTCTTTCTTTTCCTGGAGTGCTGAAGGAACGTTGTCCCCAGACTAGCGCCAACCCACCAATCTATTTGGTTTCATGTCTTCTTTCCTTAACTCTCTCTTTTCTCTCCCCTATCTTGGGACTCAGGAATTTTTTGTTATATCTACTTTCATTGTGCTGCAGCTCTGACCTTTTGCGCTCTTTAGTATTGGATGTTGGAAATCAAAAAGTTGGAAGTCAAGGTGACTCCTCTGTTGTTGTCTCATCTGAATGTAAAAGCGTCCCTGTTTTGCCTGTCGTACTCAAAGGATCAGCTCATGTCGCGCTTGCTTGTCTTTTCTCTAAACTGTTGGTATAAAAAAAGGTCTTTTGTCCATTGTTGTCCACGTGTCCTTGAGCAAGATACTGAACCCAAAGAAGCTGTATTGCAGAGAGTGGCTTTGAATTGACATACACCTGAACAGTAGGACCTCTTAAAACACTAGATTATGCAGCAGGTATTTAAGGCTATAGGCTGCAGTGGTGTTCATAAGCGATCTCAGGAATGAATTAATCGTAAGAAACCAAAGTGAAACCACAGTCATCTAAACTCAATTGTGCTTTTCGTCCAATTAAGTGACCAAATATAATGAGGAAAATATGGGCAAAATGTATGGTCTTAATTGTATTTGGATGCTCTAATTTCCTTTTTGACATATGCAATTAAGAACACATTTTAACCGCATATTATTACCCCTGAATCTTTTCATTCGCAGTGGAAATGTTTTTTGAGTCTTTTATACATATCAATAAATGTTTCATTAAAAGGCCCTGACTTCAGTCGGGATTTCACATAGTTTTCGTCATATGAGCGTTTCATCTCGCTCAAACAATGCCACAAATCAAAGGCTTTCTGTCTCCATTTATTTTTTAGTGTATCGAATAGTCATTAATATTTCCCCCGAGTTAATAAGGGTGAAGGAAGTATATGGAGATTTGTACACAGAATGGAGCCTGCAGGTCCCCCTCGTATTTTAGAACCCTGTTTATGTTCCTCTCACTTTTTAGTTTCGGGGTTGCTTCTCTTGAACAGTCTCTTCTTACTGCCTCTATAGGGCAAAGGAGAGATGGGAAAGGTTAAAATTTTGAGTTTTTTTATATTATTATTATACACCTACAACAGCTGGGAGGGTTACAGACTTTTTTGCACTGGGTTTCGCCTGTTAGGTTCTATATAGACTATGCAGCCTGAGAGGACGACCTGCAGACACTACTCGGTACATTAACACCTTTCTCCTCCTAGGCATACTTTTTAAATGTATTTTATGTTAAATGTTTAATATTCAATACTCAAAGATAAGACAGTTAACCATAGAGCTTTAGTACAATAACAGATCAAAACCAATACCTTGTAAAATATTATTAAAACCTTTTATAATATAAAACCCTTATTTTGTAAGGGCACTTCCTAATAATTGTTAAAAAAACAAAAAACATGACAGTCTGGCAGGGACACACACACACACACACACACACACACACACACACACACACACACACACAGTTTGTATGTATATTTATGTATATAATTATTTTATTATGAATTTCTTTTGTTTTTAATTAATTTTTCTCATTAATTGTTGATTTACTTAAATATGAATTTTATTCCATGTCCTATTTAACCATAGAACACTTCACGTTAAAAATATCCATTAAAGTAGCATCATAAAAAACTTAAAATTCACATTTTACAATCTAAAAATTCACAATCTTTTCTTGAAGATTTCTTCACTTGAGTCACTGTACAATGTTTTCCCAAGTGAAGCTGTTTATTGATCAGATTTTTACGTTTTGTTGTTTTAAAGACATTATAGACAGTGTGTACCTCTACCTTGCAGATATAACAACAATTAAGAAGTGGCATTAAAAATGGCTATAAAATTCCGTCTAGACACCTTATTGTCATCAGGGGACATTTGTGGCTGAGGCAAATTAAGATGAGTTTGATTGTACCAGTATTTTGAGATTTACTTTTTTAATGTTTTATTTAAGTAGTCTAGCAGAAACCACACACAAACCACTGTAAGGACAGTAAGTAGGCTGCCGATGAGACGTCCCCGTGGCTCATCCAGGAGACGAGGGCAGGAGGGGGGGTCATCTAACACCCTATAGTATCACCTCATGCACACTGCTTTCTCCGCACATCATTCCGGTTTCTGTCGCTCTTTAGTTATGGGCACTGAACTATGAGAGATATGGCCTTAAATAATCTCACTCGCTGATATTTGCATGAAATCTTGGCAGTTCTCCTCACTGGAGCAACGCCATCAAATCACCTTGTAAGCTGTTTAGGTGATGGGATTTTAAACATATAAGCCTTATGTCACTGCCCCCAAAATTTCTAAGTGTGTTATCCGAGCTTAAAATAGTTTGCACAACAGAATAAAATAGATCAGTATTTCCTAAAGTGGGGTTTTTCTTTCAGGCCATTTTTGCTTTTCAGGGGGAGGAGGATCCCCGCTAAAGGACACTCTTATGGCTGTATAGAAGGACTTCAAGGGCTGATTGGAAAGAGGATGATGGCACAATGAAATCTAGGGGAACACACACACACACACACACCCACACACACTCCAACACCTGCACACACCTCCTTTCCTTAAGGGAGAAAGGTCAGTATCCAGAGGAGGAAATGGTGAGCCATTGTTATGATTGATCACACGGCAAGGTCCAGGGAGGACGCAGTGTCACTTTCATTGTCAAACTCATTATACCACAGAAGAAGATTCCCCCTCCTCCTCCCAGCTCTCATGTCCTTTCTCCCTAGCAGTCATGTGAAGAAACCCTTCCCCTGCATGCGGAGACGAGTTGGGCACGTCGAAGTGCGAAGCCGAGTGAAATATGCTGAACACACACAATATTTTCAGTCGCTACACTATGGTGCTATAGTGGGGAATTGCATAATTGTGCAACAAGAAAGGAGCAGCTGAAAATACAGAAATAGAGAAAGAATTTTAAATGAGAGGTGCAGCAGTTCTCACTTGGTATATTAGCAATATTAGCAATCAACTTACCGTCGACAACGAGGAGAAACTGCCAAATCAATTAAAATATAACAAAATTGAAGTCTTATAGCCAAAGGCAGCTTGCAAGAGCTTTGGAAGGATATTCTGGTCCTGATTAAAAATGAATGGTATCAGAATACATAAAGCTTTCTGGCCAAGGGCCCAGAGCAAAGCATCCTGAAACTGTGGTCACTTCAGAGGCAGAGGAAAGGCATTAGGTATCTGGGCTATGAAGGGATGCTCAAGTAACAGACTGTTCTCAGTTCAATTCATCTAATCACCAATGCAAACCTAAGCACTTTGCAGATATAGATTTGAGGCCAACGATTGATATTGTATACCATGTAAACTGATTCATGCTCAAAGAAAGAAAACACATTCAGGGTCTCTTCTTCGTATCCTGCCTTGACCTAAACGAGCCGGGCCTTTTATCTCGGTTGAACACAACCCAACACCAACAAACAGAACATGAAACAGAATCCTTAATTTAGTTGACAAAATCTTATTTTCCCTCAAAATGCACTTCTCAATGTTACGATCCTGCCCCTGGAATAGCCACGATTGTGGTTTGCATAATGAAATTACTGCTGAATCAGTATGGAGCTGACATATTTTTTTACTCTGCTCATCTTGCTTTACATTAGCCATTTGTGATTTGAGAATACACAATTGGATTAGAGCTGCTTTAGAAGGCCAACTGTAATGTAAACATTTTTAGGTGAAGTAAAACTCACTTTAAATCACAAATCATATTATGCATGTTGTTTCAGCCATAAACCACCTTTTAGAGATTACTTGCAGTTCTTTGGTCTTTATCATCTCCAGAGCATAATAAATACTGTATAAAGAGAGTGTAGTGCAAAAAGAAATAAGTGATCTTTCCTACTCAGTACATAATCCAGGGTCGTAAAAAGGCAATGAGCTGTTGGATCCCAACTTCCAGACACTTTTTGTTTTGGATTGTTTTGCCTCTGTGGTATTGATCCTGCCTAAAGGCTTCCAAGAGAGGTGAGGGCTGTCTCTGCCAAGAGTAGAGGTCACTCAGATAAATTGGCCAGGTTGGCTTTTAGCAGCTCCAGGGTCAAAGCCCATTCATCTTATTAGGCCGATGTATCCTTTTAGAGGCCTCAGCAGTAGGATTAGACAATAGAGCAGCACCAGGGCATTAGATGACAGACCATTTGGCAAATAGGTTAGAGCAGTTTCCACCTATTGTCTTTTTCTACATTACCCGGAGGAGCTGTCTGCAGAGTTTTGCATGGCAGCTCTAAAGGTTGGAGGGCTTGGAAAGAGAGATTCACGATACATGGAAAACGGGCTGGATGATTGTGTGAAGAATGCCTTTACAAAGTGAACAGAGCAAAAGAGCATTGTAACATATGTCCAATCTGACTGTTGTCAAAGGTAATATGTCGCTGCGTTTTTGGTCTCAAAGACGTTTCTCACCTGAAATGACAATAACCATTAACCCAAATGTTATTTTTACGGTTGGTTATGAATTTCTCACATTAATTTTACAGTTCAACTTTCTTTAAGCTTTAACTTTACTCTGCCTAAGGTTGAATTTATTTTGCAGTAAAACACAGATTTCAACATAAAAAATAATAAATATGTAAAAAAAAAAAAAAAAAGCATAAATAAAACAAATGGCAAACCCTCCCATACTGGCTCACATCAAACAATGTACAGCAGGGGTGGCACACTGTAATATAAAACCTGGTGTGCATCCAGTCATTATTGTCCCATTATCGTCCATGGTTAAAACAGGATCACCATTATATGGAAAAATGATCTCTACCAAAAGACATTGATCAGTCAGAACCTACTGGCAAAATAACTTCATAATATTAATAGACAAAAAAAACTTATTTTCACTATAGACTAATTCCCTGATTATTTTCTGGAATAATTGATTAATAGTTTGGTCTAAAAAGTGTTAGACAATGATTAAAAATCCCCCTCTCTATTCCCAAAGCTCAAGATGACATCTTCAAATGTCTTCTTTTGTCAAAAACCGAAAGTTACTCAGTTTGGTTTCATAGATGATTTATAAAAAACAGAAAATATTCACATTTGAGAAGCTATAGCCAGTTATGTTTATTCATTTATTTGTCTTCTTATTTAAATAATGAAAACAAGAGTCGCTGGTGCATTTTCTGTACAAACTTTATTATCTTATCGACAAACTCACTGAATCTCCATCCAGAAAGAGCAGGACTCCCCAAAGTTTGATCTGATGCCTCGTTCATCTCGTTGGTATCACATGGTATAAAGTGATCAGACAGGCCAGCTGGACAAACATGAGCTTGCTGCCTACGGTTTGCTCATGTCATATTACATGATTTCTGGGTGTTGAATCTCACATTTGCTGCCACTTGGAGCTGCCTGCGTGCAAGATTTTGCCGGAGCAGATTTAAGACAATTTAGATAGCCACGCAGTGTCAGTGTCATTTGTTTCTAATCTACTTAAACTTCATCGGCGAGTAGGAAAATTAACCTTGTAATATGGGTGATTACTCTCATTGGTTTAAGAAATTGTTACTTCACTCAGGAAAATGCTTAATCAAGTGGAATCACATTTGAACAAAAAGGAAGTATCACTCTGCATTAGTGTATTGTTTCTGCTTGCTTGAAATTACAGTGCAAACAGTGGATAAATGCATGATGACACAAGTTGTCAAAATAGACACATTGGCGCTGTCCTGAGTTGTTTATGTGAAACTGCTCACCGATTCCCCCCAATAATGGCTACAACAGCAAGCCTGAGTCTTTCTATCATTACTGCAGTGCAGCCTTTTACGTCTGGTATATTTAATACATCGTTGAAGAAACCCAAACGTGGTGTCAAGATGACACACACAGTCCGCCAGTAATTGGATGTCCGCCCACCCTCCAGCCCCCCCTCCCTTTTCTGCTCCTTCACTATTGTTGAGAGAAAAATGTGTTGGCTCTGATTTAAACTCAGCCTCTGACGCTCTTTGCTACATTTACCAAAAACACTGAATTACATTGACATTTTTTCACTATAATGGTGTTACTGTGAAATCTCTTTTTTTTTCTATTAGCCTTTTTTGTAAAGATGGAGTGGTAAGGGGTAATTTCAAATGTATTATAAGATGGTGATGATTAAAGTAATTTTTCGGCAAAGTGTTTGCAAAACTATTCTTTTTACTTAACTAGTTTTCCAGGACAAAAGAAATTCCTAGCTGAACCTAATCGAAAGCTCAGTTCAGCGATGCCTCAACAATTCATCAAACATCTCCAATCATAATGGCCCAAACCACCTGTTTATTGCTGACCTTTGACCCCTTTCCATAGAGTAGTTTGTGTTTTGTTTTTTGTCGTCGTTGTTTTCCTTTTTCGGCAGCCTTTCTCTGGGGCTGCTTGTTTTCAGATCACTTGAAGACGCACTGAGGGACAGCCAGGCTTCTAGAGGACTTTCTCTGAGTTTGCTCCTGAAAGAAGTATGAGGATGACATTTGGGACTTCATTAAAACAGCTTGAGAGAGAATTTTTCTTCCACCCTCTGCTGCATGACACAGTATATTTACCCCGGCGAAAGAATATTACTCACAAATAATCCACCGCCACATTCTGCCTCGCGCAGAAGCCATTTTGCATCTTAGATAACGTGGCGGCTACGTGACTGATGAGTCGCTCTGAAACATATTAAATCATCTTGTCATCCTGTCGGGGGTTATCATATTTCCATAGAACACGACGTTCTTTGTCATTTATGTTTGAAGCGGTGTTGCATGGTTAGATTACATGGGAAAATTCTTCGATGATTGCTTTGAGGAATTTGATGAGGGTGTGTACAGTCAGGGCTAAATAAGAAAACGGTATGTACACCAATTCAAACAAAGGATAACTTATTGTCTTCTTTAATCTTTTATACACCGGTTTATTTTGGGTATGAGTCAGTTCCTCCTTTTTTTACATTGTGAGATAAAAAGCATCAGCTCTCTCCACTGTCCCTGATGGAAGTGGTGCTGTACAGACCCTGTGCTGAGTTTCCCACACCCTTACAGTCTCAGAGGCAAGCTAAGAGCCAAATGAAAGTACAATATTAGCTTGAAAATTGAACATTATGCTAATACGTCCTTGGCGACAACTTCAGTTGCGCAGGCGAAGAGCTCTTAGATTATCCAGTAGCTGTACTTTTACGCCGTATTATACTTCATGAACAACATTCATTTCACCACTGGCTGCCTACCAGGGTGGGCCATATTCTCTCCATCATTTAGTTTGTAGATGTTAGCGTTACATGCACCAGGTGCTGGCTGACAACTAAATGAGTAATGTGTCTGGTAGAGGGGAAATTCAGTCAGGGGAAGCCCATTCCCTGGACTCTCCATTAATATCACAGTCCAGTCTTTCAGGGGATACTGCTGACATTTTGCTCTCTGTGTAATAGAGACCTAACCTTTAAGCACTGTAAGGAAGAAGTCATTTTTCATAATCCGCTGTCCATTTTGGAGAATTCCCCAACTACTGCCTTCTATGCAACTGTCCTCATTTCCTTCCTATTGTTTTATATTTCTTTATTTCCTTTTAGGAATGCGCAGCAGTCATCATTTATTTTCAGGCTACACATGTATAAAGTGAAATTCCCTCAAGTGAAACCGCAGCTCTGTCTCACTTTCCCAAAATTGCAATACCTATCGGTGAATTTAGCGTAATTCATGAGGCAGATTGTACAGTGCGAGCCAGGCCATAGTTGATGACTTGGATGAGTGATCAGAGTGCACATTTTGTTGTGTCCAAGACTGCCTTAATTCCTTAAATCCAGACTCATGTGTTAAGCCACCATAAGAAAAACTGGCAGATCCCCTGTGTCCTTCTTGAAGCCGAGCGGACTGAAGGAAAGTCATTGTTAAAGCAGCTGGTAATGATGATTAGCCACAATCTGGGGGATCGACTGCACATCGGTCAAATGAGTCGACATCCTCAAAGGGAGAGATGGCCCACTGTCCTAGCCACGCATACTGAGCAGATTGATTGTGTTTCCTGCAGAGATTTAGGGGAAATCTTTGATGTGTGCATGGTAATAATGTGGACATTGCCGTGAAATGCAAAGCAAGCGTCTCAGAGTTCAAAAGCTGCAGCTTTTTAACATATTCCGATAAAAATCTTAATGTAAAGGATAATTTAGCTTTGTGACACAATGCAAGGCTATAAATATACATACTGATAGTGTATCATTTCATATCTGATGACCAGCCTTACTCTCTCTACATCACATTACTCCTTTAAAAGTTCTTGGCCCATTTCACACTACAAGACGAGAGCACATTTCACATCATAATGTCACGAAAAGCAATTATAATAATGATAGCTCCTTGTCTTTGTGAAGGTTCACTCTGTGTCCCTAACCTTCTAACATAAAACAAAAATGGATGACAACACGCTGCAAGTGGGCACAGAATCAGTCACTGACTTAAAATAATAAACCTTTTTTTGAGAACTTTATGGTTTTAGGCATTAGCATACAGCCACCATTACATACTGGGGAGCTGCTGATGGGGAAATTTTGTCAGTGCAATTTTTTTTTTTTTTACGTTGGCTACATGTGATCATAATGTGGTAATTGGATAGCTCATTTATTTCACTTATGTCTAACTGGAGGTCTCCACGCTGGAATTAATTTTGCATGAAAGCCTACCTTTGACATGATTGATGCTTTGCACTAAGGTTTCAGGTGTGGCTGTGGTGTATTAGGGTGAGGACACACTTAGTGTAAGCAGTCAGTCTACACACTATCGTTCATTTCAGTAACAGAATAATATTGTGCATATCGTGATTTATGTAATCAAAGCAAATTCTGAAAGATTCCAATGAAAGAAGTGCCCACTGGCACCGTGCTTGGAAATATTCCACTCATTTGCTCTGACTTTACTGGAAATAGCCTTTATTATAGAAACAATGATAGAATCCAGTAAATCAGGGAAAAGTATAGGGTGTAGTGTTGCCATCAATAATAGATTGGAAACAAGTCGGCACTGATGGAACCTGAGGCCTTTCCTTTGTGGAGGTCTTAGTGCCGTAGCGGTGCATGTGAATAATGCATGGTCCCAGATAGACTCCAGCTCCCTCTCTAGCCCTTCCACTCACTGGCTGCCTGGCTTGCAGGCTGGGGCGCCACTTTTCCCCAGCAGTGATTGGCTGTGCCTTGAGGGCAGTGGAGGAGATGGGAAATCACCTGCCCTATTTAGCCATGCTGTGCTAGCTGCCTTGGCTCCCCACCGTTCAGACCTTTGTGTCTGCTGCTGGCACTCGACATTAGGACCTCTGGTTAACTTTAGTCGGGGATGCAGTGGCACAGAGCTGTCATTTGGATACTTATTATCGCCCCAGACTTTTTTGAAAGGTAAATCTGCTGCACAGCTGCACTCCCAAGGTTCTTTTTCTATTTTTTCTCCCTTTCTTTTTCCCCGACAGAGCAGGCATTGTGATTGGCAGTGATGCAGTGTCGCAGTTCTGCCACAATCACGGTTGTAGCTTCTGCCTCTTCTTCGGCGCTACACACCCTGATTCCCCCCCGCCGACCCACCCACCATTCCTCTTTTCACTGTCTTTTTTTTATTTTGCTAGTTCTCTTTCACACACTGACGTATGGTGCTGGTGTGGGAAGCATCGGCTGCATTCTCAATGATCCAGCCTTGAGAACCAAGGGGGCTCTCGGCGTCCTCTCACCCAGGGGTCCCGGTGGGGAGTCCACTGAAGCCGGGCACCCAGTCCAGCCCCCCATGGAGTGAGAGCCTGGCCGCGGCACCACATAATCCATATTCTAAAGGCCAGCTGGACTGAGACCATGAAGCACAAGGAGAGCAAAGAGACCTACCACCCCCGCCCACATCCCACTCCCCAGTAACTGACTACCTCAGACAGCTTTGGCATGTCAAAATTGAAACTGGGCTGAATAGCCGTCATTTAGCAACAGCTCTTTAGTGAAAATAAGGGTCCATTTTCCCCCTTTTAGCTGGAGAATTAAGCATATTATGTGGAGAAGATCCTGGCCCGTTTCCCATATTGTTTACTCGGGTGAAATTTACTGCAGCATCTTTGCCAATGCGGATACCATTTTCCCCCGCTTCTCCCGCCCTCTTTGTTTGTACATGATGCTGTAGTGAAAATGAGCTACTTGGCTGTAGGTGGTTCAGGATCCAGGGCGGCTTTTGGGGTAATCCTGCTTTGACAGTGGATGGAAAATGTAGACGGGTGACTGTCAAAAGACAGGTATTTCAGCAGATTGATATTTATTCCCTGAACAGACCAAACCCAAGCCCACTACCTCCTCAGCTGCCACTGCTTACTCGTCCAGCACCAATTACTGTGTTCCTAACAAGCCCTCTGTACACATTCACCCTGTACACTATATTCCCATTGTGCCCTGCTGTCCATTACAAACAACATGGCAAAACATGTACAAATATTGTATTGCATTGTATTGTATTGTATTTCGGCTCTGTTGTAGGTTATCATTAAAAATACAGTGCTGAAATCTGCTAAATGAACATTCATCTTGCAATAGGTTATTGTGGATGAAGCATTAACTTTTCCATGTGACTGATTCTAGTTTTAATTCTACCACCTCACCAAGGAACACCCTGTGGGAATTATAATGAGGCCGTTCGTTATTCCCAAAAGAATAGAAATCGACACCATCTCCAAGGTGTTCTAAAGTGACTAATGTAGAAATGCTTCCATCTTAAAATAGCCTGTCCTACACTAGGTCTCGAATACCGTTTCTTCAGGATGGATGATGAATATAATAATTTGGGCCACATGAATTTCACTCAAGCTGAACGGAACTGGGGCACTCCTGGATTACAAGGACCGCAGTCCAAACTTGTAACATATTTCCCCACTTGAGCCTACAGGCGTGACCAAGCTCTTTGAGTCAATGTGCGGTTGCAGTGGGAAAATGTCAAAGAAGCACTCCCTTGTTCTCGAGCCCAGAGGCATCACTTTTGATGTCCACCTTCAAAGGAGTCTTATCAGTCCTTTGCTGTTTTAGTTGTTGCTCATTAATGAAAGCAGAGTATTGCAGACATGATAAATTACATGATACATGATAAATTATAAAAATGAAATGCCCAATTGATTTGGAATTAAGATATGACGCACTGCAGCACTGTATGACTCATTAGACTTCCTTATCAAACAAGAAGTAGTTCACAGAGTGGATACTTTTTTTTTCAAGTCAACAACTGTTTTTGCATTTTTTCCTATTACATGTGTTTTTTCAGAGATTTGAAAACCAAATAAATCCAAAATCAGAACTAATAAACTGATAGGTAGATGTCGGTAGGTCGATAGAAACATTGCATACAGTAGGTATATAGGGGAAAAGATGCAAGTTGATTTTTGTCAAGGCAAGGTGCATTTATTTATATAGCACATTTCATACACACAGGCAACCCAAGGTTCTTCGCAGAGAATATAGGCAGAGATAGCTGCAATTATTTGCAGTAGAAAAATTATACAAATTCACAGTTTTTGACCAACAAATGTTGTTTATATAGAAGAATTTTAAATCCAGTATAATTTCTCTCATAAGCTACAGTATTTTTTTTTAATGTACAGTTATGTGACGGATGTGATCGAATCATTTTATCTTCACCTTTATATAGAATGTGGAATAGATATCAATTTACTTGGCAATATATTGGTATTAGAAGTCTTTTTAGACTCAAATTGCAAGTGATGTTAGAGGGCACTATTATTTGGCGATTCAATTGAGAGAACAGGCAGTTTCATCTTCCCACTAGGATATCTGCTGACACAATCAGCCAAGATATTCAACAACTCATTGATCCAAATTCTTCCCTAGTTAAAGTTGCACTCAAGATTGTGTACGATTGTATACTGACATTCTCTATCTGTGGCTGTTTTTGTTTGGAAAAGATGACCCTGACGATACTTGATCTAGACTGCAGACTACACATCTGTAACAGAAAACCTGTGTTAAGAACTGGAGGTTAGAGGTTTAGAGAGAAGGGAGGGTCTGATGAAAGACTGTAGACTGTAGCATCCATTGTTTTTGGAGCTTGACCCATATAAGGGACTAGAAGTCAGGATATCTCGGCCTCTGCTGCAATTATTATTTTATTAATCTACCTCCAACTTTATGGAAATTTAATATGAAATCACTGGAGTACCAGTTTAAGATAAGGAAGCTCAGTCAAGTTCTTATTCTTATCTAGATACTTTTTCTTTTTTTTTTTTAACTTGTGGGTTACATCTCTATTAGAGTTGAAATTTAAGTGATGCTTTAAGTTTACTTTTTCCATGTCTGTAGCATAAAACTGAGAAAATTGCTTGTATCAGAAGCTTTAGATCAACATAGTCAAGGCAGTTTTATGAGTCACCAGTAGAAGGCAGAGTTTGATGAAATGTGCAGAACTAGATGTGCTTTCACAAAAAAAAGAAAATACCTTTTTCGTTTCGACAAAAAAAAAGAAAAAGGAATAATCACACCAATAGCTGACATTCTATTAATTAATCTGTGTATACATTTATGGTATTTGGTAGAGACAATATAATGCAATCAAAATCAAGGAAACTATGGAACCCAAACATTTCCCTGATAGCTGTTGTGTTTTATAAAAGTGCTTAGCAAATGATAAGATATAGCAGCATCTATGAGAGGGACACAGTCAAACTGTTGACTAGTATTTTTATGCCTCTTCATTTAGGCTACATTACAAAAAAATACCAAATTTCTTCTGAGAAGCTAATGAGGATGTGGCCATTTTAGCTCACCAAGGACTTTGTGAAATAAACAATTTTCTTTTGATTAGATCCAACCGGTTGTGAAAGTATGTCTCTATGAACAGTTAAATATTTTGCCTCCTCTTTAAAAGGCTGTCAAAAATACACAAACAACACTGACAACCTAACCAACAAGATAAGATCAAAACAAAGATGGGATAGCTCTGGTTCTCATCCTCACATTGACGGAGACGGTGTGGCATTACTGATTAACTGCTGTGATCGAAACATCAGAACATGTGATCGGAGTATTTTTGATGGTAAATATCCAATTCAGTTCATGAATTGAAATGTGGCAATTTTTCTATATTTCTTCTATCATTTACACGGCTCTATGTTTTAATGAGCTTAAATTATCATGAAATATTGAATGAATAAGACGGACAAAGGATGTTCGCTATGTATGTCAGCAAAACAAAGATAAACCGCCTGAATGTGATTAATCAAATGTTATCAAACTGAAGGAGAGCCATTTAAAAGTAGCACTTTAAGGTCTGGATGCAGTAACTCAGCGACAGTCTCATGAATTCACATCAAGGTTTTGTGTGTAAGCCTGTCATCTAGCTCGATAATCTTTCGTGGATACCATTCCAGATTTTTGTGTTTTAAAGGAGGCAGCCTACCTCTCCCTCCCTCCCTCCTTCCCTCCCTCCTCTCTTCTCTTCTCCCGCTACTTCTTTTGAGGGGTAAACACACACGCAAAGCTCCTCAGCCTATCATCTGTGACCGCCGCTACAGCCAGACAGTGTAACACGATCCATGATAGAGTGGTGCAAATCGCCCGGCGCTTTCGTCTACCATCTCACACAAGGAGGGGGGGGGGAGAAGCCCATGAGATAGGTTGAGTTAAAAAAAAAAAAAAAAAAAGGAAAGAAAAAAGAGGAGGAGGTGAAGAGCCGGTGGAGAGTGCTGCAGCGGTAGCTGGCAAGTAGAACGATGCTGGTGTGACTTTCCGGTCCACTAGGTTTTAACCCTTTTGACATCGCTTGAGTGCCATCCATGTGTCAGTGCGATAGTGTTCTCGTGCAGTGTGTGGCTCGTGTAGCAGCCGTGGAAAGAGGAGGAGATCCGGAGCATTTGTAAATCCAATACAAAGCAGCATCGCAGCCTGAGAAGTGGACCTTGATACAGTCAAGCCTCAGTGGGGAATTGCTACAAGCATTTCTTTAAGGTAACACACCAACTTCTTTGTAATCCTTTTTATAATAAGCCTGGAAAATGAACCCAAATACGAATCTGTGTCTGATCTCACTGTATTTTACTAGTGTCGTTTTCATGCTGGACATCTGTGCTGACAAATCAGTAGTTGAACATCTGCATCTGTCAACAACTTGGATGTGGCGAAATAATGTTTAATGCATTACAGGGGCTGTGTACCGGCAGCTCTTCTGTCAGATTGGGCCTTATTGTTACTGCAGAAATCTTCAGTCTATTGTATTCCTCCCAATCCCCTTGTGGATCTTCTTCTTCTTCTTATGAGGGGGCGGTGTGTGTTGTGTTTAGAATGGTACTGCAGACTAACACGTGTAAATTGATAATACAGCATCTTGCGCTTGCCCAAAATCTGTGTCCACAGGCTTGGAAATATCTACATTCAGGAGTAACTGGAAGCACATTTTGGACTTTCTCAGGGTCAAGCTGATTTACAGTCACCTAAAAACATTTTTAATGAGGTGTTTTGTGGTGAAATCCATTGCTGTTTTCACATGAACACACAAGGTATGATGATTATAGTTTCTCTCACATTATCAGTAGCACTGCTTGATTATGTGGAACAAAAGGAGAGAAGGGATTTTAATATTGTATGAAATAAAATGTTAGAGTATATTGCCTTAAGCTTTCTAAACTGCATCACAGCAATTGGACATTATACTGGTATCTCTTGGCTCATGCTCCAAAATAAACTGCTGCTGCTTTTTTATTTAAGAATTCCTCACACGTTCAATATTTAACATGACATCCATGAAGTATTATGGGTAATGTATGCAAACAGGGTACCCTAGGTGTTGCTTTTGGGTGTTGACGTGCCGTTGATTAATCATTTCGGGTTGACGTAATGGCCTCGGAGACAGAGATGGATTGAAGTGCTTAGCAGACCAATAGCTACAAAGACAAAGAGTAATTGGTGTGTAGTGACTGGTGGCCAATGTAAGCAGAGCAGATGCATCAACAGAGGAATAAGTCTGAGTGCTGCAAAGGGTCATACAGTGGCATTCCCACATACATTTACAGGCGACAGGTAAATATGAGCAGGTAAATGCAATAAGCCTCTCGTCTGTGGGAGTTGCATCGTATTAGGCATCATGATGAGTTATTCTCCAGGCCACGAGGTGAGTCTTGGAGCAAGGCAGGTATATTTTTAGCCGGCTAAATGAATGGGAAAATATTAACTATGTTGTCCCTGTATTTGTTCATTTTAATACCTTTCAGTTGTGTGATTTCAAAGCTGCGGTCTCATGTTGGCGTTGGTTTTTTGCTATAGCTGAGCTTTGGCTGTGTTTGTCTGTGTAGTGGTGTGTAGGTGTAATTGAGGGGGTGGGCATGCTGCTGAGCAGTTGGGTATATTGTGATCCAGCCATCTTTATATGTGTCAGTGGTAATTACATTGAAAAAGTGGGTTTGTGTCCCTGGAGGAAGAGGCGAGTGCACCTCCATACATGGTGAGTGGTGTATGCTGGAGGAGAGGTAAAGTTTTAATGGAGGCGTTCAGTAGATGTGCAATCAGAACAGCAATAATGACTTCAGAATCATAAATCATAATGGGCTGATGGACTATCAATACTTTGTACGGGCTCGCTTTTGATTCATGGTTTTCTCAATGGACTAAAGCTGCTCGGCATTCGCATTAACAGTGAGATCTGAGCAATTTTTGTTTTAATTTTCTTATCTAATGTTTCACCAGGCAGCTCTGCCAGCGTTATTCTCCTGTAAGCTTTACTGGCAAACACGTCAGGTCTTCAGGGCCAGCGAGGGCCTTAACCAACAAAGGCTTTTGTGCATTATGATGTGGTTTCTGGATCGAGTGTTTCATAATTCATGCAATGAAAGGATGAACTGTTGTTTAATTTATGCAATGTCTGAATGAGGACCGCTTGTATCCGTTTATTGGGCAGAGCTCAATCTCTCCTTGCGGACCTCTGAATATATGTTCTGTTCAACTCATATCCGGTTATGAACCGCATCAGCAGCTTTAGCTCTCAATAACAAACATCAGAAAAAAGGCACTCAAACTACTTTTTAAAATTTATTTTCATTCCCTGAAATCCCATCAGTTCACTTGTCATTTTATTTTCTACACAGTGATTGTGACAAAGTGCCCTCAAGGCAAACATGATGAAACAAGACTCAAGACATCTTGATTTTTACATATTTATTTCAATTAAAAAGCTGTGACGCAACAAAAGTTTCAGGATTACATTAAAAATCCTGTCACTAATACATACAGATAAATTGATGGATACATGGATCATACATATATGAATACGTATATCCCGAAAGCTACATGAATATAAACGTTTTATGTACATGCAGTACAAGCTGTACATTCTGCGGTCTCATACGCACAGGAGATTAACAGATAGATGATTGCCTTAATGATTGAAAGGCAGGAAAAGTGCCAGTACCTGTTTCCTCAGCAGACAAAGGTGACTTGATTGTGATCATCCTCGTATCCACATCTGAAATAATCTTAATAAGGTTTTTGCAAAGCATGTGAGTGTGAAATTGTCCACAGAGTGATGTCATCCGGGAGACACTGAACCCTTGTTTTTAATCAAGACCTGAGTCAAATAATATGGAGGAGAAATCAGCACACCTGAAAGCATCAGCCGGTGTCTGTTGGGAAAAGTTAATTAAAATATGAAACATAATTACAATGAAAACCTGAAATTAGAAAATTAATATATTATTTAGGATTATATCATGTACATGAATGTATCCTCTTTTCGTATAATAAGAGCAGTGAAGTGTTGTCATAGTATAACAGTACTGACATGGTCCTTTGGTCCATTGTCCTTTAAACAAATGCTAGACTTTGCTGTTCGATGGCTTCTGTTCACCTTGTCAAACACACAACTAAATTCAGGCTGAAGGCTGGTCTCCCTCTGTGTGTCACCTCGGAGGTAGAAGCACACAGAGTGCGGCTGCTTGCAGCTCGCAGCTCAAAACCAATTTGGAAACAGCAAAATGAACTAAAAAAATAAATATGCTGGCAGATGGATTTACTAGTATACAGATGATCGAACTGATTTGAAAAGTAACAGTGATGCAGGAGCTGTTTATATGCCACAGTCAGGGTAGGATTTTATGATACTGACTGACTGTTAAAAGAATAGTATCACATTTATTTTTATTTTCACTATTGTCTCATTCTTTACACACAAGAAAGTAGAAAAACCAGAATGCGAGGATTATTTGCAAAGTATCAAAAGCAAAAGCACACAATGCAGAAAATAACCCTCATGAATCTGATATATTATATTGGTGACTAACAACTCAGTAATAAATACGCAGTATTTTACAGTTGTGGTTGATTGAGGTGAAGTTAGTCCATCTTTTGTAGGCTTATATTGCAGGGTAATATAATATATAACAGTACATCATGTATTTATACAATGATCATATGTAGGGCCTACAGATGTACATTAGGTTTTAGCTGTGTTTGTTGGAATAAATACATTGTGCTTTGTATGTAAATATCTTAATTTGTATAGTAGCCTAGCTAGTAACTAGAGCTGTCGGATTGATGTAGTGGAGTAAAAACAGACAGTAAAGTTGTATAAACTGGAAATACTCAAGTGATTAAAGTAAGTACAATACTTGGATAAATGCTGCATTCCACTACTGCCCAATGTTAGTCGGCTCAAACTACACATTCGGATATACCCAGATTCTATTTGTAAAGAAATGCTCATTTATTGAAAATCTGTCCCAAGTGGTCTGATACGCTCAGTTTGGGAAGCAAGGACTTTGTATCCTTAACCCTCACATGCTGTGAGATTATGTATTAGTGTTGAATGTCACAGACCAGCGCAAACTCGTCACTGTCTTTAAAATAAATCATAATGGCCAAAATTGAGATTATAATTTGACTATAAAATATGTAATTTAAACTTACAGTAGGGTACGATCTGCAGGGCTCTGAATGCTTTTATATATACTATATATATACTGTTTTTTGGTTTTTATATTCTGTGTCTCAATATTCAGTGTTGCATAATTGGCAGTGTGGTGACATTATTAAAACAACCATGCGACACAAAAATCTTGCTTAAAACTCCAGATAGAAAGATAAAATAAATAAATAAAGGTGTCTTAAGATGTTGTATGTTGGGGTGAGTTTTTGACCAGCTATGTCGGTGTTTAAATTTAATTTGCAACACATAACTGTAGCGTTTGTGGTTCTCTTTAGTGACCAGAATTCACAGGGTAATGATCATCCCTGTCTCATGTAATGGTGATAGGGAAGGGCCAGAGCCCCTGTTCCTCAGCTGTTTACTGCGGACATTTACGGGTATCATTATCCAAACAGTGATGCCAGTGGGTGGCTACCAGAGCTGGAGGTGAAATAAGCCATTTAGCTTCTTTATGATAGCAGTCCCCAGCCCTTGCTGTTTTGGCGTCCAGGGTCAAAGCTTAGCAGCTATCTAATCTCCCTCAGTCTCAATGCTTTCATTAGCGTGGCACTTGATCAATCAACACTGCTGCAAGCGCCAAAGTTTGACACATCTTCAGATGAAAGTACATAACTGTAATACCTTTTTAGATGATCATTGTTGTTTGCAGGTTCACCTCATGTCTAATTTAATTGACATTTAATACGGGTTCAGATAAGCATTCTGCAAAGTTGGCATTGCTGAGATTATAATGATGGTTTGGCTGCAGTCACAAAATTGGAGAAAACTATTTCAACACAGGAAAGTAATTACTTTTCATGCTGTCTGACACACTTTTTCCTATGAGGGTAAAACATCTGCCACAAGTTTGATTACAACAAGGCGATGTTGTGTTCAGTATCATTTTGTCAGGAATCTTCAGGCTAGACAAAATGTTGTTGATGTTTTACAGATAAACTATTAATATTTCTCATAGTATTTTAAAGTGTGTGCATTTTCCCTTATTTTTTCCCCTGTTGTAATTGGCTGAGATCTCAAAACGCATTTCATAGGTTGCATCTGCCAAATGCCAGGCCTGTCATCACATATGCATACAATAGGACACGTCGAAATCCTCGGCCCCTCCTTTCATTCGCCTTCACTTTTTCCATAATCAGGGGCAGTGGATGGGAACAGAGGCAAAAAGGAGCTTTTTATCCCTTAATAAAAGGCCACTTAGGCAGATAGTTCTCCCCAGTCTCATCAGCTTTGGTCTTTTTCTTCCCTGGCACCACATAAAGGAGTTTGTGGAAGAGGGCAAACATTCCATCTAATTAAGGATACCTTTAATATAAGCTCACCTCTCTCCCCCGTAATTTCTCTTTGTGCCCATCTCTCCTACCTCTCTCTCCCCCGCATCTCTCTCTCTCTCTCACCTTCTGTCTTTTCTCCTTCTTATCATCCATCATAGGAAGCCCAAAGGTGCCCTTCGCAGTTACTGTACCTTTCTGGTTAGCTCTTGATGCCTTTTGAAATCGCGGCTTACCAACGCTTTGATGTTGCCTTCAAATGGATACTAAGCAAAACTTTGAAGTCACGACCTAGATGTGGCCAAGAATGCCAAATCGCCGCAATAACTCGACAGTTCATAAATGTTTTTTTTTGTTTGCAAATGTGAGTGCAGCACATCATTAATGCGCAGTATGATTGGAGTGGCAGCAGTTTGAGTGGGGTTTTTTTTTTTTTTTTTTCAGGAATCTGCATTATTTGTTTTGAAAAGTGAAGGGGAGAGAATGAGTGCTCTGTCTGACTTTGTTCTATTTCTGGGGATGGCTGCTGGTGGATTACTGCAAGTGGCAGAGTATTCATTATTTAGATGGCAGTAGCGGAGTAGGGGAACGGGTGATTTCATAAACCACTTGACTATGACATGTGTGCTGCTATACTAGACGACAAGACTGAAAAAAAAAAAGTTTCACTTCCAAAAATTTTGCCACTTGTAGCAGCTCTTTGCCAAAGACTGCTGAGACAGTCGCACTAATTGAACGTGATGGAGCAAACACAGATTGATGGACTTAATGGATGAAGTTGTTGCTAGTTCTCAGGGATTGCTCTTCATAGAGGCTTTCAAAGTCATAAAGCGTTCTTCCAGCTGTTTCATGGTGCATGTCAGATGTGGTATTATTTTTTTTAAATGAAGCATTTTTTCTCCTTGTTATTACATTCAGAATGACTGAGTTGAATATTTGCAGCAGGAAATCTTTGTTGAGCCTGGCTGAATATGAAATAATGACAGTTTTGTCTTCTTGGCCGGCTCCATATTTGTTCAAAAAGATGACTGAAGATATCAGCAGCAACGTTTTGAAACGGCCTAAGAGAAAAATGTGAATGTGAAATGAGAACGCTGTGACTGTTATGTGTTGTAGAGAGAGAAAGCTTGGCACTCTTTGCCAATGTGGTGGGACACAAGCAAAGAATTTTTCTCCCGACGTAGCAGTAGCAAATCTATTGGCTCAAGTATTTACCCTGACAGTTTTCAGCCTGGACGCAGAGAGGGTCCTGCCACTGTGATTAATGCACTGCCAGGCCGCCATGGTAGAGGATGTCTCTCGGCGGTCTCCTTCCCCTTTCCAGTACTCCTCCCTGATATTTCACTAATGTGACTCGACAATGAAGAGATTGATAGTGATCATTATGCTGCTCTCAAAGAGTAATGTCACTTCCCAGCATGATCCAGCCAGCTTCTAATTCAACTACTCCTGTGGGTAGCATATGAGCAGTGGCGGTACACGTTGTTACTGTACAAGTGGCTACAACTGTGTTATGTTAAAACAAAACCAATGACGTGTCTGAATCACCTCCTCCTGCTGTTAACACAAACTCCTGAAGCCCCGTTTGCATATTTAGGTGTGACGATTCTGAAAACGAGACCAAAACCAGCCGCGATCTGGTGTCGAGATACCGGAAGATGGCCACACGAATCGTGCATTTGGAGAATCCTTACACCCCATAATATTTAGCATTGAATGTGATGCCTCAGGATGGCTCTTGTTAACCGAGCAACTTCACACTAGAAGTATTCTTGCGCCAAACAAGGGAATCAGCCTCTCACCTTAACACTTTGCAAGCTATATCACCGTTTCCCCAGCACTCCCTGTACAAATAAAGGTGTGAGGGTCATTCATTTGTTTTCCCTCGCTCCAAGTCCTTACAGCTAGGTTGATTTGTTTATCTGTGTATTTAGCCCCTGGCCTCAATCTTCTGAAAGAGAGAGAGAAGGAGGTTTAGCATTTAAATTGGTTGATCCACCGCACGTTTGCTAAACCTGCTTTTAAGGCATTACACTGATGAAAAGCAGACGCTAATCCCTGTGGGTGTGCGACCTTATCTGACTAAACACCTGACAATGAGATTCTATTGTCACTCTAGGAACACAAAGACTCTCAGTGAATGTGTCTTGCCGTATTTATTGACCTCCACTGCAGAGTAGCCACAGGTTAGCCCGCTCCAGGTATGATTTACAGCGTGAAGTTTGGAGAGTGTTGTTTTTGACCGCTGGCCATTGACGACATGGGATACTTCAAAGCCCTGCTAACTCCTTATTCATGCCAGACGTCTGCTACAGTAAGTCCTCGGTGTCAGTCGGTGTCCAGACCTGACTGAAGAGACTGCCTTAGCATATTAGCTTTCAGAGCTAATCCCAGAATCTCCTGTATGCATTTCTCTTCTGCTTATGTTCACAGTATCTGATCCTCTAGTTTCACACTTTCCATTGTATACTTAGCCAGACAAGACATTTAGTCAATATTGTTGCCTATGAATATGTAGGAGACAAAGTGGCCTTCATCTGAATGTGGCAGAACTAAATCATAGGGATTACATTATTGACAGTGCCTTGAACAAACATCAGGATGAGGTCAAAATTCATTGTCTCTTGTTATTTGCACAGCGTCAAGAACATGTTGAGGTTTTAAAGCAAGCAGAGCATATGTCACTTGTGTTCAATAATTGTTTTATGTGGTCAATTATCATAATTCAATGTTAGACATCAGATCAGATATAACTTTAGTGCAGGCAGGGAGAAAGGATATTGCTCTGTGATTAGCTGTGGTGTCACATTGTATCCAGCATTGCAGGTTGTGTGTGAAGCATATCTTTTGGCTGTGTGCGCTGCGTGTTGGTCCAGATTTTTTTATCATCAGTGTTTGTGGGCCTGACTTAATTGCAGCATTGCTTCAGGTTCATCAAATTATTCAAGCACGGACTGTATGATTGAGTGTCATGTCATGATCCAGTGGCATATACTGAAGTGGAAATTCCAGAGGCGGAGAGAAAAGGTGTTATCAATACACACAGGGAAAGGTTATGCAAATAGTGAGAGTCCATTGTGCATTATGGCTGAAAAATGATACTGGGAACAAGTGTGACTCCAGACTGTGGTGCCAACTGTGGGTTTGCTGCTGTATCAATACACCCTTGCGTCGTTTTAATCTGGTCAAGAGTAAAGAATATACAGTGTAGTCATACAATATTAATCCTAGCCAGGAAACTCAACCAGCTGCTGCCTTTTATAAACTGACAGCTTATGGTTTTGCTAAGCCATATGCTGCCCGCTGCCGCCTTTCTCTCAGATTTCACTTCTCAGTTTCCATTGTCAGTCTGGTCTTGGCTTTTTATGATCTTAATTTTGATGGATGTATTCCAGTGTGAAATGACTCAGCCGGGTGTGAATGCGGACCATCCTTTGCCTCCTACTACAGCCATTTGGTGAGCAGGAGGAAAAACACGGGTACCATCAAAGGAGGCATGAGAAAGCTTGTGTGTTGATGGCACCCCTCCCTTATCTAATTGGGGCGAAGCAAACATGATTAGATCCAATCTGTAGGACGATCAGGGTCCTCTACTGCAGAGGCGTCTCACGGTTATGCATGTTCTGCAGCGTGCGCTGCTGAGAGACAGACCAACACTATTTGATGACAGTATCAAGCTGCTGTTTCAACAAAAAGATGTGACAGCAAAACACATTCCTTTTTTTAACATTAAGACTGATGCCAAAAATTCCTTAGCCAATACCTAAACAACAAAGTAGGTTGCTTGTCAGTGCATTCACAAACAACATTCAGCCCCTATGAAGCTTACAACAACTGATACTACTTATGCCGACCTTCCACCAAACAACTTTTCAAGCGATTTCACTGTCACAGACAAATTTCTAATGTTGTAATAAAATCATGAGTTTTACTAGAGTTGTGGCGCGCTCCTGTCATCTCAATCGTTTGGTATAAGGTGATCATCTCAGCTGTTGTAAGTCAGTCTTGACGTTCAGATAAAATCAAACATGTTTAATATTATTGGAAGTTTTTAAGTGTTGTCTCATGCAAATAGTGACATTCAGTAACACTTTCTCCAGCACCAAACAGGAAGCTGCAAACCATGGTGATGGTGAGCACGGAGCTCCTCCAGGAGGTGCAAAAAAGGTCTGGAAAAAAAAATTTTTTGCATGATGGGAATGATGGAAAATAATCTCAACAGAATGTAGTCTTGCAAATGGTGAACCTGCAACATCCCAGTCTTTACAAAATCTTAGTGTGAGACTGAAAACTCTGAATTTACTTTTAAAAGGCTAAAGTCTGACACAAAGTCTTCTAGACGTTGACAGTTTCTAGGAGACAGGACATAAATCCTGGTGTCCATTGTCCAAATCAATCACCTTGTACACCCCAACCACCACACCACCTCCCGCTTTGACACAATGACCACGTCACAATACAAAGTCCTTTTAAACACTGAACTATAATTTTTCTAATTTTCATCTAAGGCTAATGTTTCCATAGGATGTCCAGTGATTTGAAAGTCTTTTGATTTTTATTGGATAAATCTGCTCTTTGTGTGATTTTCTAAGTAAAAAGTAATGGGCAGTTTACCTACAGTATCATTACTGGTGAAGACAGACTTCCCTGATATAATATGGGGTTTAACTTTCAGCCTAAGCAGTGATGAGAATGCTTAAAGATTTTCAGCGCAATTTCCCCTCATTCAGTCAAAAGGTTTGAAACTCTGAAATGTTGACCTTTGTGCAGTTGTATCTGGGGCATTTGTGATTTCAACAAATTTCATTATCCTTTGTCAATGTGTTTTACAAAATGCAGAGGTTTAGGAATAATTCATCCATTTCAATATTATGAAAATTGTGCGAATAAGGATTTGCTTTACACAGGTGTTGTGTGATTTTAAAAAATCCAGGTGCATCCTGGACAAAGTATCTTTTTATTTCTTTCCATCACACTGTACCTTCTGCAGATAATCCAGCAACAGTAATGAATACCATTTCAGTCTGTAATCAAGAAGCACAATACACCTAGTATTTATTCTTGATTTAAAAGCCCAAGGTGAGCTGTAAGCAAGCTCCCCAGTGTTGAACATTTCCTCCCTTTCAGTCGAGTCATGACAAATTCACGTCATGTTCTGAGCAGCACAGAACCAAATTTGATGCATTTCAGATGTGGAGGCGTGAGAGAGGTGCTAATTGATGCCTGCTGTGGCATGAAACACAAATTGCATAGTTTACAAGTACAGCAACAAAACTGCAGATATGCACAGCCCTGTGGAGTCATATGAAGAGGCTAAATGGGGAATGTGCACAAAGAAGCATAATGGATGCTGTCGACACTACCTCTTTGCTGCTATTCTGTTGCTCTCGCCATGTTAACACTCATTTGCTCACTCGCATATCATCATCTGACACAGACACACATTTACCTAAGCTAATTATATGTGTAAATTTATGTAACTATGTCTGTACAGTTGATGGTTAAAAAGAAAAAAAAAATCAATTTAATACCAAATGCATATTCTAAAGTTGCAGTGGAGATTCAGATCCATTATGGAGACAAAAGTTTCCTCATCATGTTTGTTAGTATACTATACATATACTCATCAAAGCCATTAAATAGCAATGATTGCATTTGCAACCATTAGTCTAAATGATAGTTTTTGCTACTTATGCTATTAGCTGCAGTAAAAATACATTTTGCATATCAAACATTTAGTTGATGATCATCCAGAGTGAGTCACAATAAGTAGGCATGTAACGATCCAGCGTCTTGCGCAGTGCAAAGATTTAGCTGTTGCAGAAACTGAACTTTTGACCTTGTTGGAGAGAAATTCTAATATACAAGCCAGTCAACTGTAGGAAACTGTTATCCGTCTGCTGTGCTTCTGCATGATAAAGTTGTTCTCCCCAGTCTCTTTCATTTTCATAAATAATCAGGATATTTATCACGCGCATTTAGAAACACAGCAGGTTTATGATGCTCTCTCTTAGCGAGAAGCAAGCAGGCTGAGAGATTCACAGCCAAACCTCGCCTGTCTCTTTCTTTCTCTGTCTCCTTCTGTGGAGCCCATTTTGAAAAAAAAAAAAGAGATGCTGACACTGTGTCATCATTAGGGCTTATTTTTTCAACAAAATATCAAAATGGAGCCAAGATTGAACCTGGAGAGAAAAGAGGGAAGGCTTTTTCAGTGCAGCAAATCACTGTAGCACTAAAAGAAAGGAGAATCTCTGATTTTTTATTTTTTTTTGCAAGAGATGTGTTTCTGCAGTCTTCTTACGGAAAATTGATGTCATTACTGTAAACTATAAAGTTTGTTTGTCTGTTCTGGAGTATGGAGACCTTCATCTATGATGGTCAAGATACTTCTTGAAAACTTCTTTTTATCATCAGGTCACGATTCTAATTTCAATTTGTCCAATATTTGACCAAACATTCAAAGTAATTCAAAGTAATGACATCGCCATCAGCCTCAGTTGCACATGGTTAGCATACTAATGTGCTAAACTAAAATGGTGAACATGGTTAACATCAGAAACCCTAGCATGGCTGTAGATGTTTACTCTTATTAAAAAAATGCTGCAGTAGTACAGTTTGTTAGGATTCTTATATGGTTTCTCCACAATTAAAATTTAGCCTTACAACGGTTCCTTGCTATTATAACTTTTTTATAATTGGTGTTGCTGTTTATATTGTTATCAAACTGTGAAAGGATGTTACTTTCAAGACTACCTCATGGATCATTTCTCTTCGGTGCCAGATATTTCTTAAACAAGATATACTGTTGCTCTTTTAAGCCAGCTATTTGTTATAACATTCTGACACTTAATGAATATAAAGTGTTGCTCAACTCGGCTGCAAGTGCGTGTGTGTGCTTGTGTGTGTGTGTGTGTGTGTGTGTGTGTGCGTGTGTGTGTGTGTGCGTGTGTGTGTGTGTGCGTGTGTGTGTGTGTGTGTGTGTGTGTGTGTGTGTGTGTGTGTGCGCGTGTATAGACTATATATCCGAACATGTGCTTGCAAACATAAAGTTTACCGCTTATGCCCATTGAGGATATTGACAGTATGAGAATAAGCCAATGATTCATCCTATTATTATTCTCATCTTGTGCTCTGCTCTGTAGCCAAGAGTAATGCAACATTGGGATATCAATTCATAGCCTTGGCCTCAGGAAAGCTCTTTGGAAAGCAGAGGGATTTTCAGCCTGTGTGATGTAGCTGCAGCTCTGGAGCCAGACACTGCAAGAAGTGTTGGCTTAGAGAACCATATGTGGGAATGTTTGGACGAGTCGGGAGGAAATTTAAAGGCCCCAACATGCATTGTTTTTTCATTGTAGTCCATCAGATAAGTCTTGGTTGACAACTTGCCCTCTGGGAAAATATATTATTTACTTTTTTTTTTTTTTTACTGTTTTCTGATATTTAATCAATAAAGCAATTAACAGAGCAACCAAGAGAACAATTATCAGATAATCAAAATAATGATTCATTGCCTTGTGGTAAGATAAAGAAATTATATCATAGAAGCATTATCATTATAGACGTTCTGCTGGTAGACTGCTGAGTGTCGGTGAGTTTTTACCAACCAGTTAAGCAAATTTTTTTTTTATTCCAAACCAACAGATTCACTTGAATGTTTTGTTTCACTGCAGCATCTTTTTAAATTTCATTGGATTTTGTGTAATATTTAAGGCAGTGCTGCATTGGAGTTTTAATCTTAATGGGAGCATGTGGGTGTATATGATGGTTAAATAATAGAGCTCAGCTAAAACTTTATTTTACTTGTGCACTAGCAGAATATAAAAACATCAACCTCTGTGGAATATTATATAGGTTTCATGGTGCCATTTCAATGTGGTGTGAAAGATACACTGTATAAATCTCCGTCTCCTCAAATTCTCTTACAATAGAGACGAAAATTAGTCATCTGTGCAAGTGGAGTGCATCCAGTTGAGAACAATATGCCAACAATTAATCAGGAAAAGATAGGCTTTCCCTTTCTTAGATGGATTCTGCTTCCTTTGTCTGGTTTCCCCCCACAAACTGAGTGACTTGCGCAGGAAATGCAATTATAGCAGCCATTGGAAAAGACTGTGCCACTACAACCATGAGTGGTTTGTTTTTTTCCTGCAACCATTTTCTCAAGTGATTGGGGAAGCGAGCTGTAAATGAATGGGGAGGCACATGAATAGCTCTCCCGAGTACACATGTCACATTTCTGTGACCCCTAAGATGATGTAGGCAACATTTTTTTTTTGTGCAATTACTAATTCAAATCTATATTGCTTTAGACAGAGAAATGACTCGCACTTCAGTGGGACTGTTTTGTTGTTATTCCTGACACTCAGAGGTTTGGTTGCAGTTGGAAATAAATTGCTAAAAATCCGTCAGGAAAGCTTTTGAATGTTAAAAAGCTTCAACCCACCCTATCTCTCTCCTGAGGTGGCCAGGACCACCCTCACCACAGTTTCATATTGGCTCCATCAGCCAGACGCCATCACAACTACCGGCTGTTACTGAAGGCACAAGCCATTCAAGCCACCACAGCAATTGAGGGAGAGAGCGAATGACTGTTCTTAAGACTAGTTCAGTTCAAACGCACACGGGAGAAGGATTGAAACTGGTGACTCGCTTTTCAAAAGAATGCCAAAAAGGAAAAAAAAACAAAAACAACCATTCAAAACAGACAACACAACAAAGTGCTGAGTGGAGACGCGTTTGGATGAGAGCAGGTCTCTCCAGTTCCTCCTTTTCCCCCACTTTCTTGTTGGTGATTTGTTTATATTATACAGCTCGCGGCATTGTAGCTTACTGTGTTGTTCCACCATCAAAAAAGGATGATGCAGTGACAGAAAGAGGCAGGTTGCTGCTGTTATTGCGATTTATAACGGCATATCAAGGACACAAACTGTGAGGCCAAGAATTTGTAGCCAACATGACGGCTGCAATTAGAACTCCAGGGCGGGATTGCGTATTTATGCCATTGACTGGAAACTGGGGAGGTTCATTATTTTTTCAATACACTGAAAAATGTAACTGGTTGACATGAGCCATACTAATGTAGTATATTTTTAAAGGCGCTCTGATCAGTATTTTTTTTTTTTTTTTTTTTTAAATCAACAATGGGGCAGATAACTTTGAAATATGAGAAGGCTTGCTTGTAATAATGAACCAACAGAGAATTATCAATGAATGTGGCAAGTTATTGTAAAGCACTTTGAGTGGTCAATAAGTCTAGAAAAGTGCTATTTAAGTGCAGTCCTTTTATTTACCATATATATTTATTTCTTAGTGCACAGAAATACCACTATAAATGAACGTTTATGCTGCTTCAGATGTTACAATAGGTAAGTGTTTCCTAACATGATTGCCACAACAACTTCACAAGGTAATATTGTGACAGCGGAGCGTTTATAGGTTGTAGATCTGCCTCGAAGTGTTAAAAGAAAAAAATCAAGCAATGCAGGTTTATAGTTTCCTCTACCAGCTTCAGATGTTAAATCTTCAAAATGGTCCTCTGCAGCATGCTAAAAATAGTTTTGTGCCATTGTTTATATTTATTTATAACCGGCCTTTTGGATGATTTCCATCATCTTGGTTGATAACTCACAGATTCAATCAGTTACAGGAAATGGTGCTTGACGCTTTAATCTTTGTTATGATGTAACGTGGCCTCGAAGATATGTATCAAGTGGAAATATTGATACACGCAGCTTTAAATATTGCAGCATTCTTTGGGTTTTGATGATGGTTAAAATCAATCTTTCTTGACAATGACAATCCATACACTCTTTACATGTTAAATATCAATTGCTTGCTGAGCTGTGTTGAAAATGAACTTCTGGGGACTGGTTGGTGAAGTTAATGGCTGTGTGAACGCAAATCAAATAGAAATGTGTTTCAGAAAAGTGAGAACTGGCACACTTCCCTGTGGACTGAACCAGGTTTTTTAGCTCTGCAGGTTGAAGAAAATACAGTGATACATGTATTGTTAGTGCTGTACTGTGGAAACCGCGCTGTCTGCACCGAAGTTACAAAGTGTAGCGTTTTACCAAGGTGTGAACACAATCTCTCTGCACAAACAAGGAAGCCAAAGCTGTCCACACATGAATAAATACAACTAAGTGTTTTGTCAGCAGGCTAATTGTCAAAGCAGCTTTTGAGACGGAGTGTAACTGCTATGTAATCGGAGAGCTGCTAAGCAGTCATCATCTGTATGATGATCTGCCATCTGTAGCAATGTCTGAGCGAGAGTGGTGAGAGAGAGAGAGGGAGAGATGGACAAACAGCGATGTGAAGCTGCTTATAGTCACAGTCCATCTTCAGCAGGTTCAACTTTCTAAGTGTATTTAAAAATCATACATTTTTAAATGAATGGCAGTCTAGGATTTGCATCAAATGCGAGCTGATGAATGCCCGCCATATGACTGTGTAGGAGCGCATTATGTGCGTTTAAATGGAATGATGCCTTTCTATAATGCAATGATTATGTAATCCTTGAAATATTGGTTACATCCTGGTTACCCTGCAGAGAAATGGCTTAAAAGAAATTTCTGTCTTTGATCAGATAAAAAGTCAGGAGAAGAGTGGGGCAAGGCTGTGAGAGCAGTGAAGGTACTCTGGCAGGAAATATGATGGAATTCACACAGCTTCTTCTTTTTTTTTCTTTTTTTTTCTTAAAAGCCCAAGCCCCTGAAAATTGCCAACTCCCTTTGCAGAGTAAATCCCCAAAACTCACCTAGGGCAAGGTTGTTCTAATGGTCCCGAATTCCAGCGGGTACAGCCCACCCCTCCACCCCCCTTAAACACCGCC
>NW_019525660.1:1092740-1147297 GCF_002814215.2 Seriola lalandi dorsalis | reverse complement strand
TGGAAGACAATGCCAGGCTTTCTTAAAGGCTCATTGTTTAGTGTGCTTATTAAAAAAGAAAAAAAAAGAAAAGAAGACACACACACACACACACACACACACACACACACACACACACACACACACACACACAATCACACACAATCCAACATATGCGGTGCAGTGGATAATCTAATTCAAAGTGCTACTGTGCCAAATGTCCATATTTCAACTTGGTTTGCCCCAGTGGCTTTCAAACCTCAAGTACACAGAGAATGCACACTGCACTGCCAGTGCTACATTACACAGAATCACATTGAGGTTATCACTTATGGCTTTTCATCATTGAGAGACCCTGTCCTGAGTGTAAAACTGTTTGTCAGAAATTGGATTCAAACCCACGTTTCAAATTGGAGACCAGAACCCACTGCGCCTTACACGACTCAGACAAACTGACACCTACTGTGTGCAGTGAAATTGAGTGACTGGAAAAACAAATGGTGTCAGATATTTTTAGGGGTCCATACTTTTTTGAAAATGACCAACATACATCCCGGAATCATCCGAATTGAAACACTGCAATCCATTAGAATGTTGATTCTGATATTAAATTACATACGTGTTAACTTGGTTGCTTGTTGCACAGAAAAATTGTAAACAAGTCTCATTAAAAAAAAAAAAAAAAATCAACCACTGCACCATTTGATCTTGAAGTCAAAAAGATAAAGATTAAGGGGATGAGGAAAAACCCTTTAACTTAGAAAAATGTTTGCATAATTAATCACTCAAAGTCCACACAGAGTCAGGTCTCAGATCTAAACGCTTAAAAGGGCATAACTCTGTGTTGAGTAATATCTCACAGGCTTAGGTGACTGGGGCAGTTAGTCCTCAGATTTTTTTTTTTATATATATATATATATATATATATATATATATGTGTGTATATATATATATATATATATATATATGTGTGTGTGTGTGTGTGTGTGCTGATATATTAGGAGGAGTGTGGGTATATTTGTGGAACTGAAAGGTGGATTAAGGTAAGGGAAAAGCCATTTTAGATTAGTTCTCACAGCTGTTGCTTCTTCCTCAGTATGATATGGTGAATTTAGTCCAATTGCTGAAGTTTGGTGTCATTGTATGGCAATTATATTAACAGTGACATAAGCGACAATTGATTTTTGTCATCTCATTCCAGCTGAAACCAGTTAATAGTCACATAGCGACCTTGCTGCAGTCGGGGAAGCACTGCACTGCAGTTTGGATTCATGTTTTGCCCACTTTTGTTCAGGAAAACATTTTTATCTCAGACTTAGTTTAGACTTGTTTTGCCTCTTTAACTTTTTCGAAAACAGAACTGATCCACCGTTTTCATCTCATCCCTTTGCAGCTAACTGAAACACAGCATTTCAAGTGCAAGGCCTTATTTATACCCGAAAGCTTTGTGCGCGTTTTTGCAAAGCATGCATACAGTAGGTTTAATTCAGTTCATGGGATTTTATGTTCCCTTAGTCCATTGTGGGATTATGCAGACAGATTTGCTGCATGTCAAATCCCACTCCTTTGAACGTTTTGGGATTTTGTGCTTTGAGAACCTTATGCTCAGCAACTGTTTTCACCTAAAAACACGGTTCATTTCATGTCACAGTTCAGTCATGCCTTCAACACGTTGATTCGTCTGAAATTGATTCAGGATTGACCATAAAGTTGTGATGGTGAGGGAGTTCAGACTTGTGACTCATCTCTGTTGCTTGCTGTGCCCACACTATTCCCATCAACCATAATGCACCTGCACTGTTTTTATGGGTTGGAGTTTAGTCTATGCTGCATTTTCAAGCTCTTGAGTATGAGCAGCAGCAGCAGCAGCAGCAGCAGCAGCAGCGAGCCAAACAAGGGCAATCAAGATGTTGACTTGCACTTTATGCCAATAGATCAATATGCAGACATGAAGATAAATGGATACAAATTTCTGCAATATCTGTCATGTATCTTTATTTGTAATGCGTAATAGGAGGGCGGATTGTTTACAGGGATAGACTGTGACATATGTGGGCGTGATAATTAGGTGATGTTGGTACAGGAGAGCAAATACAACAGCTTTTATGTGTTTATACAAAAGGTGGGCGTTAATTGTGTTTTAAAGATGATGCTGCATTTATTTCACTTGAAATGGACATTTAGCTAATTTTTTATCATTTCTTCATAAGTGATTTAAAAAAAAATAAAATAAAAAAAACTCAAAACCTTGACCTCTGAAGATAATGTGTTGTAATCATTCCACTTCCCTCCATGTTAGATCATTTTCTGTTTTTCCGAACCCTTCCCTTCCGTCACTCATTGACATTGTGCTGTTACGCGAGTGTGTGCTGATTATATGAAAAATACTTCTGCGGGAAAGTGAAGTGGAGCTCGTGGCTGCTGCAGGCTCATACAGTGGAATAAAGCCCAGAGGTGATGTAAAACCAGCCAGTGTTGGTAGATAATCCACATTTCTATTAGCCTACTTAGCACTTTTCTAATAGGGCTCACAGTCTAGCCCAAGAGATGAGTGGGATGTCTTGTATTCATTATCACTAAGTCATGGCTGCCTTATATTTTTCAAATGCCAATACCACAGTTGATCTCGGGTAATTCATGTGTGAGGACTCCGAGTTGACTTCGCACGAGGTGGTTTGGGGTTATGAAGGGATCATATTTGATTGGGTTTGATCCAAGTCTAATCACAGTCCACAAAAAAAGGGAGGAAAAAACAACCTTCATCTGCTCCTGATGATTTTGCGTTTATTGTATTTATAGCCATGCTGTTGCTGTATAATTGCAGTCAGGAATCAATTAATCTTAGTCTGGTCTTCTGCACAAGTACTGAGCACCCTTGACTCTCTTGACCGTGCTCGATTATTCACCCTTATATGTCAACAGTATCAGTGTGTATTTGTCTAAAGTATTCTGTTATTGAAAAAAATACAAGTAATCAGTCACAAAAACAATTGGTACAACCAGCGGAGAGCAGTTTTAGTCTCACAGTATTTCTTACAATATATATTTCTGATATATTCCTAGTTTGAATATGAGAGAGGTGATCCACAGTTGTACCAATAGCCTGCATTTGCAGTAGCCTTAAGGTTTTTACCTCAAAGCGTTGGAAATGATGTCGTGGCTCTGAATGGCATAGATGTTTCCTCCTACCACTGTGGAGCCAGATTCAAGGCTCATTTGTCTACATCAAACAGCTTGCTTTATGCATTGAAGGGCACACTGAAAAGTAGAAGCACATAGTGAAGGACAGAAATTGCTTGGTCATTAAAGGCTCTTTTCCAAACAATGACTAACGTCCTTTCAATAAAGTTGCTCTGCCCAGCCAATAGCATAGAGCAGGTTTTGTTCCGTGGCGACAAGGTCTTTATGCATGGTTGGGAAAACAAAGGTTATATCATGCACCTGATCCAACCTTCAGCGTTCATATGCTCTAAATTTAACTCCTTTAGGCTTTATAAAAATTCATGCTGTCAATGCAAAAACAACAACAGCTCCTAAAAGACGCATCTCCCAGCTTTCTCAATCTTCTCTAAGCCTCTGTGAGGAAAGAAAGACGATACCCATTTGGGGCTCATTGGAGCAAATCAGAATTGTCAGCACTGTGGGTTTTTACCTTTTTAAAAGGGGAAGATGGATAGATAATCACCACATGCCATTCTGGGGGCCAATTACACAGCTTTGTGTGAAATTGGAAAACCTGTTCTCTCAGAGCTCTAATGGATGTTCTGGTCATTAGTTATTTGAGAGTCTTCTCCGGCTGTAATCAAACGTGAAACATTGCGTTAAGCGCCCATAAAGGAACAGCTGCCTCTCTAAGTGACCTTCTGTTTAAGAGAACCCAACTGTCAGGCGCGTGGCGTTTTGCGACAATTATTATGTGTGTCGCCATAAAAGCAGCTCTTATTTCCCTTCTTTTTGCAATGGTTGCATCTCATTTTAATGTCTTGCTCTTGGTTGTATTTACTTTTCTGGGTCTGTTAGGTGTCTGTATGCTGTCATATCTTGCATACAGGTGCATAATATTACCCATCTGCTGTCTTTTAGCAATCCAGTCTCTTATCTCTGGGTGTACTTTGAATCAGCAGAATAGATTACTGCATTTTGATTTTGCCACTATTAAGAATAACATTCTGATATTTCTTCCCCTCTGCCTCTCTTCAGGTGATCATCTGTCTAGTCAGCAAGGCCCACCACCTCTCCCGCCAGCCCCGCCCCCACACAAGCAGCATCCGTCCATCACGTCCCTGAGCCGCAGCTCACTGGCCAATCAGAGGAGCCCGAGCCCGCCGCCCACAGCCGGCCTGGCGGCCGACTTGCAGAGTACGGCAGAATGCGTCCAGCTGCAGGACAGCTGGGTCCTGGGCAGCAATGTTGCCCTGGAGAGCAGGTGAGTGACCCACAATGACCTACAACAGAACTGGGAAATTCAGGCGTTGTCATGACGCCATCTTCACTGACTCAGAAAGCAAAATGATGTGAAACAAATGAGCGGGGGCCTTTAAGAAATTTCAGTTAAGTTTAATGAAATAATGAAAATTTTGATTACTAGAATTTTGCATATGCCAAAATTTTATACAATGTAATACACTAAACTAAACTGAACACTAAATACTGTATTTTAATTTTTTTTTTGTTTTGTTTTTTTAACAATTTTCATTTTATAGCTCATTTGCCTTTTGTAATCTGATTAATCTACTACTATGATGTGGTTTGATGTGTTTTCAAGAACCTTATTCAGATCAGTCAGGGTTAGCAGCGACTCACTCAGTCATGACTGAACCAGCAGTTTGGGTTTTGTTTTGGTTTAGAAACATGAATTTGAAGCATTTATGCATTAAGCATTTGTGCTTTTGTGGCTCCACCACAAACTATGAGCTAAAGTGTCAGGGAAGTGCACAGTAAGTATCACCCATGTAGGCAGGTTTGAAGTTCAGTGGTAAAAGAGAGTGCTGGGGGATTGGTAGTCTCCTGGTTGATGGTTGTCTCATGGAAGTCTCCACCTTCCCCAAGACAACAGTGGTGCTGCCAACAACTAGGGAGGCTGTCGAACATACTGGGTATTAAACTTATAATACTATTAATTCTTAAAACCTGATGAATTTGTTAATATGTGTAGCTGGTGGATAATAACAGTATTTAAGAGTGTCTCTTTATTAGGCCCATTTTAAGGACTACATCTCATCAGGTTCAACTATTATACCACAGTTTTTGCATGCAATAATATGGTTACCACTGAGTTTGATAAAAGCATTAGTTTCTCCTATTTTGAGAATAATTTGACTAAGTGCACTTCTTTTTTTTTTTTTTTCTTTTTTACCTTTTTTCCGCTTTTTGTATGCACCTACAATTAGGAGCTGATTACTAAATTAGACAGACCTACACTCAGAAGGAGAGTGCATGATTAGAGTGAACTATGTGAATATCAGAGAGCTCACCAGTTCAAATCAGAGAGGCTATAACTTCAGAAGAAACTTGGGAAGCAGAGTGTGTGTTATATCAAAATTTGCTGTGCAAGATACCACTTTGTCATAAGAGCCACTGCCAAGTTTCCCTCCTGAAACATCAGTTACATCTTTCTTAATCAGTGAGCTCAAAATATCCTGGCTAATGAAGTGTGGTACATTGCGCTCTGACTCAGAAATGGCCTCGAGTAAATGATTGCGTTCTCGCCTGATATTTCCCTGGCACGGCGTACCCTTCCTGAGCCCTAGATGAATGTAAACTTTGAATTTTGTCCGTGGCAGCATGAAGTAACAGCCTCTTATGATCTGACTGAATCAATTGGGATATGTGGTGACAGTTTCACTTTCTCTGGAAGATGCGGTGATTGAATACTAACCGCGTGATGACCTTGAGCTGTCTTAGCCGTATCGACAAAACAATATGGGCACACCTATCATCAAGTGAGGCATAAATCACTATCAGCACAGTGGACTCTAAATCAAGTGCTTGTCAGTGGGTGGGAACAGAGGGCTGCTGTGAACCAACGGGGCCAAAAGGGAAGACCCAGTTCACCACATAATTGCACATGTCAAGAAAACCACCAGGTTGGGAAATGTAAACAGAAGCTCCAGAATGTATTTATTATGCTGCCTTCAGGGGGTTTTGGGCGAGCAAAGTCCTGGCACAGCACATATGCAAGAGGCCTCAGGTTCAGCAGGGGTGTGAATCTCTCTTGAATCCTCAACATCAACATGCACTTTATTCCTCATGCAGCACATCAGACGTGGTCACATGTGCAGACAGTAAATTATTCTGTACAAGGCAGTTGATTAAAAAAGTGTCAAATATAAATCACAATGTTATGATCTTGCTTAATATATTTCCTCTGACATGGCCTCCTTGAAAATAAAGCACTCATTTGACAGCATTAGCTACTTTTACAGCAATTAGCAGTAATGAATAATGTGTGTGTAACCTCCCATAAAAGTGTTGGTCTTCAAAGCGCGAGTGTGCTAATTTGACTTGGTACCAACTAGCTTTCACAGTGAATAGCTTTCAGTGTTCTTCTAAATGAGTGAAGTGCAGCACTCGGTTACTACTACTGTAACTACTGCAACACGGCAAGTGAGTAAAGTCACTGATCCCACTGTGATCGTGCTGTCAGAGCTGTGTTAAGACACCAAATTGGATTTCAGCTCATTTACTCCCGCAGTTTAAAAGCATCAAACATAAGCGTCAGATAAGTGAAGCCTCCTTCAACAGATCAGAGAAATGAGAGTGACATTAGGAAGTATTACAACTACACAAATACAGTGTAAAAAGTCATCCATATCTATTGGCGCCATTGACATTTATACTCGATCTCTAATTAACAGAAACACAAACTTCAGTGAGATGATGGCGGACAGGATCGGCGACCATCTGATCCCATGACATGACATGACTCTTCACTGGGAGTTGTCCACTGAACAGTCTATTTGCACGGTGCAGGTTTTCCATTGAAGATAAACCTATGAAATCAACCTCCTTCAGCTTTTGTTGTGCTTTATGCTTAAGATCACTCCATTTAAAGGGCTCAATTAGTTGGAAACAGAGCAGTGAGGCTGCCTGCTGTTCTTTGCTATTCAGAAGTGCAGGAGACATTTAGATCTTTTAAAGTGTGTGGAGTACTTTTAATAAATCCCTCAGGGTTCCCTCACTAACCACTTGGCTCCTCTCGAAGAGTATTTGGTGAAATTTTCAATTAAAAATATTCCATTCAATTTCATTATAAAATGAACCGCCATGTCCCTTAAGAGACCATTTGCACATATACGGTAATTATTCTCAAGCGGTACTTAATCCTTTGTTTAAGATAGACTACATCAGTATGTGTGAAATGTGTATTTTGCTATAAGTGCTCCACGGGATACGATACAGGTAGGTGTCTGGTCTTACATATGTATGTCCTTTGGCGCCCACTTCAGCACTTTTTTTTTTCACTCAGTGAGGTTCAGCTAGCACAGCCGTTATGACATTTGAGAATGAGTCTCTTGAAGGCCTGCCCAGCCACACGTTGCAGTTATAAATGTACTGTCAATCCTCATTGGATTCATGTGTCAAGGGAGTCCTTTGGTGAAATGAAATTATGTCTCAGCTCTAAAATCATCATGTGGTACAGTGTCCCACAGACAGTACATTTTCCTGATGGAAAATGTGTTAGAATTGTTCTCGGGGGCAAAAAAGAATAGCAGAGGTAATCCAAGTAGGATTTGGTGTGTGTGTGTGTGTGTGTGTGTGTGTGTGTGTGTGTGTGTGTGTGTGCGTGCGTGCGTGCGTGCGTGCGTGCTGTTTGTGCGTGCGTGTGTGTGTGTGTAAATCATGAGTCAGACAGTCATGCTTCCCATCAGAGGAGGAAAATTGAACTTTTTTTTTTTTGTGCACCAGCCGCAGTTTCAGGATCGCACCAGGACTGATAAGTCATGTGTAAGACGCCAGCCAACTAGCCTTTTGGAAAAGAAAGGAGCTTCCAGTGATGGCTGGTTACCTGCCAAAGTGGATGGTGGTGTAGACAAAGTGGTAATCCTCAAGACGTGTTTTTTTTTCTCTTTCTCATGTGTTTTCCTTTTTGTTTATTTTGCCAACATCTTTCATGCCAGGCACACATTTCTGTGATGATTCCAGAGTCCTGTAATATTTTCCTCTTATTTTAGACTACTGTATAAACTGTTGCTGCTGCTGGCAACATGAAGTGCATCTGTTCCAGATGATTTTTGCCAGCGAATGTAAACGCTTTTCATGAACAGAGTATAGATAGTGAAGAGTAATTCATATAAAAAATACATCACACATTTAACCTGCAGCAACTAACTAACTATTCAGCTTGTAGTGGAACATGTCCCTCGCCTGAACTGTCCCTCAAGATTCCGCTCCTGTCTCAGGCCTAGAGTTAGACTCCATAGCCGCATCTTAAACGTGTGTACATAACGGCTGAGCTCTTCTTATGCCAAACCCCAATCAAATCCGTTAAATATAATCGGTTCCACGTGCAAACATTCAAAGCACTCGGAGGGAGTGACTCAAGATGGCACCATGCTGATCATTGGTGGGCAGGACGGCACGAATAAGAGCGTCGGTGCCGAAATACCATCACACAAGTACCGATCTAGCTGTACCAAAATAGCACCTGCTAACAGGCCCCCTGTAGTGAGGGCAGGTGGTGATCTGGGGGAGAGCGACGGCAGCTAGTGTGAAAACCAGCCACTGTGATGCCACACAACATCTGTAGTCTTTTTTTTTCCCTTTCTTTTTTCAGACCGTGGATTAAAGCGCTCTGATTATTCCAGCTCTCACCTTGAAATGCTAATGCTAACACAGGACAGCAGCTAATAGGCAGATTACGTATTCTGAGGGCTGCGATTTGCATTGTTTCTAGTGTGCTCCCTCGCCCCTCCAGCTGGAGCTTAGCCGTAGACAAATCCACCCACTCACTGTTTAGTCTTTTGTCCTCTGTGAGGATGTTTTCAAATGTCATCCTGATGACAAGCAATGTTGTGAGAGCAGAGGAGACCGGGCTGGCTGCTGCTTTTGTGTTACGGGCTTCTCAATGGGACAGACAGGCGTGCACACAAACACACTGCGATCACACTGACACGTAGCCATTCATTTGCTCGCTTTCGTCTCACACTCTCTTGATTGTCTCTTCTCCCTCTCTCTCCCCCTCTCTCTCTCTCTCCCTCTCTCTCTCTCTCACAGCATACATTGCTATCACTAGGGCTGGCTGGATTAGCATAGTAATGTGCCTTGTTGCATCACACTGGCTGTAATCAATTACAGCCGGTCATCCAATGTGTATAGCCGCAGACACTTTACACTGGTCTGCTGTTTGTTAATCATGTCCAACAGCATTTCATCTTTAGACCCCTTCAGTCTGCTCTTTAGAGAAAAAAAAAAAAGGGTGGAGAGGAAGGGGCGACATGAAAAACATCAGCACCAGAATTACTCTAAAGCCGAGCAATAAATGTCCAGTGTAGGAATTTGTGTCTGACGCTGGTACACACAGGTTCTGACTTTTAGTTTCACTTGAGATTTGTACAAAGCAGACTGGATAGAAATGACTGGAATATAACTGACTATCTTGCTTTGAACCACCCATTGCGTGCCATATGTTTCCAGTAATTATATGTGCATTCGGATTGTTTAATCAGCTACATGGTACCAAGAAACACTCTTCTATGATTTATTTATGTATGTAAATATTTATTGATATATTTTTTCCTTGATTTTTTTTTTTGCTTTTTCTTTTTTTTTTTTTTTTTTTTATGTTGCTGTTTATGTTATTTTCAGCACTACTAAATTTTCTGTTGCACTGCAGTTCTACACATTTTTGCCTTTTTGTGTTTTTAGTTCAGGCGTCTTTGCATAAATTAGAGTACAGGTATATTTGAGACATTTATTTACTGGCAAAACTGCCTCCAGATCATCTCCGCAACTCGCAATAGCTATTCACCTTCCTCAAATAGAGTGCAAACCCCTCCCGACGCACGCATACACAAACACACACGTCCTCGTCCCTTCCTGTCTGCCTCATCAGATTGCATCCACTTACACTTAACTCCCCAGATAGTAGTGTCTATTTGCCTGTGTGTCTGACTGCACGTCTGCCGCCTCCAACGTTGTGCACGTTTTGACCTCAATTCATACCCAACTGCATATTACAGAGTCTGCCGCAGCTACAGTACAGATTGTTCCAGATTGAGAAATCTGAACTTCTTCAGGTTGCAGACGCCCGGAACATTGTCATTCCAGCGGTGACACACCGTAACCTTTAAATGGAGTCCCTGTCTGTCCATGACAGCATGTGTCAATCGGGGCATCAAGGAGCCAGACGATCCAAATCTGACATTTGTTCTTTTAGTCAAGAATTGATCAGAGGGGGGTTTTAGCTCTAAGATATCCTCTCAGGAGATTGAAGGAGCTGAAATATCAGCGGCGGGACTGAAATCCGAGCAATGCATTATGGTGTAGGTTTATGATGTGTCCCCCCTTTGACATCTGTTGAAACTGTATTCAGCTAATACATGATTGCCTTCACTTACCAAAAATTTAATTTGAATGAAAGAATATCATAGGTTGGTGAAACTGTTTTTAGGTCCATTCACAGCTTTCCTTAAGCTTGTGACCCACCGCTCCGACCACATAACCAGGGAACTGCGTGGATTTTCAGTCCTTGACTGCTCAGCTTTAGATTATGTTCTTATTACACTAATTAGCCGTTCTCAGGCTCTTTTAGTAGAGATCCACAGTCGGGATTAAAAAAGCCTTTACAAAACTTACATGGAGACTTCACAGATGCCGTACAAATAATTGATGAGCTAACACTGCATTATCAGTTTATTGGTATATTTAAATTAGCAGTTACCATAGCAACCCACTCCTCCTGAGATCTACAGAACACATAAAACATAACTTGTTTAAAACGTTGTGTGAGAGTTGTTACAGAAACTGGGGGATGCCAGAGCAGGAGGGGAGGACTGTGCTTTCTCTGGTCCTTCCTCTCAAAAAAAAACGTTTTCATGATCTTGTGCACCTATCGTGACATTTAATTGTATTTCCACTCTTATTCAAGTATTTGCTGCTTTGAGAGTCTGTTTTTTATTCCTGGATTACTTTGTAAATGTTTGTTTTATTGTTTTAGTGGTTGAACTCACCTCTTATACAGTTTATAAAGCATTTTTAACTTTTATTTTGTTAACAGCAGATCACTGGGGTGTAAACCTGGACTGGCAAGTGAATTTGTAGCACTTGACTGACTTTATTTACCCTCGATTGAAGTGCTCTTCAGCAAAACATTCAACCCTGAACTGCTCCAGTTATAAAGATATGACAGTGTCAGCACTGGGGAGATACTCTTGGGTATAATTTGTATGTGTAACAGTGAGTGTGAAGGAGAATGTTCATGCAGAGCAACCATGAGCTGAATAATACAGCTTCGGTTATACAATTAGTTTGCTCTATTCTTTTTTATTAGTGTTAATAATTAGCACACACCTTATTTTATGGCCAAAGCATTCCTGATTAAGAATTTAAGATGTTAATTTAGAGTTATCCATTATCTGAAAAAGAAAAAAAGTCAAATACACACACATACACACACACACCCACACATACAAAAAGAGTACTTAACGGTAATCTACAATATAGTTTTATTATTTATAATAATTTTATTTTTTATCAAAAATGTACAAAGTGTCAGCAATGACATTCTACAGTTCTAGAAAGAGCATTTGCAATGCATGGTCAGTCTGTCCAATTTCCTGGCCGTCCCCATAAGCCTGGAGGCATTTGGGTATTAATCTCTAAGTAGTGGCAAGAGTGGCAACAAGGCTTAATTCATTTACTTAAGAGCTTTTCACGTGGGGTTTAAAAGTTAATAGGACGATCACTCCGTAGTGCATTTGATTAAACCCTCTTAATTACCCCAGGTATAATGGGCTATTAGCAAAGGCCCAGTTGTAAAAGGGCAAGTGGGAGATGATTGTTTTTATGAGGTACTTTTTGTTAACCTTTTCCAATGTCAGGATTACACTGGATATTAGAATATAACCCAGCGTCTCTTGCAGTCTAATACACACAGGAGTCACACGATCATATGGTTTGTCACTGTGAACTTTTGCTGTATTAAACCGGACCCCAATCTTTCACTAACTTTAACCAGGTGCTGTGAGTCACTACAATTGCACATTATGCTGCAAGATCAGATGTTTTGGGGAGAAAAAAACATTGTCTGGGAACACTTTACTGATAAATTCATTATCAACGTATTTGTGATTTATCAAATATTCAAATTACCAAAATTTCCTCATTAGGTTGATAGAAATTATAATCTGCTCTCAATTTCCTGTTGCAGATAAGTTGTACAGAAATGTAATTTCTAGGAGACAGGGCTGCTTTGGCAGTTTCAGAGATCAGACATCTGACGGATGCTGTTTTCAACCATCATTCTTTTTATAGCCATTTGTTTAATACGCTGTTCTCCTATCTCTTTTTTTCCCCCTCTGCAGGCACTTTCTTTTTAAAACGGGCACAGGAACGACACCTTTCTTTGGCGCAGCAGCCCCTGGTTACACCATGGCAACGGGGACGGTTTACTCCACACCGGCGCGCCCTCTGCCCAGAAACAGCCTGTCCAGAGGGGCTTTCAAGTTCAAGAAGTCACCTAAACACTGCTCCTGGAAGTGCACCGCCCTGATCGCTGTTGGCATAGCCGTGGTGCTGTCCATCATTCTCTGCTACTGCATAGGTAAGGCTGGCTTTTAGACTATGCAAGCTTTTGGAATGTGGTTTTCACTGATTCATCTTTTCTCAAATCACCAAAACAGCCATGTAACAAGATAAGGCGCATGAGAATTTATTAAGATTATCACTTTAATGAGAGTTACACAACCTAGTTTTGTGTCTTTTAAACACACACATCTCCAGAGTCAGACTTACTGTGTAGTAAGTGACAAATAATTGGGATGTGAGACTTGGGGGCAGCTGTGACTCAAAAGCGGGTTGTTCACTAATCAGGTGCTGTGGTCCTCTGGTCATCATGTCAAAGTGTCTTTGGGCAAGATACCTAACCCCAAATTGTGTGACAGCTGTTTCATCAGTGTATAAGTGTGTGTATGGGTGTGATGCATGACTGACTATGTGAATGTGGCTAGTTTTGTAAAGCATTTTGACTGGTCAATAAGACTAGAAAAGCGCAATATAAGTGCAGTTCATTTAGCATTTTACTTGACTGCTTGAGTCTGGACTAACCTGAGACTTAACCTAACCTGAGACTCGAAAGCATTCAAAATGTAGGTTTTGACTGGGTTATATTGTGATATCGTAATGTCCTGTGGAAAAAAACACAGTTTGAAACAGCCATTTACGTGAAAATCTTGCATCTTGAGTTGCAACTTGCTTATGAAATCATATAACTTGACGTGGACTTGCAGAGAAGGAGTCGAGGTTTGATTTGGACCCACAGCTCTGTTCATGTTTTTTCTCTCAATCATTGACAGACACCAGGATTTTCCTCTCATCTCTTTGCTTTCTTGGTTTTTCATCTGTACATATAAAAACACATTTAACTCATCAGTTCAAAGCCCCACTTTTAGAAGGTTCAGTCTGTGATTGTATCTGGAAAAAGTTCAGAAGGTGAAAATCTTGTCTCACGTTACCAGATATTCTAGGCTGAACATCTGTACTGGCTGTGGGCTTAGACCAGAGCTTCCCCTCTGATTCTCTGGAGGGGCAGTTTGCAATTTGGTCTGGCATGACCAGACTTTTTTTTTTCTGAGGACATGTTATTATTGTAAGTTTGAAAGAAATCAACCACCTAGCCTGACAATATTAACTATACTTTCAGGCTTTGACATAAATATTGCCACCTAATACTTACTGTTATTGCCTAACATGGAGGTGCAGAACAAGCTGTCAGGCGAGTACATGAAAACCAGTAGTTTCTCTGCCAGAAGCAACCTATTTCTTTCAGTTTTAGTCAGAGAAAACATGACTCCATTATCTGTAGTGGCATTAGACAATCTTTAGACATGTCATTCGGTCAAACAAAACAGATGATAGACAAGCTGCCTGGAGTGAATGGAGCCAGCATACCTCTTAATCTGTATGAAGTTTGATCTCCGCCAGGAGTATTTCTATTTCACTGCCTTTTCCTTTTTGCAGAAATTGCAGATGTCCTGATATGATTCAGTAGCGTCTGTCTGACAAAGCTCCCAGTCAGATATGCAGACATGGCCCCGGTACAGTTTCCAACAAGGCATTCCTTTCTGTTTCCCTTTGACAGCGGCAGTGCATCATCCCCGCACTTCTGATCACAGTTCACAGTACGACAGCCAATTCACGTCCTTGGGGGCTCCTGTTAAAACACAGACAGCGAGGTTCAAATGGCCAGCACAGATGGCAACGTCAAAATGAAACACAAGTTGAGGAGCTGAACTCGTAACAAAGGAAACCGTCCCAAGCACTTGAACTTTAAAGAAGACCTTGGTCCACACCGCCTTTGTTGTACTTGAACCAAAACTTGCTCATTCTGTCAAACAGGAAATGCTTTTATCTCGGCCAGGAAGATAAACTAATGCTCATCCTCTCCCTGCCTCCTCCTTTGGGCATTATTTCCTATGAGAGAGCTTTCGAACATTTTTTACAGCGTGTGTCAAAGCTGACTTCTTGCTAACCTTTAGAATCTTGACCACAGCAATAAACCCGTTACAGATTCATCTCTCCTTATGCCCTCCCTTGTCATCCAAGCCCTTAATCTTTACACTGAACCTTTCTCCCCGAGCGGATATATAAGTATTCATGCAGCTTGGAGGCAGGGGAAATGTGACACAGTTGTATAAGGAGAAATATGGCGTTGTTGGGAAGATCCTATAACCAGTGTTTTATTGCTGAATAGAGAGGGGAGTGCTCTCTTGGAGGAGAGGTCATAAATGGGCTGTATCACTATCAATATTCGCAATCCCTTTATTGACTTAACTGTTTTTGTTTCTTGTTGTCGTTCATGATCTCATATCATAAAATTAGTATGGATATATACATACATTTTATAACTTAACTGCTCCTCTGTGTGTAGGAATCAGTTGCTATTTTTATTTGTGCTTCTGCTCATGACAGATATGCTCGGTTTACACAGAGAAAACAAGCAGAAACAAGTCATTTGTTCAGCTGTTGTCACTACAGTTCTAGCAGATTGGATTCATTTACAACATTTTCATCCCAACAATCACCAACTTGTTTAATTGTAGACCTGTCGGATGTTTGGGAATTGTATTTTTGGCCTGATTCCAGAATGCGCCCCGGTGCTTAAGCTCTCTCTCTCTCTTGCTGTGTGTGTGTGTGTGTGTGTGTGTGTGTGTGCGTGAGAGAGTTTAACAGATTCAGCCCTCTGCCACTTGCCTCAGGAGTGTATTTCAACCACCTCCTCTCTCTTTCATTCGCTGCCAATTTACCTGCCAGGTGCAATGACTCAAGGAGCCACAATGCGCACTCATACTTTAATACTTTCCTACTGTCAGCTCGCATAATCCCATTAGTACCAAGACAAACTCAAAGACAAATACAGGCAGACCAGTACCAAAATGGTATTGTGCTTGAAGTTTACTGTACCATATAACTCCATTTTTGTTTTGTTCTGTAGCAGCTCAGGGTAAGATGAATATACCTCCTGATATTTTATAAACAAATAGATCAGATAAAATGTTTTTTTGTTTTTTTTTGTTGTTTTTTCTTATCAAATAAATCTAAAGAATAGCGCACATAACACTTGCAGAACTGGACCGTGGCTGACTGACAATAGCAGCTCCTGTAATTCAAATGAGGCAAACCTGCTGAGGTAAGGCTTTCCAGCTCCACTTCTGCAAACTGCCTGATTGGAAGGATTTCAGCGATTGTTCAGATATAGGGAGGCCAATCAGGACCAAGTCCAGCTTTGATGCTCCGACTGGATGCAGAAATAGCATGTAGATTTTTGGAAATGCACTTTAAATTGAACCGGACAAACAAAAGTGAGTGTGAACAATGTCCTCAGTGAACATGTCTGATCAAAAATGTTTCTAAGTAAAAGATGACAGACTCTCTTTGTCTGACATTTGCCTTCAAAAATGTCAGACAGATATAAATGTGCATTTTTAATTAAAAATGTGCTTTAAACGAAGCATGAATCATCTGTTGTTCTGTAAAAGTGTATTTCACAGATTTCTAATTTAGGATGAAATAAATTTCCCTGAGACCTTTTTATCAAAAACTAAATAAATATCAGGCAATCAGTCAATTTTGGCTTATTGATGTGTTTTTCAGTGAAGGTTTGTTGATTAAAGTGATTGCAATGAATTGTTGACATGGTGGGCATGGTGATGTAAAAACAGCCCTACCAGTTACCAGAGAAGAGTAGATGATACAGGTGGCTCACTCAGCAATGATGAGTACTTGAGTACTGTTTTTTCTTTTTGGTTTTTCTTTTTTTTTTGGGGGGGGGGGGGGTTCCTTCACCCAACTAAAGGACCAGATGAACAAACCCTGTCTTGGTCAATCTTATGGTACAGATGCTGTTATTCCATTTGATACAGATACCATCCCACAGAACAGAAACATTTTAGCCGTGCTCTGATCTGTGCGGCTTATTTTCAGGAGTCCCCCAGGGAAGTTTCTGGAGAGATGTGCAGGCAGGTTCCAGCATAAAACAATGTTTATCTCAATGATTTTAAAGCTGTAGAGCTCCAAGTTGTTTTTGGCACACCGGGACTCCAGATGGGCCACCTCTCTCACTGTTAAATGGACTAATTATTCTTGGTGACGGTGGTCATCAGAATAGTGTCATCTGCATATTTTAACAAGAACCTTTTTTTTTTTCTTGTTTTTCACTTCCCATTCATGTTTTCAAGTTAGTTAGCTTAGCCGAATAATTCTTATTTTTCCTATAAAGAAGAGGTGCAAATTTCATCCGTACCATAATTAGCACAGTGTTTTCCAGGTTAACAACACCACCAAGAATGATGTGAACAAGATGGGGGAATTTGCTCAGGTAGAAGTATTCATGCCTCTGTGCACTAGATACCACATGGATGTCAGAGCTCAAACTAACATGTTGTGAACTTACAAATTCAACCTCAAATTCATCGTCAGTGGTGATGCCCACTGGGGCAGATTTTGACATCAGAGTTTGGAGGCCAATGTTTTCAGCAACTTGCCTAAGAAGAGAATTGTTCGTGGCCCATAAATATTCATTTGAACTGGCCTAGGCAGCAGGAATAACTTATGCAAATGTATAAATTGAGGGCTATTCACCTCAAAGAAGTTTGTTGATGAGCCGCTGTACCAAGAACAGTGAAGAGGGGATGGGTCTCTGTGGTTGTGTGGTGTGTCAGATTTACAAGAGCCCACTGCTGTACACGGTTTGCTTCCTATTGTAGGCCTGGAAAGTTGGGAAAGTCAGGAGTGACCAATATAAAGCTGTGGGGAGTCTCTGACCTTATCATCTGAAATTAACTAGTCTACAAAAAAGCAGTTTTTTAGACAAGGACGCTTTTTCTTTTTTTCTTCTTTTTTTTGCTTTTGGTTCAGAGTGAAATATCTGGAAAATCAGACATTCAAGGTCTCCAGATGATAAATTCTTGTAACTTTGGTGATTCCCTGACTTTTCATCTAGTCATTGGGTTAAAGTTATAATTGAATTTTTATGACTATATGTGTAAACACTAATTAGTAAATGTGCTAACAGGCTACACTAATATGGTCAACCTGGTAAATATTACTCATTTATCTCATCCATCCTTTTACCCATCTTATGCTATAAGAAAACAGCGTGCGTGAGTGCACTTTGATAAAGCTTGGTGTCCTGTGTTCTGTCAGCTTAGAGACAGATTTCTCTCTCAGCATTAAAAAGGTTCATTTTCTAAAATACTTAATGCTAATTTTCTAAATACAGGTTTTGTCATATGAAAGATTATGCTACATTTTATTTTTTAAGTAATACTTTAACCTGCTTTCAATTTCATGCTGTCAATCGTTTTGCAAGAGTAGGTGTCACTTTTTTTTTTTTTTTTTTTTTTTTTTTTTTTTTTTTTTCTTCTTTTTTTTTCATGGAGAGGATGTTTCACTTCGGGTTCATGCTCGATGTCCTCAGTTTATCCTCTCAATTTAGGCTCCAGCTCAGCACACGGTGTTTTTTCAGGACTCTGGAGCCTTTGCTCAGTTAAAAGCCACCGACATGTTAGTCTAAGAACTGGAGGTATTTACCACAAGGTGCTGTTTGAAAAGGTTGGTACTTACAAAGTAAGACTTTTGCAGTTTAACGAGACCAAGGAGAATATACTGTGTGCTTCAGTGTTAGAAGACAAAAGAGAATATTATAGATAATCTGATCTGAAGGTCTGATTCTGGGCCAATTAGATTAAACTGCATAGTTTTGTCTGTGTCTGTTTGTGTTGCCAGTACATTAGTAGATCTGTACTGAGAATTATCTGTATCTGGTGAAGATTTAGAAATTTTTTTTTTTTTTTTTTTTTGACCACACTGTCAACAGCAACAGGAAAACCCATTGATGCAGAAAATACACGAAAGAAAAAAGAGACAAAGGTGCACAGATCTTGCTGGTTTTCACATTTAAAAGCTCTGTTAGATGAGTCCGTTCAGGATGTTTAGAAAAGACAGACTTGTCAAAAATATTGATGGATCAGTCAGCATTCATTTCTGCTGCTGGGGATGTTGCTGGTTTTTGCTTCACCAGGAAAGAAAATTGATTCTGATGCTGAGGGTGATGCTGGATGAACTTACCGGGTAGCCAACCATTGTCACTCAATGTTACACCTGCGTTATTTAATTGGAATTCAAGGTTATGGAGCACCTGTTCATCCGATCTACCAAGGACAGTGCTGTCACTAAACTGATGCCAAATATCTTCATCCACAGGCTTTTAAACAAAACACACGCCTTATTTCTTAACAAAGTACCTACTGATGCACTGTCCATGCTAGTTTTCCATCTTTCTTTTGGCCTCCTTCACATTTAATATTCTCCACGGCTCCACATACACCTCTCAAGTTATTTGCTGCAGTCGATATCCATCTTCCCAGTGAGCAACGGGTGTTAGAGAAAAGTTTCTCCCGCAGATCAAATGGTCGGAAATCAAGATGCTTCCTCAGCATGTTCCCTGGCTGGCGACTTTGAAGGAGATTGGCCCTCTCGCTGCGCTCACAGAAGCACCTCAGTTTCCCAAAACAACAAGAACACAGTTTGATTGGATCCAATACTGTGACAATAAAGCAGGTTTGCTGAATGAAAGCTGCACACAGTTTAGTTATGTAAGAGAACTAGAGGAGTGTTGCAGCATCCTACCCTCTCACTTCCTCCCCCCCGCTGCGACTGTCTGTCTCAATACACTGCCTTACACTTTCTTAAAAGTCTCTCACTTTCTGTCTCTTTCTCGCTTACTTTTCCACACACATGTAGCTGTGTATCTGTGTCCTTCCTGCTTTGTATTAGACTTGGAGAGTTTAAGGCTTTTTCGGCACATCCTCTGCTTGTCTGAAGTGAAAGCTTTGTGTCAAAATAGAAATTCTGCCTGCTGCCCTCTTTGATACAGTTGCTGTTTGTGCGGCGCGTTAATGAACAGCACTCCCCAAGGAAACATGCTAGAGCAACAGGGTTCCTAAGTATTGATTGAAGTGACTTTGGCTGGCCTCTATCAGTGCTGTGTTTACGCAAAAGCCACCCATGGCAGAGTAGCTGCAAAAAAAGCTAAATGTGAAGTGAAATGTTAGAAGTTTAAACACTTCTTTTCTTCTGCATTGGATCTATCCATCATGCTCTCCCACGGGTCTTTTGAGCTTAAGTGGCTTGATTGTTTTTGTGCGACTATTTGCTTATTTGTTTATCCATTTCAACAAGCCCACGCAGCTTTTTTGTGTATTTCACAGCAATGCACCTTTTCGGCCTCAATTGGCAGCTCCAAGAGTTGGACAACCAGCCGGCTTTTGAAAACGGAGGAGTTGGGAAGACAGGGCCCACTCAGTCGAGCATAGTGACAGCTCTGGCTGCTGACGGTGAGGAAATAAAAAAACTCACATCTGAATAAATCACTAGTCAAGATTAAATCAAGTTTTACTGTATGAATGCTCCAGATTAATACTGTTTAGTCTTTTGTTGGCTTTCCTTTTTAGGAATATATTTTGGTCAAGGTTTTTGGCATTTCTTTTTGAGGATATATTTTGCCATCAGGGTCAAGTTCTTTTCAGAAATGAAAATAATAAACTAAACAACTTAATAGTGAAAAGTAGAGTGTAAGGATTAAATATGCAAATACTCTCAGGCTGTCAGAAAAAAAGAAAAAGAATGTATTTATGTTAATACTGCTTTTTGAAATGAAATGCTGAATTAAAACAAAACAAAAAAAGGTCAGCTGACCTTAAAAGCATCAAAATACAAACTAATTAAGTCAAATAAAGGTTCAAATGACTATTATGAAAGACAAACTGCAACAGCAAACCATTTGGCCTCCTGAATGACAGAATGACAATGTTCGATGCTCAGTCAGCCTTTGGAGTTTATTGAGATCTTTCACCTTCTGAATATTAATCGACTGATTCCAGACAGCTTTGTACTGCCTAATCATAATTTTGGACCATTGTGTATTCAACAACAAGCAGCCAGGCCATCTCAGTTCACCTTTACAGCAAAAGCCACCAAATTAATCTTTAAGCACACTGCGGTATTTAGAATGCACGGCCACGAAAGCATTAATTGAGTTGAGCAGGCCAGGCAAAAGCTCAATTGTTTAAACTCGGCTAGATTTAAATCCTCATAAGTACTGCTAATTAAGATAGCATGAGGCAGGTTTTGGACTGTTTAAAGGCAATCAATAGCTGGCTATTATTCTCCCCAGAGGTAAACTTGGCTTCCAGTCTTCACTTTGACTGAAGCGACAGGCAATGGCCTCATTACACACACAACACCGAGGCATGTAAATAATGGAGGCCTGGCACAAACAGATACACTCACAGCTACAGTATAAACAGGCCCACACACTGAAATACCTCTTACAAGATGCAGGAGCAAAGGTTGAGTTGTTATTATGTTGCAGGACAACGCTGCACCATCCAACTAACAAGTTAAAAGTCATTGCCGCAGTAAATTAAGGAGCACAGCTGCGCTCCTTCTACAGTAGAGCTTTAGACGGCAATGACTGCAAAACGCTTTCCAGATTTTTCTTCTTAACAATAAAATCTGCTCTTGTAATAACACCTCGCAGACCACAGTTTTTCATGTGAGCATGAGTCATATTAACAATGGCCATCCCTCCATCTCTTTGGTGCTGTAAGGACACAGTTTAAGGACATGATTCGCCAAATTGTTTTGATTTGCTGTTATTGCTCTGGCAAGGTAGCACAGTACATCTGACAGATTCCATTTAGACCTTATCTGATATGAAGCCCTGCTCTATGAGTCACCACGACCAGAGAAAAGATGGGCGATGTGGCCTGTTTGAGTCTTATAAAAAGCCAATTATATCTGGTCATTTTTTTTCGGTGAGCAGTGCATCATGGACCACAGGGAACCATTACTTTTAATCCTGTCTTGCTTGGCCACTGCTCATTTGGAAAAAATATGACTATCTTATTGTTAGGTCCCTGCTTGACTAAAGGAATAAGATTACACTGAAAGGCAAAAGATAGAATGCAGCATTTACTGATATCCAAAGATCAAAGACTTGCACAAAAACCAAGATTGTATTTCAGATGTAAGTGTGAAGGTGCAGTGAAAGGCTCTGTGATGACTGATTTGCACCATATCACCTGAACTGTGTTGTTCTGGTTCTGTTAACTACTTACATAATCTGGATGGGGCTGTGTTTCTGTCTTCTAGGGAGGACTGGTGTGCTCCATCAGGAGAACAACTCAATCGATACCGGACAAGTCGATGTAGGGAAGAGGGTGGGTCAGAGCGTCCCACCTGGTGTGTTCTGGCGTTCTCAACTAAGCATGGACCAACCACGCTTCCTCAAGTTCAATATCTCGGTACAGAAGAACGCACTGATTGGAGTCTATGGACGAAAGGGTCTTGCGCCATCTCATACTCAGGTAAAGACTTTTTAAAAATCTTTTTTAAAACTGGTTAATCTCTGTGAGATTAAAGACACTATGACATGGACACACGATGGCTCTTTAAACTGCGACAGCTACAGCCTTACCTGGTCTGGTATGACCAGTAGCTCATGGTGGCAGCTAACGTTAACTAAAATTAGCGTGTGTGTGTGTGTGTACACATATATATATAGCTAAGCTGCTTTTAAGACCTTTCTGTACTTGTGCTACTGTTACACATTGTGTTACATTTCAGTGGTTTTATCACCAAAGTAAAAACACATATTTTAAGAGATAATGGAAAATTCATTGTCTCAGTTGTTTAGAGAAGTTACATGGTCTTGCTTTTATGGTGACCTCATCCAGCACTAGAGAATATAAAATCTAACATAAAATCTAACCAATAAAAGCATTCATAATTTTTATGTTAATTCCACCCACCCTCTCCTGTGAAATTTAACAGCTTTTGTCTTAAGATACTATTCCACATGGGTGTGCAATGATTTCTACCTGCATTATGTCTTGCCCAACAAACTCTTTAAACAGGAATTACATTGTATTACGGAGATAAATATGGTGTCAATAAACATGCATTGTTTATGTATTTCTTTGGTTACCTGGGTTGATAAAAAGCAGTAAACACAACATTGACATATTTATCAAGATGTGCTGGTGGTGGTGTTATTTTTAAGTACAATATTGACTTTTCTTTTTATCTCCGTTTTGGTTTCCACCAACTCCTGAGTGAAATATCTGTCTCTTTAGCTTCTAAATCCGACCATGTTGTCAATAACAACAGGAAAACACACTGATGTAGAAAATATGCAAAACAAAAAAAAAAAAAAAATTGCAAAAGTGGAAATGAACCTGGTGAGAGCAATGAGACCGAACCAAAAGAGTAAAGCTGCAGGCTATGAAACCAAAACCTAAGAGAGGGTGAAGCGCTCCATAGATTCGAGGGGAACTGAAGAGTTAATGATAATTCTCTGTGGGTTCATCACTGCATCACTACTTTCATCACTAGCTTCACATTAAACATAGCCATGTGACCAACTGTTGACATAAGAAATTGATTGTATCAGCTTTAAGCATGAGAAGAGGCCATTTTCACTGTGTCCTAAAGAGGTTTGTTTCTAAGCAGAATCAAAGCTGTACAATAAAGTAAAAAACAGAAATAGTCCTGATGATTCCTGACATGTATGCATTGGAACTGGGCACTAGTTTAGTTTCAGTTTTCTCCCCTCAGCTTCAATTTGCCTGTGTGTGGGCACGTACGTCTTTTCCATCCCACTAAATGTCTGCCATTTGCAAATTGAAGTGTTTCCAAAATGTCTGATGTGTCACTTGAATGACATTTCTGGGGATCCGAATGTCCGATGTCTGGTGATGGTGATGGAAGCACTCAGACAATGGCTATTTTCCACCACACTTGACTGCAAAAGCTCTTAGCTTCACCTTCTTGACATTCTCTCTTTGTAAAGATGAGCTGCACTCAAGTGTAGACGGTTAGGGCCACTCTTTGATGGAAGAAAGTCCGATGCAAGTGACAACAAGTGAGTTGGATTGCACTTTCAAGGTGAAAAAAGGAAGACCAACAAAATCAAAGACCAAAGGGTACTAATTAACAAGACACTACTTTTATGTCTTCAGCAATTGTTGCACAGACACTCAAGCTTGTCAATGCTGGACACTCTTTCCATTGTGGCCACCTCTAAATTACATTCTGTTCAGGTACTGGGGGCACAAATCAATGCATTTACTTAACTGAGCATGAAAGACCCCAATGAGAGATATTGACTGTTCGTCTTATTCACAGCTTGGAAGACAAGACAACAGCCTTTCCACCTTTCTCAAATATAGACTTCCTCCATCTGCTATTGAATGTCTGTCTCTGCTGATACAAACCAAACAAGTTAGAAAGCAAACTTTTGTATTTTTTTTTCCTTGGGAATTTGTTCTCAGTTGTTGTCAAGTATCAGACTAAGTTCATCCAATCTAACTGAAGAATTTACAGGCTCTGAGTGTTCCTCCTCCGTCCATGGGGCATCCGATGGTTTCTCTATGCTTGGTCTCCTGCCTGTTATTCAACGGTATTGTTGGATTGAGATGAGCTGGGGGGTGGGGGCTTTCACACCAGCTAATCGAGATGTATGCTCTTGGCCAAGAGGTTCAGGGCTTGTGGGACGAAATGTTTTATTACTTCCCCCTCAAGCCGGCAACACAAAGAAGTCAACTTCCGCCAGGTTAATATCCCTCCCCTGCCCCCTGCTCGACTCAAAGGGGTTTAAATCACAGTGTTGACTTTACCTTCCCCTCGCTTAATGCTCTCTTTCCTGTTGTTTGCAAGTCAACTGAAAGATTGCTTGGGTCCACATTTGTCACATTCCAAAGAACAAAATCCTATTTTAATGTATTTTTGTCTAGTTCTTTCAACAATTTCGTAATCCACTGGGTTTCTCTGAGGCTGGATGTTGTACACATGCTGATTTAGAGCTACATTAATTGATATAGGGCCACTAGTGAACAAAAGAACTGACATATGACCCAGCTTATAACTGTTAAACCAGTTACCAGCATCCATTTTGAGTTGATATATGCAAGTCCAATGTTTCTGTAGCACTGGTTTGGTGTACAACAACTTCTCTTTACTGGCTAGAAGGTACCAGCTAGTTGTTAACTTTGTCTGTCTGCTGTCTGGTGCTGGGCGGACAGGTAGTATGCAGCGGGTTTATAAGAGTTTTGTTTTGGGTTTTTTTATGCTGAAAACAGCTGCTACTGCTAGAAATTATGTAGATGAGAGTTGTGATACTTAATGAGTGAGCCATAAAACCAAAACGATCAGCTGCATATTTGGGATAAAATTTTGGATTTAGGTAAAAATTCAAACAGAGTTGTTTTATTCAGTTTCAGTATAAAAAATATGTTGAATAAGACGGCTTTTAAAAATAACGTGAAATTTCTCTTGGTAGTTTTATGATTTATTTACTTGGCTAGTTATTTTCTATTTGATTTGGGGGGAAACTATATATTAAAAAAATGTATTTTTTCCCATATTTTATTTTGAGGGAGAACAAAAATATACATTTTGCCTTTTCCCAATTTCTCCCCCTGCACTTTTTATTACTGGAAACATGTCTAGAGCTGTTCTTGCCATGAGAACACCCTGTCAACTGCGGTGTATATATATCCTCCTGAAACAGGAAACTTTCTATTGTAGAGGAACATTACAGTCACTTTTAACTGCTGCTTTTAAAAAAAAAAAAAAGAACGAAAGAAAAAGAAAAAGGTATTTCCTAAATTGACATGAAATGCTACTTATTTAAAAACTCAATAGTCCAAAATTTAAATGAAGTCACATCTCAACTGTGTGTCAATCAAAAATCAATGCCTAAACAGTTCATCAAAGCGCTCTGCAACAGCCTCATTGCTGGATTTAAATCCAGACTCTTTTGAAAAGCCGGCTACGTTGCCAATCTTTATACACCACACTCCTAAGCAGCTCACAGACTCGTTTCAGTCTTCACTATAGGCTCAGTACAACTGTGGAGCTAACAACTGCTTTAGCCAGGGGATCTGTCAGCATCTGCTGTGCTCCTCTGCAGCATATAGCCTGTTTGGGGGGTTGTTGGTACGTGTTACACTGTCTTCTGCACTGCTCTGTACCCTACAGCCTCAGTCAAAATGAGGTTCAGGTGTTGAGCAGGTGCAGAGAGAGCAGATGCACCGCTTTACTTGTTTCTCTTGGCAGGAATGAGTCGTTACTCCTTGTTTACCCCTTTAATCAATGTTTGTTTTGAAAAATATATTTAGAAGGACTGTTATGCTGCATTCCCAGCATATTTTAAAAAGCACACCAGCCTGACATGCAGTATATAGTTTGTTAGATTTATTTTTGTATGTAAAGTTTATGCACTGTGTATGTGGACCTTACCAACAAGTGCATATTTGCTTTGAATTAATTATAGACTTTGTATTTTCATTTCGGTTTACTTGATTTTACCAGGATCCACTCAGTATGTGTTTTTCATGGAAAACATATTAATTAAAAACAAATAATTAAACAATTAAAACACACCAAACATAAGTAACAGTTTTAACAGTTGGTCCATCAAGTGTACCATTGATTTATTAAATTAGTACTTGTAGGAAAATAAATAAAATTGTGTATAGATGTGACTGAAGAAGTTTTTTTACTTTGTCTATCTTTATATTTGTATTCTGTGCAGATAGACCAACACTGAATTCTAAGTATTTGCATCCGCAGAGCACACTATCAGGGTTAATTTATCAGATCATAATAAACACATTGCCAGAGGCCCTTAAGTGCACTCCTATCAGAGTTAACAATATATTTTTGGAAAACTTTTGAGCATTTGCCCCAGAGCCGTATCAGCTCTATCAGTATACAAACAACTCTCCAAACAACATCTATCAACTCCAAATAACTGTCACCGAAAAATCAACACTTATTATACTCGAATATTTGCCGTGTACACAAACCTGCTTCTTGAATTACAACTTTGAAGAGTTCCTTTCAGACTGTTTGGAAATCACAAGAGAAGCTGCATACAAAGCATCCAATAGAGGAAAATATAAACTTTTTGAACTCTTTCGCCTGATTTAATTACACTGACGTTAAAATAACAGTCATCTACATCTGCTGGAATCTTCTCTTGGTGTTGTTTTGCAGTATGACTTTGTGGAGCTATTGGATGGCAGCCGGCTTATCGCTAAAGAGCATCGGACTCCGAGCGAACCTGAGACAAGGTCCCGTCTGGATCATCAGGTTGCCGTCCACCAAGCCGGATTCATCCAGTACCTGGACTCAGGGGTGTGGCACCTGGCGTTTTATAATGACGGACGGAGCGTGGAGGCAGTGTCCTACAACACCATTATACAGGGTACGAGGTCACACATCTGCTGCGATGGCTGATGAGTGTGATTGGGGTGATGTGTAATGACATGTTTGGACAACTTTAATTTCCTTAAACAGCTGCGCCTGAACAAACAAACAGGAAGGTTGGTGGAAATTTTTTGGCTGCCAGACAAACAAGCTGAGCTTTTCAAACTTTGAGCCTCAGAGGAGGCAGATCTAGGTTTTCATTGGAGGGTAGTGCATTATTGTGCTCAACACTATAATACAAGACCATACACAGCATTGATCCTTCCCGCCTAACAACCTCTTCAGTGTTCTGAATTCTGTGAAATTTCCTTCTGGGTTTTGAGGTAGGAGAAACACTAAGGTTGAGTTAACGTTTTTCTTTTTCTATTTCCTTTGGGGAGTTCCATTGATCTGGCCCTACAAATATGAAGGTATCGATGTGTGAGGTCAAAATTGCTTGGGTCCGACATTGGCTCAGAGAACATCCAATACAAGCCCGAGTAATAACAAAAAAGTTTGCCCTCTTAACGCCGATCAAAATGAGGGCCCCAGTCTTTTGGGGGCGCCCTTTATGAGCAATGGTCTGTTGAATGAACACAAGATCTGTCTGTAGGATATGTCAGATTAACTTCAACTCAGAGAGGATTTGAGCTGTAAACACTCAGGAGATTGCATGGCTTGTGTGGGCATGATCAGTCATTCAAGGGGTTTGAGGGTGGGGGGTGGGTGGGACGGGAGAGGAGACGAGAGGAAAGGAAATGTGTCAAGGAAATTGAATTATTTGGTCTAATTTAAAATGCCTGTGTGGCTTTTACTTAACATGGCTTAGATTGGAAGAGTCAGGCAGCAGCATACATGTTATGGAGGCTTAGACCTTAGTGGGACATGGACAAATAGCTGTAAATGTATGCCATGCCTGATACGAGTGCTGCAGATAAGGGATCCTTAGAAAGTCTAGATTCATGCAGAGAGGGAAAAAAAAAAGAGAGAAGTTGGTATCTTGGTTGTCTGGCAGTATTTCTCAAACTGTACAGTCGTCAAATGTTCTATCAAGGAGGAAATTCAGATTTGCTGTAATATGACAATTTGATGGGTTATTAATAGTTGGACTTGCACACTACTGTACCCACAGACTCTGTCATGGAGTGCACACACAACTGTTACGGAAATGGAGAGTGTGTGGCGGGATCGTGTCACTGCTTCCCAGGATTCATAGGGCCGTACTGTTCCAGAGGTAATTATTAAGCTCATACATTACTTTTATTCTGTTCATTCAGTATATGATTTAAAATACCAGATGACTCAAATTTTCAAAATACTTTTTACTTAAACTTTTTTTCCTCCCTTAATCTTTAGTGGTGTGACGATCATGTTGGTTTTATATGCCCATGTTTTTAGATTTTTGCTGCTCCCCAACACAATGAGGTTGAGTGGAATTTTGTTAATCGTCCTCGAAGCATTGAAGAAGATAAAGAATAAAGTTATAACACTTCCTCCAAACACTGTCTGGTAGAGCTAGGCCAGTAAATTGTCTGAACTGTATATATCAGCCAGTAATACCTAATTACGAATGAATTGGTACTGATAGATATACTGATAGGTCTCAGGGCAGTCCGAATATTGGCAGGTTTTATTATTATTAATATATTTTTGTAGCTCTCTGTCAATATCTGTATCATCCTTTAAAAACCATGTATCGGTCAAACGCTATTTCACACACTTTACCTAGCTGTTTTTTTGTTTTTAATTAAAAAAAAAAGTCTCTATGACAACTGTTGAAACTTTGTTCAAGGTAAAAGGGTCATTGCTTTTAAATGCATTGAGGAATAAAAATTTTCAGAAAGTCCTCATCTCCATTATATTGGAGTTGGGAGATTGTAAAAGTCTGGGCAAACTGAACCCCAGCTGTCTGCATAGTTAGATACTATAAGAGATCATTTGAGTGAAAAGACCTATTAAAAAGAATCCATAGATGGCAGGTGAGAGAGTGGTATCAAATCAATCTTCATATCTAACTCTTGGCAAGAAAGCAAATAAGCATATCTAACAAGTGTTGAATTATTCCTTTAAAAATGGACCATAGCTGCATTATTTCCAACATGAAGTTCTTTATTAAAAAGGCATTTAATTAGGTAGGTTGAAGAGGACTTCATTAAGCTTGTTGTCTTTCCTCAGCCGCCTGTCCAGTCCTGTGCAGCGGTAACGGCCAGTACACCAGGGGGCGCTGCCAGTGCTACAGTGGCTGGAAGGGCACCGAGTGTGACGTTCCTGCCTCCCAGTGTATCGACCCTCAGTGCGGGGGACACGGACACTGCGTGGCGGGCAACTGTGTGTGCAACTCTGGCCACAAAGGGACCAACTGTGAGCAAGGTAAAGAGAAAAGAAGAAGCTTCAATCCGTGGGATTTGAAGCAGTTAGATGCAACATACTCCTGCGTGGAGCTCAGGGGGAATCGACACAGTCCATTGGCGAAACAATCGGCGTTTTCAACTCCACCAAGCAGATAATGCCTTGGATGTTGTTATTGATACCATGTGTAAATTAACTCCCTCTTAGTGTTTAGACCACATTAGGGTACAAACTGGAACAGATTGTGCAGCGCCCGTTGATACAGTCACCTATTGGAATACTCCACAGTTGAAGACACCTGTTAAAATCGATCCGTCAATGGCATCTGTTCCTTGGTTTATTGAGAGAGAGCTGCTGCTGCTGCTGCTGCTGCTGCTTCTTTCTTTGTCAACCCCTTCCACTTCCCCCCTTCACTTCAGTGCATTTAACTTTATTGATCCCCATGCAAAGGCAATTATCAGCTCAGATTTACATGTGCAGGTCATTGATCTCACATGTAAAAAGATATTGAGTTCACTAAATGAATATATGGGAGTTTTCTTTGACACAGAGCCATTTGGGAAAGAAAGATGGACACGAGGATGTTGAATTTGTGGTTCAAAGCTTGCATGTAAGGGCTCCGATTTGATTAATTGGTTCAGGTAAATAATCAATATCGGTGTCCAGGCAGATATGGAAATGCGCACAGCTATCGGCTCCAGAGGAAGCACAATGATGTTGTTGCAAATTATCCCTTGTTAGTAATGGGTTGATTATGTTGGTCATAATTGCCAATTATTAACCTAGATCAGCAGGTTGATCTGCAAATTGTTAATAGTAATTAATTATATCTGTCTAGACACTAATTGCACTCCTTTTCCTAGTGCCTATAATGGAGCATAATTATGCTTTCAGTATATTGGAAGTACCCTATAATGTACGGTAGAGGAGGTAGTTGAACATAGGGTAGGAAATTACTACCAGCCATCACTAAACACTGCAAAAATTTCAGCTGTGGGTCACCAGCCATCATCCGGCACTGAAGCACTTCTACTCTAAAACTGATTTTTGGCTGGTAACAGAGTAAGAGTGGCCGGGGTAAATAAGTAGGTTTGATATCCTGTCTAGAAGTGGGTAAACTGTGTCGTCCTCATTGTGTGTCCTCAGTGGATTGTGTGGACCCGGTGTGCTCCGGTCACGGAGCCTGTCATCATGGTGAGTGCCACTGTAACCCGGGCTGGGGCGGGATCAGCTGCGAAATCCTGAAGAGCACTTGTCCAGAGCAGTGCTCCAGTCACGGCACCTTCAACACCGACTCGGGAACCTGCATCTGTGAGGCCAACTGGACAGGGGCCGACTGCTCCATAGGTCAGAACACGTGTCACTTTTCTTTTCATCACTTAAAGCTACTACTGCTACTGTGTAGACTGGTGCTGTGAGTTAGGGATGCAACTAATCTTTGTTTTTTTTGATTAATCATTTGGTCAATGAAATGAAAATATCCATCACACTGTCCTAAAGCTCAGGGGACATCTTCAAATGTGTTGTTTATATAGCGTATTAAATTAACAGTCACATATGACAAAGAAATGCAACAATTACTCACGAGAAGCTGGAAATAGATCATCTTTGGCTTCTTAATTCAAAAAATTATTCAAACACTTAATTGGTTTTCTTTCAACTGACTAATCGATTAATCAGCTAATTGTTTTTTTGTTTTTTTTAAATGTGAAGCTGGAAAATGTAAACATTACACATTGGCTTTAAAAGAATTAAAGGCCAAATTAAGTTACTAAGAGCTGTAAACGTTGATGTCTTTCATTCATTCGTTCATTTATATTGATGCTATTAGTGCAGTATTATTTGCTCTGCTTCAACAGATCCTTTCAAACAGTATAGTCGCTTCTATAATGTCTGTTTTACTGTTTTTGTGGATGAAGTTTGAGTTTCTCTAACAAGTAATTGGCAACACTTTCTCTGTATTTATTCCAAACAAACTTCCCCCTTGCTGTGCACAGACACTGCAGACGCCAGATGTCCTCAGCGACAGATGTATGCGGCTTTATTAACGCTGTAGGTTGACATAGAATAGCCTATCGGTCTCATACAGCACAGCGTGTCTACATGTTGGTGTCTTCATAAGACATTTAAGGAAAAACTATTTTAACTTTCTAATACAAATACAACCCAAAATACAAGGGAAACATATGTGATGTATAATATAATCTTTAATGATTTGCAAAAAAAAAAAGAACATTTTGGGTAATTCTTCATCTCTGATTTTGAAATATCTTTTACTGAACATTAGAGAACAATTTGTTTGCCTAGATCACAATTTGGAATTAAACTGTCTGAATAATATACACAGCCAAATCAGTGTTTTTCAGCATTTTTCCATAGATACACATGAAGGAAACAAAATTATTAATAATGTGATGTCCGGCTGATTCATAGTGTGGGTATGCCCCAGAGGTGATGAATGGGAACCCAAGTTTTTCATCCTTTGATCTATGCACTGTATGTTCCAGTACTGTCAGCACTGTGTTTTATGAGTCTCCTATCACATTCAGTAAAGTTTTGCTTTGGTCTGATGGGGTGCAGTTATAGCAGACAATGATATATTTTCACTAACGCAAGAAAGCTACAATAATAAGACAGTATTTTTATGATGATGATGTGTTCACATCGAGTGCGTTTAGAACTTTAAAACAATTTGATTCATGTATCTGCATGAAAACAACATTAAATGTCTGTTGATATAACACAAACACACCAGGATGCCTCTAGAGGTCTCATTTCTTTTCCAAGGAAGAGAAGGGAAGTAATCTGAACTGACTACAGGAAAGAAAAAAAAAAGCTTTCACAGGGATGAGGAGACAGATGTTGACACCTGATAGCCAGGAGCCACTCATGCTTGGAAGGTGTTGTAACACAAAAGAAAAGACTGGTGGCAATCATCAGTCTGGGCTGCTGTTCATACATTCTGTGTTCTTTTTTACTTCAGCGTGTTCAAAGCTCAATTAGAAAACTGGTTTTGCTTAAATTAAGTGACAAGACTTGACATCTGTTATCAAGCAATGTGCAAATCCCTGTGACAATTGTGAGACACATTTTGCTTTTTTTTGTAGTTTTGCATTTTGAACCTGGGTGAACAAAAATACATGCACTTCATTCTGTTTTGGACTAAAAAAAATAAAACTGTGGGTGTGATCACACCCTTAAAGTTTTGTAATCAACACTTGTGGCACGTGTTGGTTTGAAATAGAGGATATGTTAACAACAAAGCTTTGACTCCACATGTTACTCTTGTGTGACCCAGCATATGCTCTTTTTTTTTTTTTTTTTTTTTAAATCAGTGTTGTTTCAAAGCAGACATTTGTTCAGAGCCTTTATCAAAAATCCCAAAATTTTATAGCATCTTCACGTATCTTTAGTTTTTTTTAGAGACAATCGTGTATCTCCATCTGCTTTGCGCAGAGCCTCTTCATTTGCTACCAGCTTTGTATTCAGAGCTGTTGCCTTTCGACACAGGTTAATGACATGTTAGTTCAAAGGCCGACCCCTCCCAATCTGTTATCAGTGCCTTAGATTAAGGTGATATATGGGCTGTTTCCCCCCACAGAATAGACTCATTCTCTGTGAGAGAGACACGAAACAATTAAAAGCAGAAGTTGTGGTTGTTTTTGTCAGTGAAAAGGCTGTCGAATATATTTCTCTTGGCTGAAATTCAGTTGAAAATAAGTAGACTGGATGGTATTTTTGAGATGATAGATGTGTGCGCAGACCTTTTGAAGCACCATGCAGTGTGTTTGGTCGGTGCCCAAGAAAAGAGAATGATTGTTTTGGTGAACAGACTTTTTTTTTTCTTTTGTGTCTCACATTATTATCTCTTTTTTTTTTCTTTCTTTTTTTTTTAAAAGAGAGGTAATTTGCTATTCAGTCAAAGCTTTCGAAAATCCAGACACTCACTCAGCAGGATATCTCAGGCCTGTCAATAGCAGATCGTACAAGGCTGGCCTTGATGCAGTCCAAAAGTTGGGGTGTTTACCCACCTGGGTGGGTGGAGGATTCCTTCTTAATTAATGCTGCGGTTCTTCTTCAATTAAATAAACTTTAATTAACAAGCGCATAGCATGGATCGACCGCCCACAACCCCTATCCAGCTCGAGTCAGGGGCATGTTAAAGGCAGATAAACACTTTTGCACTAATGAAAAATTGATTGCATAGATTCTATGGGAAGGAGGTATCCCTTTGGAATCGAATGACTCCCCTCCAGAGGCATGCTTAATATTCTACAGTGTCGGCTCGACTTAATCAGAACCATCCAAGGTCTCTCAATCGAAGAAAAACTCTATTCAGAGAGCTGGAAACAGACAGTTAAAAGAGCCTCAGTAAAGGGGGTGAGTGTGGGTAAAGCAGTAGTAGTGGAGTGGATTAACAATAATACAAAAATAAAGATAAGTAGATATTTTATCCATGACTTGTTATTTTAGGTGGAAGAATCATGGTTCTTGGCTAATTTGATTTTCCTGCAGGCTGTACCAAGTTTGTTAAAAAGTCACAAACTTTTCGGTTACGGGGCTATATATATTCCCTGGAGCATCTAGTCACTTAAAATTTGAGGACATACTTGAGTTACTTTCCTCCAGCACACTGACGGCTATTGTCACAGCAGAAAGCTTTATGGTTCTTCTGTTCAGAAGCTTTGATAGAAGCTCTTGGTTCCAGTAAATGAACATTTCTTATTCAGACACAAGAGCAGCCACAGCTTGTCGAGCATCAGTTTTACCCTGGTACACACTGATTTACTTACCACCCATGGATTCAATCATTTGAATTTTACTTTTTCTGAAGATAACGCAGATTCACAGCTGCTCTGCAGTTTCCGAGGCTCTGTACTTGAAAAAACCTTGTTAATCTAACATCTCCCAGAGTCCAGACATAAGAACCTGCTCATATCCACCATCCTCGCCTCAGTTTGCCAAGACTCCATGCAAATGAGCTTTCGGAATATGTAAAACCTGGAAATGAGTTGTTTTAGAGGTTTTTAGATGAACAGTGATTGCAGTGATTTATTGTTCCTCTGCTCTGAATTTCGACTTTTTGAGTGATGACAGGTTTTGTTTCATTTTTAAGCCTTCTGCACTCGTGAGGAAATAAATTGGCCTCTGACATTACTCTGATAAAGATTAGTTAAAGTGGCTGCAGAATCAAAAATGACAATAATAGCCTGTGTTGCCTGTCTGTGTGTGTGCACAGAAAAAAAAAAGGCTGCCTCTATTATCCCAGGCTAATTATTCAGAGCATACTTACATTTTGTGTGATAAGCTTTGAAGTCGTTTCAGATGGTAAAAAGTGGTTGTTACACTGATTGGACCTGTTTGTTGATAAGCACATTAAAGTCCTTCAGAATTTGCTGCTGAGGAATTTTTTTTTTTTTTTTTTTTTACATAAAATAGATGTAAACTGAATCAGATATCATCCATCTGCCTTCATAAGAGCACATATCAGTGCACAATTTGTTTCTTTTTGATGCTCTGTTTAACTTTAATCCCTTCAACGCTCATTCCAACACAGTCTCCTTCACACTGGTTGGTTTAATGCACTCTGAGGGCACTGCGTTGTTGCTGTCTGTATTATAGAAAACAGAATTTACAGATTAAATGTCAAGCACCAAGAATTTAAGGCACTTTATTATCGCCTGAACCCATAAAAGTAATAACACTATATATCAAGATTAATGTGATACCTTTTAGAGGAAGCGTTATCCTCGTTTTTTTATTTTTATTTTTATTTTTCCTAAACTATTCATTGTGTATTTTCGCAAAGTGGCAGCTGAAGAAAAGTGGAGTTTCAATGCTCTGACATTTTTGTATGTCAGTTGCGTATCCTGCTCCGCACTCATTTAAAAAAGAACTGTGTACACGGCAAGTCCATTGAGATCCATAAAGCAAGAGAAGGCAGTAAAGGCCTGACATTTTCCACGTAAAATGATGCTTCTTAAGATCTTCTTTAATAGATGGCAGTAATTTTGAGCCTCTTGACGAAATACTATCATACATTAGTAGTTGCCTTATAATGCCAGGATTTTCTATCAAGCAGTTTTTAAAAAATGGGTCCTTCACAATTTAACTTTGGCCCTCTCTAACTGAGGGAACTAACACTCCTCAGCAAACAACAGAGTGTTTTTCTTCAGTTGCAGGTGCAGAATATAAAAAGCGGAAGAATAAAAAAGTGAGTTTTTCACAGAAAAGAAGTTACATGTCTCTTTTTTTTCCTTTGTGCAACAGAGGTGTGTGTGGTGGACTGCGGTCCCCACGGCTCGTGCATCAGCGGCGTGTGTCACTGCGAAGAAGGCTGGACAGGATCAGAATGTGAGCAGAGGGACTGTCACCCACGCTGCATCGACCACGGAGTCTGCCGAGAGGGCAAGTGTGACTGCCACCAGGGCTGGACGGGTGAACACTGCACCATCGGTGAGCCACGGTGACACATACAGCACCGTCCACCTACACACACGTGACAGAAGGGCATGAACTACAGGAAATTCATTTATGGACAGGCTTAAAAGGGCAACTTTGGAGTGTGAATGTCAGTATATCCCATGCAGTTTCAAGCATCTGTTGGAAGGACACAGATCATGACACAGTTCTGTTGCTGCCTACAGACTCTAAGCATGCGGCTTTGCATGACAAACTAGTGACTAGTAGTTTCTGTAGATGTTTTCAGTGGGTAAATGAATAAACTGCTGTGTTTCTTGCAGTTTATTTTCCAGAGATAACTGTAACTGTATCAAACACTGGCCAGAATCTCCATCATTGGCTTCATTGTTTTTCCTGTTATTGATTAGGCGCAGTCAGTGATGGAAAGTGACTGAGAACATTTACTTAAGTACTGCACTTAAGTACAATTTTGAGATATTAATTAATTAAGAGTATTTCCATTTTATGTTACTTTCTACTCCCACTGTATGTTGCATTTTTTATAGATTAAACTATACTAAGCAATAGAAACAATATAAAACCATAATTAAATTGAACTCCATCTTTAGCAGATGCACTTCATCAACATCAAAAATGTTGCATGTGTAAATGTTTGAATTAAATGGGTTAAAACCAACATTCCGTTCTGTCAATGGAGACAATCTAAATGAAAATCAATTTTCTTAAATGTTGTTGTTATAATTTGCTAACTGTCAAGCATCTTTCAAAAGAAAGAAAGAATCAAAAGAAATGAGAAAATGTGATCTATTCTTTTGGCCAGCCGTACTTCACTTTTCATTCTTTTTTGAAATCTCTTTTCTTTTTTGCAACACCTCACAGCAACTTTGTAATTTTTCTATCACCCATTTAGATATTCCACCTTTCAGACTGCTGAAGTGATGCTCTTGTATTAGCAAGTCAAGGGCAGGTATTTAGGGAGCGGAAAAGCCACGGGAAGGCCTCTTTAGAATATCATTTTTCTGGAATGGCAGTGCTTCACCTGGCATTAATGAGGATAATGAGTTCTGAGATGTCACTTCCTATTGACCTTTAACTCAAACTTCGTTGACACCTTACCCCCTGTCAAAGGTCCTGTAGTTAAACCCTGACACGCCGCGTCAAACAGCATTCCCCCAAGTGTCATCTCCAACCTCTCAGTGACGACAAATTCCCTGAGAAACAAAGATCTGGCACTCTCCAAACTGTTGAACCCTAATTACGTATTTACAGAGATGGATCCACAACGCGGCTCCATCTCTGAGGGGGAGAGGGGATTGCAGTGAGGGAGTTGTTGGAGGGGTCACATTCCTGATCGTATTAATCTTTTCCCTCCTCGGGGCCGACTGTGAGCCGTCCATTTTCTCTCTCTCTCCCCCTGTTTAAGGCTCCCGTCAGGAAAGTAACTCCTTGCTTTGGATGCAGAGGGGATGAATGGGCAATGCATTACCTTTTCTTGGAGAACCGGGAGCTTATTTTGTCTTTCAAACCCTGAATAACTGCCATTTGCACAAAGCGCCTTTTAATCACATTACATGGCCAGAGCATGAATAGAGGACTTCCTTGGCCATTCTTCTGTCACACATATCTAGATCCTGTTTTATATGCAAGACTTAATCCACTGTCACTGCTTTCTCAGCACTGAAGTTTACCACTAAGGTGTTTGTGATTCGTTTTAGTGTACTGCTGTTTCATTGCCGTGCAGTTGTTGAAATCACTGAAGTGGAGATGACGATAAAAATTGAAAAGAAAAAAAAAAAGAAGAAAAAGTTTAGTATTCTGCTTCATGATGCGTTCATATTAGAGTGCGGGCGAAACTACATACCTCTTGACAAGCAGACAGGAAAATGTTTTGAAGCAGGCCCAGATCAAACTGGCTCATATAGTCTGAAAACAAAGTGTGTTATAACACTCAGATATTTAGAGAAACAGTGTGTTCCCTTTGTGTTAGCCTGTCTTGCTTTGGCAAAAGCTAAGCAGATGGAGAGTGTTAACAACGAATATTTTACTGAGCTTAAGATGCTGAATTCTTTTATGTTGTTCCTATGGAGAGAAATATAATCACCATCCAAGGCGCTTCTACAGAAAAAAGTGATGATTTTGACCGTGGATGCATTTATTATTCTGATTAATCACTTTCTGCTTTAATTAACATCCACACTCTAAGTTTGTCAAACAGTGAAATTTTTCCCCCTTTTACTGAAGCTAAACTAAGAATCTAATCTTCCAAATCTGCAGCTTCTGTCTCTCTCTGTCTCTCAAATCAATTTTCTACTTGTTTTCTCTGTTTGCATTTCTTTACCTAACTTCTGCTTATATCCGTTCTCTTCTCTATTTTATGTCTGTATGCCTGTCTGCCTACCTATCTGTCTCTCTCCAACTCCCTCTTGGCTTACATGTATAGCCCTGGATTCCAGAGTATCAGGTAAAAAAAACTTTCACTTTGCTTGAGAATTATATTCTTCATGCAAGATGTTTTTTTCTGGTCCAGCTGAACACCTATGTTTTGCTTATAAAAAAAAAAAAAAAAAAAATGTAAACTCTTGGTTTTTTTTTGTTTTTTTTAAAGAAAAAAAATAAATGGGTGAGCTCGCAGCTCAGTCATATCCTGTCACTCATGCTTAGTATTAGCTATTCAGCTCAATCACCATAAGGACTGTGCTTTACATACACAGTTGAGAGATTGAAATTAGAGCAGAAGCTGAAACGTGGCAAAGGCAACAATAATCTTCGGGAAAAACTACCTGCAAAAGCTTCTTTTCCAAATATTGAAACAAAGTTGGCAGGTACATCAGCTTTATGCCAGCAACCATTTACACTTTTTGTGCTCCCTGTAAGTTACAATAAGTAAATGTGTTTGTCAGTCTTAGCTCTCTGCCACCTCAGAGATAAGTAATTTTCTTCTCCAAATGTTTCCCTTTCCTCGGTCGTGTAATAGGAGCAGTCAAGATAGGATATAAAGGTAAATTGAACCACTACCCCCCCAGGGAGATTGTCACAAACAATCCCTCCCTTTTTCTCTGTCTTTCCTAGCACGGCGTTTATACACCTGTTCTATGTCCGAGTCGATCATAATGTTTCTGCTGTGATCCTGCTCCCCCCGATATGTCCCCTCATCTCCTGTCCGTCTTAACCAGCCTCACACCAGACTCCACGGTCCCTTCTCCCCACCCCACACCCCCCTGTCTTAATTCCCTGTGTCTGCCAGATTAAACGCCCCAAACTGGTGTGGTTTAGTCATTTTTCGGCTCCCTGTCTTCACCCTCCACTAGAAGGAATGTGATCTGACAGCAAGTGCTCTGTTTTCTGTATATGTAGAGACTCTTGATCCTCCCTCTTCTTCCCACACTTCTTCTCCTATTTACATATATACTTCCCTCTCCCCTTTGATGTTGCTGTTACTTCACATGAGTGTTTCTAACGTCTGCAATGGGCTGTTCCTACGTTCATTATTTTCAGGCAAAAGAAATGAACTCCTCTTAAATGGGATTTATGCAACTGTGAACTCAAAGAGAATGTTTTAAATATGCATTCAAATACAAAAAAAAAAAAAAAAAGTGAATTTGACTCCAATGCAGCCCTTGATTTGAAAATGACACTAAGAGAATTCACGGACCCAAATAGAAGTCAACTGAACTCAATAAGAGCCATTCAAACTTTGATTTAAACATAAAAAACTCCATCTGCCACAAGGATTTGACTCATCATGCATTTTTGGTATCTCCCATTGGCCTGTTAAATAAACAGCTCAGCAGGTTTCTCCCTTTTTTCATCCCATACATTTCACTTCTCAGTGCAGCTGAACCTGCTTCTGAAACTCATGTGAAACGACTGTAACTCCACACACCCTCCCCCACATCCCCAGTCCTGTCAGAGGTGTATCGTACTGTATGTTCACTCAATACTGTCTTTTATCATTTTTGTCCCTCCTCTACCTCTGTCCACTCAAATGCCCCCAACCCCTTTGCTCTTGTCTCCCCCCCACACTCCCTTTTCTACTCCTGATTTTCTTTCTCTGACTTGCTCGGATGTTTGACACATACATGATGTGTTGACAGACGGCTGCCCCGGGCTGTGCAACAACAACGGGAGGTGCGTCCTGGATCAAAACGTCTGGCACTGCATCTGCCAGTCAGGATGGAGAGGGCTGGGATGCGATGTAGCGACCGAAACGCTCTGCTCAGATGGCAAGGATAATGAGGGAGGTAGGAAGAAGTAAAAGCCTCGTACAAATAGTCTTTTAGCTTCAGAAAAATGTGTGTGTTTTTATGTGTGTGTTTGTGTATGTGTGTGTGTCACTTATTGTGCCAGACCGCAAATTGGCTTTGATGTGGCTCCTCAGTGACAGTGCAAACAAACAAAACAAATCAATCATACATAAACTCTCACTGGAAGGAATATGCAAATGTTGTAGCAGAGCAGATTGTTCAACAACGTGCTTTAAAATATACAGTAGATCAATTATAAAAAAGTAGTTGAGACTAGAATTACTATTAATACCCCACAAGCTGGATTTTTAATAAACTGCTCCTCAGCCTGATCAACAAGCCCAGAACTTTTGAGGCTCATATTAGGTGACACACTTTTCAATAGTTCATACTTTAATGTCAACTCAGGATCTCTGCTGTCACTTTAATGAACTTAAGTTCATGTTAGAAGTCATCTGTGTGCACCAGAGCTCAACAAAGTAATGGAGATGCTCACGTTTTCTTTGTCAAGCCCTAACACATCCAGGTCAACAAGGCTTTCCCTCCCTGACTCAACTGTCCCTCCTGTTTTCCAGATGGGCTCATCGACTGCATGGACCCAGACTGCTGCACTCAAATCTCCTGCCAGGGTCAGACCTACTGTCGTGGCTCACCTGACCCCACTGCCATCGCAGGCCAGGGCCAGAGTTCAGCCGCCCAGCCCACATCTAAAGGCTTTTATGACCGTGTCAGTTTTTTGATTGGTCCCAGCGGCAGTCATGTGATACCCTGGGATAACCCGTTCAACAGCAGGTAAGCGGCTTAATGAATTACTGACAGCTCCTTAATGATTTGGATCACGTTAGCTGTTTGCTGTCTCATTACCAGTTGGGGAGAGGCACCTGTGTTTGTGCAGCCACTCTGAAACGTCAAAGAATCTCACATCTCTTAGTCTGTGCAGCCCCACTGACAAGTGTGTTTACGGTGGTATCGCTGCCACAAGCATTTTTTTTTTTTTTTTTTAACAAGTGAAGCTTAAGTAGCTCAAGAGCTCTTGTTCCTTGCGAAAAACATCCTTGATGGCTGTAAGAACACGAGGATAAGGTTTCTTACACCAAGGTAACAACAACAACAACATGTGGTCTTCCAAATTGGAAAGAAAAGCACAGCAAACATTTCTCTGAAGAGACTGTTTTCACTGCACATGAATGTATATCTTTTATCAGAAACCTTTTTTTTTTTTAAATCATCAACAAGCTGGCCATCACACATTGTATTTGAATATCTGAGGCTGGCCCACTTAAATAGACTTTCTCTTTGATATTAGCAAGAAAGGGTTTCTTTCTAGAAACTGTCTCTCCAACAGAGAATCACATTAAATCAGCCGCATGAACAGAGAGTCTGCAAAGAGCCAAGAAGTCAATGCTGTTTTTGTGCTATGTAACAGCAGACAACAGGAAATGGATTTTTGTTTTGTACATTATTATTGGGTGCAAGATCTATAGAAATTACACATATTGTGGCTATTATTTGATACATAATTAGCTACATTTTCCATTTTGCAAGTTCATAAAGTTGCCTTTTAGAGGCGGGGGACTGTTAAGTGTTGCACATAGTGTTACTTTTTAGCCACGCTAGTTGCATGACTGTGCACGGCAATGTTGATCTGTCGTTTAGCCCACCGCTTTGCTCCAAGTGTCTGAAGTGTCTCAGTAACTACTGTATGGATGGGCTTAAAATTTTGTCCAAACACTCATATTCCCCTCAGGATGAATTGAAGCCTCTTTGGCGATCTCTTAGCATTTAATCAAGCATCATCATCAGCTCAAAATTTTAATTTGTCCAATTCGTTTAAGACCTTGAAGGAGCTATTTGTAAGTTTTGCTATTGCCAGCGTTGGTATTAACAGCTGTTTACTTATCAGTCTAGAAGAAACGTTGTGAGTTCACCATCACACAAATCAAAAATCAGCTGTCTCCAGCTGTGGAAAAAGCAATACCAATCTTAACGCTTGTCTCTACCACCTCTTTTCTCCTACTAAAGTTAGCATGCTAACCAGCTAGCCCCAGCCCGTCTGACTCACTGTAGCCTCCAATCTGCCCTGAAGATGTAGCGCTGCTCAGAGACCGTATTATAACTTCTTCTGTAATTGGAACAATGGCTAACGCTCTTGTCAAGTGACAGTTATCACAACTCGCTCCTGGCCAGAAACCACATTCAGCGGCAGAGAAAACTTAAAAATAACCCCTTTTAAAAGTGAATGAAATTTACATGTGCTTTGTGTTTAATGCTAATTAGCAAATCTCAGCATGCTTTCATGTTAAGAACAAGATGGAGAACGTGGTAACCATTATACCTGCTAAACATCAACATGCTAACGTTAACTGAAATCATTGCTGGGTCTGAACAGACTCACAGACCAGCTAGCATGGCTATAGACATTTCCCTCACATTACTTTTAGTTGTAGGATTTATTTTCCTTTGCATATCACTCATACAGTAACCACAGTAGCTACCTACAGCGCAGTGAATGTGAACAAAGTGTATTGAACCTGTGACCTTCTAGTTTTGGGTCTTTCTTTTCATTCATGACACCTTGCAATGTGACCGCACATTTTTCTACAGCTTGTTCCAGAAACTAAAGTTTTAAGGTGTTTATCCAAGGTAGAAACAATGATTGAAAAGTTTCATATAAAGGGACAGAACACTCTACCCAGTAATAGACTAGCAGGCTACATCAATATGCAAACTGAGGAGACATAGTTATATTTTTCACCAAGAGCACACATCTGTTCACAATCAAGAGTAGAGTTTATTTTGTGACTGATGTAGAGGAAAATGATTGCCAACTGTGTGCAGAAGGCTTTGGGAATATTTCCTCCAATAGTTTAAAGTAATCCTTATGTAAATAGCATGCTTTACTGAAAATATAGAATGAGGCAATTCCCCCCCAGCCGGGTTCTCAGTAATCCTCATCCTCATTGTCTTCAGCTTACTGTCGATTTCATGTCTGGCAGTGGCATTAGCTTTCTTGCTCAAAATATTCATTTGCCTTTTTATCTCCTTGTAGAAGTTAGTTTTACAATCAAAACATCATGGTGCATTTTAGAAGCTCAGCAAACATACATACCACTAAATATGACAAAATGAATTACCTTTTTTTTATTGTATCTTATCAGCACAAACATTACACATGTGAAATAATTTTTGGGAAGAGTCACGTAATGAAGTCGAATTTAGTCATGACAGAGTTTGTTTGGAGACCCATATTTTTCAAATATTCATTTGAGGTTATAAAGTGAATTATTTATTGACAGCCTTTGCAGAGTATACATTATAAAAAAGTCTCTGACGCGCTTGAACAATGCCAGCAGAGCATCAAAACTTCCAAAAGCAGCGGTGACTGTTATGTCTAGTCGTGGAGTATCTGATGTCTTAACAGTACAGTGATGGGAAACAGTTAGAGGTCATTCCTCTCCCTCCATTTTTAAGAATGCATTGTGTAAGCAAAGAGAAAGGGAGCAGATTTCAGTGTGCGGTCGGGTTTCAGAACTCGGCAGTGAACTCGTCCCTCGTACAGCACAGAGAATAAAACATGTGTTGTGGTTTCGGCCCCCCCACCCACGCTCCCTGCCACCACCACCACCACCAGTCCCCCAGCTGTATCACGAGTCCCAACACAAGTCTCCCAATGGGTTTTCAGATGGTGTTTTTTTTACTGCCGGTGTGAGACAGTGACAGATATGAATGATTGTATTATATGATTCATTTCTGGGGTCTCAGCAGGTGGTGTGAGTTGCCGTTTGTTTTGGAGATTCGGCTCTTGTAGCATCTGTCTGCCTCTCTAAAGATTAATAGAGACACAGGGAAGAAGGAGTGAACCTTCGCCGGGGCTCTTAAGTGGCCTTGTTCCCCGAACCGGTAAATAAAGGATGGGAGACGGTTGTGCCAGGCGTGGAGCGGGAGGGAAATAAGAGGGGCTAAAGCTGTTGATCATCCCCGTCTCATATACGTAATGACCCGGAGATAAAGTGGCAAAATGAGACATCTTTTGCCCACCAGTGACAAATGCAGAGGGAACACTTTTAAAATTCTGCTCTGTGGTTGAGAAGTGGGGAATGATTAAATGTTGATGGAGAAATATTGCATTGTCTCCTCTACTTACTTTCAAACAAAGGACTGACTTAACAAATTACTTCACACTTGAGAATATAGGAAAGAGAAGCAGTGTTGGCCAAGTTTTACCTGAAGGGCCAGCGCTCATGTTGAATAATCACAGAGGATATCTGAGGCTTTAATCATGTATGAACCTTCCGTGTCTGTGATTTATGAAGCAAAAAACGTCAAAGAAAATACAGTTTTTTCAGTAAAAGCGAGGGAGGGGATCCTGGAGGTGGAGAGCCTTTTGACCAGAAGCAAATCCATTTGCCAGCAGGGAAAATATGGGTGGGTGGGGAAAGTGAATGAGTAATTCTCTCCCATGCTAGAATAACTACCACAGAGGTGGCCTTAAGTGAAGTATTTAACCCTCCCCACCTGCTCTGGTGGCACTGCTCTTTGGCCAGTAGTAGGAGGTAGGTTATATAAGGCAGCCACCAGGTATGAATGTAAGGAGAAAAAAAAAAACACAGGTGGCAAAGAAGATCTTTGTTCAGAAAACCTTTCCTGCATTTATTTATTTATTTGTTCCTCCATAGACTTCAAACTAACAAAAACCTTCATGTTTTAACATTTCACTCCTCAACAGTTTGTATTTTTTGTGTTCAAGTTACATTTCCTTTTCACATCGGCACTATTTATGACTTCACCTCTCTAAACTGCTGTGGCGATTCGTTTGTATTGTAGCATTGCACTTCTTTTGTCAAACCCCCTTTTCATTTTTTTTTTTTTCTGTGTGACAGTTTGCCTCCAGCGTTGCATTTTGTTGTTCTGAATTCCTATAAAGTGCCTCTTGACACGTCAGGCGCCAAGCTTTGCAACTTCTCACATCAAGAGGATATCTGTAACCGAGCTGAAGAGCTTGTTTTAACACAATTGTTGTTGATATATTATCTTTCATCACAAGTATTACCACAGACATTTATCACGCTAGCAAGCACAAGACTTGGGTACGACATTGACAAAAGACTCATTTTTGAAAGTAAAAGTACTTGCAAAGAATAATCACGCTTTGATCGCATCGTCTCGAAAATACAATTTAGGGTAAATTCTTAATTCAGCAAGGTCAGAGCGATAACAATACTGTGAATATTTCACTCACGAATTTCATTTGATTTGCCCACTGCTGAATATATTGTACACTTCATTTACCAAGTGGAGTTTAACAGGCTGATTATTTAACTGCGTGTATATTTCAGGTTAGCTAGATAAGATGTGTATTTTACATTCAAAGCTTTGATGCCCACTGTTTTCGGTGCTGGCCTCACAGACTGAATTGCCCTAAAGAGCTATATGTTTGTATGTTGCATCCTGTCTCTACATAATATTGCTTTTAATAGAAATAGAGCTTAAGCATGAGAAGAAATTTACATCAATTTCTGCGTCCTTGTGGAATATAAATGCTGCAACATTCTGAAAAATCTTTATAGTCCTTGATGTCTTGAAACCCTCATCCTATTGAATTATGGGCTTCTAAAAGCAGTAAACAGACACAAAGAGGTGCTCTGTGAGGTGGCATTTTCATGAATAACAGACACTGACATGTGTGTGCTTCTAAGGCTCAGTAAATCATACCTCCCTGCTCATGCCGCTGGCAAAGGAATAACTGTTGTTAGCAACTGATGCCGTAGCCGCTTGTTGATGCCGACTGGCATTGTTTGTTTACTCAGCCCTTTCTGTGTTTGTTTGCCCACGCAGCCTGGCATCAGTCATCCGGGGTCAGGTCCTCACAGGAGACGGGACACCGCTGATTGGAGTCAACGTGTCTTTTCTGCACTATCCAGAGTACGGCTACACCACCACGCGGCAGGATGGCATGTAAGGGAGTCTCTATGCACACACGCATCCATAGGTGCCACATGCAGGTACACAGTGATCCATCTACATTTACCAACACTGATTTACATGTCCAAATAAACATGAGCAGTCTCTCACAGGCAGCTCAGCCTTTAGGTTCCACCTTTGCTCTTGCGGTGATTTATCTGTGCTATGCACTGCTGTCCCCAGACCAGTATGGAAAAAATTACACAGAAAGGCGTTCAGTGGTAGGAGAGTCGTCCTGGCAGTTATCCAGAAAGCATTCAAAACAAATCGAAACAGCAGCACATTGTGCCCCAGAACAATTCCTCATGCAAATGTCACAGTGGTGGAGGCCATTTTGAACCAGGCTGTTTAAAATGCATTGAATCAGCAAGGGTAGAATCAATCTGCCCACGGTGTAGTAAAACATGGGATTACTATCTGACCTTCTCCTGCTATTACCACGGGCAGCTCCTTAATAATAGGAGTGCAAATACATACAAGACAAACGTATGTCACATATTTTACAGGAAGGGTTCACTTCAGGTAGGAGCTTAATTTTGCAGATGCTCACCAGAGATAGTGAACCAGGTCGTCATTCAAATGCAGCAGACAGAGGCCATGTTTATGTGTTGACAGTGTGGAATAAAAGGCTTATGAGTGGCAGAGAATTGTACAGCTGTTGTTATGTAGGACAATCCTTGAGTCCCCAGATAGCTGAGGATTAGCTGATTTCTTCAGATATTCTGCCCTGTAACTCTTCTGACAAGGAGCGTGATAAATGGTCGGGGATAATCACACTTGGTTAGCCAACAGATCCGCTCAGTATGTTAAGAAGGAGGGGGGGGCAGCATCAAAGCCTGGCCTCTTGCAGCTGTGAGCTCCCCACTGCCCAAAGTGGAGAGAGCTCGAGAAGGAAGCTGTTGTAGGTCAGCTGCACAGCTTGGCTGTTGGCGCGTGTGTCCGTGTGTGTGTGTGTGTGTGTGTGTGTGTGTGTGTGTGTGTGTGTGTGTCATCCTGGGTGTGGGTTCATGCATGAGAGATGTGCATAAGGATTCAAATCTGTGAGGGTGTGTGTCTTTGTGCATGTGAATGCATGCAATGTCACCACACAGATGCTTTACCCCCTGGGTAGTGGAGCTCGCCGAATATATAGAGCAGCACTTCAAAGACTCGCCCTTCATTTCCAAATCAGTAACTTTTCCCTGAGTAATGTCGTACTAATTAAAACCAGTTCACCAGAGGAAACTCCCAGGACGCAAGACTCCAACCATATTCAACCAGAAAGTGTCTTCTTACGCCATGCCTGGTTAAACAAAAGTCATAAATTAGACTCAGTGAATGATAATAATATATGGAGGCTGTACGGAGGGAATTCACTTGAAAGGGAAAAGTTCTCTCTTCCATTGAAAAAGTATTATCAGGCTTAGTCTTGACATAAATATTTACTTTGCTTCTTGGCACTTCAAGTTAAATTACAAAAAGTTATAACAGCCCACGTTTTGGCCATCATTTTAATCCATAATGATAAAATCTTACACAACAAGTTAATTGCTGAGATGTGGAAATGTGACAAGATTGCTAAAGAGAAGTCCTGAGGGGTGAGAAGCAGCAGTACTCGTACAGTCATACAGGCTTCAAACAAACCCTCATTCACCTTTAACCTACTGTTCTTGTCTTGCACACACTGAATTCTTGTACAATAAGTGATAAAGTGGTTTATAGAAAGAACTGACTTGTTTACACAGTGTCTGATGATCTGGCGGCTTGTATATCTCGCCCAGTCAGATTTTGATCTTCCGATGTTGAAATGTTCTCAGATCTCAGCATTTACTTTAGTGAGTATGTGATGTCATCATGCCAAAACTATGAAAGTAAGTTTTAATTGACTGGCAGCTTCTGCAAATCCGAATCTAGTATGTTTATAGTTCATGAATGTACTGTTTATCCTGTCACTTACTGTTTGTGTTTTACAATGTATTTTGCATGTTTCCATTTTATGATAATTTCTTAAGGTTTGACCTCCTGGCCAATGGCGGTGCTTCTTTGACACTGAGCTACGAGCGTGCCCCGTTCCCCACGCTGCACCGCACGGTGTGGCTGCCCTGGAACGTTTTCCATGTTATGGACACCGTGGTGATGAAGCGGGAAGAAAACGACATCCCCAGCTGCTACCTGACCGGCTTGTTCAGACCCAACCCCCTCATCCTGGCCACGCCCCTCTCCACATTGTACAAGACCTCCCCGGAGGACAGTCCCATCATCCCAGAGACCCAGGTGAGAACGCTGTCACAGAGCGAACACGGGGGCATCACATTACATGGCTTTTATGGTCAATTCCAAATTCCTGCTCGTATCTGATTGTTGTGAATGGCTTTAATAATTTAACCCATGTTTGATCCCAACATTACAAGCTGCAGTGTTCAACTCGACACAAATACGGAGTAATGATAATGCTGTTATCTTCCTTTCACCATGGCTTCTCTCGCTTATTTTAAATAGAGTCAGATTTGTCTTTCAGTTTGCCTTTGAGCTTTGATTGAATTCAGGCGTCTCCCCAAATACTAAGCCATAAATTGTCTCATAGCAACACTGATAAATTCTGAGGGCACATCGCATGGAGGTTACATGCCTCAGGATTTTGGTTTGTATCCATTTGGCTCAAATCAGGGTTGAAAATCCCTAAATGCAAAATGTGGCTCTGCAGCTTTTACTGTTTAAAGTGGTTAGAAAAAAATATATCTGTGTTATATTTTAGGGAAAATATCCAAATCGTCTGGACATGCTTCAGCATGAGTATCACGGCAGTCTGAGATGCAGCCTAGTCAAAAATTGGGACTCTGCAATAAAAAGAGAGTGAAACTTGTCAATTATTAGAGTCGTGGTGTTCAAGTAAAAGTATTTATTTCTCTCACAGACTCAAATAATGAAGAATTAATTTATTGCCGGTGGAGTTGGCTCAATTTGCATATAGACTAATGTAGTCTGTGGTTTGGCATAAGAACTTATTTTAAATATTTTGGCTACTCAACAGAAACTGGTGATGTTTGCCTGGACTGTCTGAGATATAATAGCCTGTATGTCTGTAACTGGCGCAACAAAAATCTCTTACATGACAATAAGGGTTTGTTCTGACCTGAACCCCAATGTCAGAAGTGCAATATATCATGTTATATATTACATCACATAATTTTCTGTAATTCGTCATCCTCTGCATTAAATACCAGCAAACTCCTGTTGCTCCTGTTACTTACAGTAGGTCTAAACTTCACACTGTGTATTTGGCACCAGACTGACTGCTAATTAAATTCATAGGTCCTTCATGAGCAAGTGGCCATACCAGGCAGTGACCTTAACCTGGTCTACCTGAGCTCCAGGGCAGCTGGCTACAAGCCCATCCTCAAGGTGCTCCTGACCCAGGACCGTCTCCCCTTTGGCCTGATGAAGGTCCACCTGATGGTGGCCGTCATGGGCCGTCAGTTCCAGAAGTCTTTCCCTGCTTTCCCCGACCTCTCCTACACCTTCATCTGGGATAAAACAGACGCCTACAATCAGAAGGTCTTCGGCCTGGCAGAGGCTGTGGGTGAGTCCCTGCTCTGAAGCGCCAACTAAAGATGTTGTGTAAGCATAGGTTCGCTGATGGATACTCGTGCTACCTCCAGGCAATGAACCTTGGTTGAACTTTTGAAGATTGATTTAGTTTTTTTGAAATTGAGGATTATTTAGTCAGGGACTGCTTTTATTTCCATGTGCAATAAAGATATAGAAGGTGGTGTGAAATGGTGAAATCCCCCAGTGAGGCATTTTTGAAGGCCAGTGCTCTTTTGCTGACTTCTGTGTTTTGCATGTATGATATTTCAGTAGCAGTGCACTGATTAGAATATTGCCTATGAGGCAGTAGTTTGAAAAACCACAGCAAGGAGTCAATAGTCACAATGAAATCTAATGACAAATACTAACAGAATCTTTTGATCAGAGCATACGTAACAGGACATCTTGAACAATTGTTATTTTTTTAGAAGAATAATTTTAAGTGTCATCTTAAGGATGTACTTAGGTTCATATTCCTGTTCATGTTCCTGTTTGTGCAGAAGTACATGCACTTGCAATTTTACTAACTTGCACAAATTTTTTCAAAGGCTGAGGGATTACGTTAAGAAGGATGAATGTTAGAGCACTCCAGCTTACATGTTTCCGAGAAAACCCCCACAACCCTGACAATTAACAGGATTCACTCATGGCTTATGGCCGTGAACATACCAATGTGTTTGTGAGTGTAATGTGCTCCATCTGAGCCTTTATTGTTTAAATAATTCCTGCCACTTTACACACTGTTTCACATTGTGGTTTGTTTGCATTTACACAAGATAAAACAGACAAATGAGAGGAAAGCGCATAAAATATAAACTGCGCAGGTGAGACACAGAAACCCCATGGGTCTCCTAAAATCATCCCAGCTGGGGAAAATTACATAGTCAATGAGAAAGCAGCAAGTACAGAAAACAGCTGCAACGTGTGCTGAATGTCTTACGGTGTACAAGCCTCATTGCTGCCGTAAGCGTCAGGTAAGGAGGTTGCAGCCTTGCTCACCATAGGCATCTGCTGTCATTACTTTCAGTGTCAGTGGGATATGAATATGAGTCCTGCCTTGATGTGGTGCTCTGGGAGAAGAGGACGGCGGTGTTACAAGGCTATGAACTGGATGCCTCCAACATGGGAGGGTGGATGTTAGACAAACACCACATATTGGACATTCAGAATGGTAAGAAATGTTCATATATTCAGTATGCGTGTGGGGTAGAGATAGGTGGCCTCTTAGGGTTACAAGCAGGCGGTCTTTACCCTGAATCACCGCAATAAATATCTGAATCAGAATGAAATATGGTTCGTCATCCCATCTGGAGATAATAGAGGAGAATTTTGAAGGGCTGATCATTCACAGTAATGATAGAATAAATCAGGGAATAAGTCACCAGGGTGCAGGGCTCACCACGGTTCCACACTACTCAGCTATTTTAGGAAGAAGACGGCCTCACGGCGGCTCATGAAGGCTTATGCTTTTGATGAACAGGCATCATGTTTAATTCTTGCATTAATTCTATAAACTAAATGAATTTCTTGCTCTGACATCAATCAGAATCACTTTAATCGCCAAGTACAATAAATGGACAAGAGTTTGTCTTTGTCGACCTGCTGCAGAGACACGAAGAAGTGAAACATGCATAATGGAACTATCAGATATACATACAGCATTGAGTCATTTCCGGGGTTATGGTACCAGGAGGTCACACTCTGTAATCTGGAGAAGCCAGTGCTATGTTACAACTGCGCAGGCAGTAATATGACTGCAATTATAAGAACTAGGCCTCAGGGTAGTGTGCATTGTCAGTTTGCCAGGCCGCTGTTTTGACATTAAACCCACTCCAGCTCATAATTGTTGTTCCAGTTGTCCAATGTAATTTGTGTCCCTTTCATCTTGAAAGTAGTCAAGGTTACAGTCTTGGCCTTCAGCAGAGTCCTTAGACTCTCACTGTCAGACTGGAGATTGTAACTGGATGTTCAGTTGTTTCAGATTTTTTAGCATAGATAGATAGATAGATAGATAGATAGATAGATAGATAGATAGATAGATAAGTTAGATTTTTGTGTCTTTCAGTCTCAGAGAGTTTTCTCAGGGATTTTCTTTGATGTTCCTTCACTGACAGCATCGCTGCCGAAGAGCTCAGCTTGGCTATGATCGATTTTTTTTTTTCTTCTGATTCGACTTTGTTATTTTCATCACTGAGGAAGAGAAAAGGTGAAGCAGTGCAAATGTTAGAGCTGATATAATTTGTAGATGTGGACCGGATATCTTCAATCAATCTTTCTCTTCTTTGCGCAGTTTTTTTGTTTATAGTCAGTTACATAACAGGTTCAGTGGAGTGTGTTTATAGTGTGTGGGTCAGCAAGTATATTGAACTGTCCTGATGTACTTTTTAATCAAGTCAAAGATGGTTTTCAGAGGTTGTTGTGTTGAGAACAGATGAACCAAATTCAACCACTTATTTTAAGATGAAATATTCCTTTATGTGATCTTCAGAAGGAGGCAATATGACCTGATACTCAATGATATCTGTATTAACACCCCTACAAAGCAACATCTAGCATGGCCTAGCATGCCTTTCTCCTAGCTCCCACTCTTGAGAGTTTTATTGTACACCTACACTCGCTCACTCAGAGGTCTCCCCATTCACCTAACAGGTAGGAGTATTGTGCTTTTCTGATTCACTCCCCTTTGCAGAGCTCTGTAGGAGCTGAAATAAAGTCAATTCCCCAAAAAGCAGCAAAAATGCACAAATTTAGCTCGATGAGCTTTTATCAGGCAGCACGTTGTCCCAGCAGCCATCAACACTTGAGTGTGCATCACTATGAAGCTGCTTCTCAGTAAAAGCCGCTGCTAGTAATTACTATGTCACAGATGCATTTATATTCTGTGCAATAGAGGGATAAATCACTTTAAAATGAAATTTCATTTGTTTCCTTTCAAGTGAAATGCCCGATGCTCAGGGTTCAGCAAAGGTTTGGTTCCTAAATGACACAACGTATCATTACAAAATGGTACGTATTTATTACCTCTGTGTGTGATTAAATTGTAGTTTATAAGGCGCCACCAGTAGGTCCTGTGAGGTTGAAGAGGTTAATGAGGTTCACTGGTTTAACAGCACACCATTAAGGTGTTTGTGTGGCTAATTGTGCATGAAAATAGATGGTGCTGATACAGAATTTGAACTGCCATATATAATGAATTCTTTCAGTCTCTACTGTCTTCAAAACACAAGCAACACAAGCTGCCCAATCAAAATTTTTGTGGTCTCCATGTGGTATTTCTATAGCCCTGATGAATAGTTACACATATGCAGAGGTTTACATGAGCTCTGGAGCCTCCTCACATGTCCTCTGCAGCTGCCTGACACACAATATAAATCCGGCTTTTGCCACTGTGTCTCTTTGGCCTGGTCCATCGAGCTTTATGTAAACCTTAGAGGTTATTTCCGTTACTAGATATTTTGGCAACCAGAGAAAGTCTGTTTTTAAGGAGGGAGGTTTGTGCAACCAGAACTCTGCCTACTTCTTGAATGTAGTCTTTTATAGCATCTTTCATGCACACCCACCAATTGGCAGGGGCAATAACATCCATTCCATCATACTCAGTGGGTTTGCACAGTAAAATCATCCTGCATGTATATTAGGTCCTCTCACATCTCCGAGATTGCACAAACTGTCTTTTGTCGGATATGTTTGTGGAAAACATGTCAGAAAACCAGTTTCTGAAACGGGAGTCTTCCTTTACTTTGTTCAGACCTTGATAGTACTTTGTCCTGCGTCTTTGTTGAACATTACAAGAACAGACATAGGGGCCCATTGCCGAACCCAATCTGTCAAGCCATTCAGAATGTGAAGTTTGTGAAGTGCGCAAAAGAACACTGAAATATGCCTCTAGCTTGACTGCTGCTGGCGCGTTGCTTTTCATCCCACCTGTCTCAAAGTACAGCACACCCATCTCCAAAGCCTTCGCTGTGGCGGCATCACAGTTGGAGTTGCAGTTGTTGTGAGATGCATTTGTGATCAACAGATAGGTGCAGCATGTGTGATATGCTAATGTATGCTGCATCCTTTATTAGATTGAGCTGTGCTGTGTCTGGATTTATCAGAAAATTGGATGTTACTGTGCATGAAAAATCATCATGTGCAGGGTTGTAAGTGTACGTGGAAGCACTGATGACAGAAATAAAACAACAACCAGATGGTGTCGAGTTTTTCTTATGCAGTAAGTGCTGCAGCCTCCCCAAGGCTTTTTCACACTTTTCACTTGTCCTGTTACAACACCGCCCCAAAAATAAATGGCAAAGTCTGACTAAATTTAAAACATTCATAAATAGTTTAGCAAACTTGTGTTGTTCTGTCTCATTTACCCCCGTCTGACAGGAGCTTAATCAATTTCCCGAAAGGGTTTCATGCTCCAATCCTATTAGCTCGACCCAAAGACAGTGAGCTCTGTGAGACTGTGAAATGGTTTTGTTAGCGACTTTGGGATGCTAGTTTATACAGGGTTCACATCAAAGTATCATAACCCTATCTGTAATCCTATCTGCCTTTGCCCTCACACATATTCATTTTTATTACTGAGGTTGTGAGTAGGCACCTAGTTTTATCCGCATGCATTTTCTCAATCTGAACTGAATTATTCAGTCTTGCATCCAGCCACTTTTGGACATTTGAGATTTATGGCTCACGTGGGTTTTTGGGCAGGGGATGCAGTTCGATATCCTCGGTCGGCATGAAGATGAATCCAAATATCACTGTTTGCCTTCATTGCTGCTCCAGTATTGATTCTTTAATGCTGTAAACCTTGACTAATGTCCTCACCCAACACGTTAGCGAGCGGTGGTCCTCCGCAGCTGCACAGCGGTTTAGCTCCAGACATTTGCTATCGCTCTTTGTTGTGACTCCTGCTTCATTTTCGCACCACTGCAAACATCTGAGGACCTTTTCTCTCATCGTTTATGGCAAAAGACCTGAGCAAAAGCCGTCTCCCTCTCTCTGCCTCCACTCCAGAGCCTGTCAAACTAGATAACGCAAATTGCTGGTGTCTGTGCTTTAGTCATGTCCTCC
>NW_019525660.1:1046512-1092720 GCF_002814215.2 Seriola lalandi dorsalis | reverse complement strand
CCCCCCCCCCCCCCCAATCTGCAGCTTGTGTCTATCTAGTGTAAGAGAACTGATTCTTTATTGGACACAGGCAGAGTTCAGAAACGCACTGTCTCAGAGTGTACTTACTGTACAGCTCACACACTTTGAAGCAGTAAGATGTTTCCTGCCCACTTTTAGCCTCGACCATGGCGAATGAGTGCAAGCCCGGTGGTATTGTAGAGAATGACACAGTGCAAGGGAGAACAAAGAAGGACAGGGTGCAATTAAGACTCTCCTGCTCCTCCCCTACCAATCTCTGTACTCTCTATGTGTCACCAAGGTGACATTGCTCAGGGCGCTCTCAGTTTTTTATCAGGTATTGAGGTTCGGCCTTGCATTTGTACCATTAATCATCTCGAAAGCCGTGATGTCGGCAATAAAAAAATGTTTTTTCCCACTACATGACTAAACTTTGCCTTTTATCAAAGAAATGATTACGTTCTGTCATGACTCTGAGAAAGGAATCGAACAAATTGTCACCAATGCATGAATATGCATTATAAGAGAAGGTAGTGAAGGAGGCCTTGCAGTTTGGGACAGTGTAATGTGGAATTATCGCTTCCATATACAGGAGGTAGGAATGTGAATACAGCAGAGCGAAAGCATATTTCTGTCACAGCGACTCTTTTAGTTTTCTATCTTCAGCTTCATTTTCTGTGATTGAAAATGGCCTTCATGTTTCCTCCACGTCTCTACAGTCACATTCACTTCATTCATTATACTTCATTTCTTTTTAATGCACTTTTATATTTTGATTTGTTTTTCAATGTCTTCCCGTTATTATTTGGAAAAATCTCCACTACTGTCGGAGCCTAACTGTGTCTGAGTGTTTAATAATGTGGTAAATGCTGCGTGACATGCAGTTACATTACATTATAGGCTGTGTGATAGTTGGATGGAGCAGTACCGGAGTTATCTTGGAGTAAGAGAGACAACAGATTCTCAGAGTTTCTAAAAAGCCTGTTCTATTTTTTTTTCTCTTGCTTTTTCCCAACTTCTATCCAAAACTCAAAGACGCCTCCACACATTAATTTACTAGTCAATGAGCAAACACGTCCCTAATGGTTGGTCCATTCAGCTGCCATACTTATACTTGGACTTGAAGTCTCCTCTGCAAAATCTGTTAGTGAGTATTAGTTTGTTTGAGTCTTATGCAGAAAAACACAACTTTGTATAAATTGTATTTCTGCTTATCTCACATGACAACAGTAACTGCATCTCGTCTCAGAGAAAGTTGTGTTTACATATATATATATATATACATATACATATACATACACATACATATCTTTAAAGACTCTGAAGCCATTTTAGTCTGGTCACTTTTGGAAGTCCTCTTCTTTTCGGCCTGGGGCGCCGGATAGTCAGAAACCAAATTCCCATCAGAGCAGCTCTCCAGCTGAGACGTCACTAGCTTGATCCTCGCAACAATCATCAGCAGTAATGTGTCATGACCAAGTGTCCTTGAGGGAAGAAAACTGAACTGAACCTTAATCTGCTCACTCACTCCACAGTCTGCTCCACAGAAGAGCAGCCCAAGTTGTGCATGTCTGAGAGAATCAAAGTGAAAGAGTAGAGTGTCTCTACTAAGTGTGGACTGATCGTGGGGGGTAGTTGATGATTGATTAGTCTATTTAATCCATTCCATTATGCTGTCTAATAGCCTATGGTAAGACTTGTGTGTACAGTAAACTGTGATGGAAGTGTAAATAGAGAGGACCACGGCAGCTTGCCAAAATGACCTCAGCATTAATGTTTTGTTTTTTTTTGTTTTTTTTTTCTTTTAAAGCTGAACACCAGCCAAACTGCAAGACGGCTATGCTGCTGTAACTGATCCATGTCCTACACACTGCATTAGGCTCCTGGATATGAGAAGCGTCTTTGTCTTTCCCGAGAATGTTAAGGAGCCATTACACAAACAGACATTAAGATTCTGGTCAGAGTACCAAGCTTATTTGTTATTTGTAGCTATGTTTCTGGGTGCAGTGTAAACCTTCCAGCTCAACTGAGAGTTTTCATCGCACTGTGTGTTTCATTCATTTAGCAGACACATGGATCACAGATCAATTAAAGTCCCAAGGTCGCGCATTTGATGGCGTCACGCATAAAGCCGTCCCCCGGACCTATTTGTCTTTGTTAGAAGCTCATGTATAGCGCTCTCGGATACAAAAGACGGATTGGTCAGATCGTCCTGTCGAGAGTCTCGCCAGACCGTGGCTTCATTTGAATTTGCCCTTCAATCAATTAAATCAATGAGAGGAACTAATCAGAGAAAGGACAAGCAGCATGGCCGCACGCTTGATTTCACATACATCCAGGGTTATGAAGGCTTACGGGATAACAACATTATGTGGCCATTCAGTGGAGTCATAGATCCACTAATTAGGACAGAGGCAGTGTGAACTCAAACAAGTTGCTGGATGTGAATAATTAAGTGCTTCTAGCATGCACTTCTTCCCTTTGATGTGCTTTTCCCCTTTGAAGAGAGTCCGACTATATAACCCCCCTAAAAAAAAAAAAAAAAAAAGGCCAGCAAGTTCTCAGTGAAACATACGCGCAGTTATAAGGGGAGGTACAGTGTACTGTATTTATGTTCACCACCTCTCTGTGACCTGGAGAGGACAGGCTCCCTGTCAAGTAAAAAGAACATAATTTTAGATCAAATATACTTTAGCTTTGTGGAGGGTGGAGCAGTTCTAGAATAATGCATGGGACAGAATTATTAGGGTATATCACTTAAATTGATAGTCAACCGGATACCTGTGTACTTCCAACTGCTCACTGCACTATTTCAATCTGATCTCTGTTACTTGATCTAATACTTTGGATGACTGTAGTCTAAAAGTTATGATGAGAGCCTAATTAAACACCCTTAAATTATATATTAAACAAACCACACATTTATATTTTTTTGTTATGACAAAATACTTCCTAGTTAGGGCCAAAGGAATGTAGTAAGTAACCCTAGTTTTACTAATGCTTCCAAGAATTTGCATTAAGACTTCAATAACCGGAGTCAGCTACTTCACACTTTGGAGATTAAGAACTATTTGAAATAAATGTCTTAATATATCCTTGCATATTGAGCTAAATAAGCCAAATATGTTTTAATTTGGCCATTTTATAGAAAGTAGTAACCATTTATAAGCTAAACTGGAGACCATCTTGCAATGGTATCACACCAGCCGCCTGTCAACATGTTTACATTCTGACCAATGAGTACTCAGTAGTTATTACTGATAATTACTTATAATCTGCCACAATATGTGTCACAGCTGGAAATTAAGGTGCTTTTTGTAACATTCCACTCATAAATTCATAGGTTTCATATGTGTAATTAATTAATTAAGTAGGTGACGGTATTGTTTCCTTTTTTGTTTTTTTTTGTTTTTCTTGTCCTTCCTTATAGTAATAATATTTTGACATTTTGGAAAATATGTCAAAGTGTTTTTTTGAGTTAGATCAGAGGGATGATGTCAGTGTGTTAGCCTATCCTGGCCTAGCAACACAGGAAGGAGAAGAAAAAATATAACTTAATAACTGTCTAAATCTTGTCATTTTTATATTTGTTTGTGTATGGTTTAATCAAGCGAGACATGCTAACATGCTAATTAGGTAGGCGTGTCTTTGGTTTAAACTTGAACAGAGTCAGGCTAGCTGTTTCCCTTTACTTAAAGTCTTTATTCTAAACTAAGCTAACTGCCTCCTGGCTACAACTCCATTGTTAACACACAGAGAGGGATAGATTTTATCATCTGACTCTTAATGTGTCCTCCTGTGTATATGCACACACACACACACACACATAATATTGTAAATTGAGTGTAGATTATTGTATGTTTCCATTTTAGCTGCGGCTTTCGCAGAAAAGAGAATCTCTGGTTAAATAAAGGATAAATAATGAGCTATTTATCTGCGACCAGTAACAAAAACACATGCTTTTAAACTTGCAAGTAACTGCTGTTTTGTGTACTAGGCATTCTTTACAAAGGCAGTGGGGAGAACCAGTTCATCTCTCTCCAGCCCCCTGTGATCTCCACTGTCATGGGAAACGGGCGGCGCAGAAGCATATCATGCCCCAGCTGTAATGGACAGGCCCAAGGCAACAAGCTGTTGGCGCCGGTGGCTCTGGCATGGGGCATCGATGGAAGTCTGTATGTTGGAGATTTCAACTACATCCGCCGCATCTACCCATCTGGCAATGTCACAAGTATCATGGAGCTCAGGTAAGACCAAGGCCTTGTTGTAGAGATTTTTTAGGTGCATATAAATGTGTTACCTGTTGATTCTTTACCTGTGTCCCACAATCAACTGTTGTAAATGCTTAAGTATTAATTAACCTTGAACCTTGCGTCTTCCAGTGTTTTTTTTTTTTTAATTATCGCTTGTATTTCAACATTCAAATGATGCAAAGACGACATGGAACATACTGTAGTTAACAAAAATAGACCCTAATTAAAAAAAAAAAAAATCTGAACACACTTCTTACATTTAGTCCTCAATGTGGAGAGGGAAACTAAAATGGTATGGTGGACCAACTTCAACTCACACACATAGAAATTTGAAATCTTTTCCCTATCCATCTCCATAATTAGGAAAGACATCCTGTCTTCAGCGTGTAATTGGGATGATTTACACCCTCATGCCAAGTTGGCTTCTCTCAGCAGTGACACTGATTCGGCCAGTTGGCTTATTTCAAAGTAGCAGGTGTTGATTAAATGTACATTGGGCTATCATCCTACACGAGACACATAGATGACAAACATATGAAGACTGCCTTGAAAGGACATAGGTCACAGCACTGTTGGCGGGTAGCTGCACGTCAAGCGGTGTGGAAGTTAAGAGTTAAGATTATGAGGGTGGATGTTCACTGAAAAACTGAAGTGATTAAAAACATTCATACCTGCACGGTGATCAGCCAGGGCAAGTGACAGGGCAGTCCTCATGTGGGAAAGGTTACCACAGCATGAATGGGAGGCAGGGTGCTGCTGCAGAGGAGCATGCATGCTCAGCAACTCCTTCCAAGATAAATAATGGTTTAGGAAATGGTTTGTGTCTCCAAGCAACTACTTTACTCTGTTTACAAGGAGAGAAACAAAACATTACAATGAAGACATGTTGTGTTTGCAGAATTAAATTTAGTCTCACATAAAAGACACACCAAGGACAATTTTAATGCATTTTGATGGTACTTTCAATACAGATTTATATCAATACAGTTGAAAAAGTGCACGTTTCATTTGATGTTAGCCTCTTTCAAACATTTAAAGACCAAAGCAGTTTCAGTGTTTAGTATGTGTGATCCACTCTTCCTGTACAAGAGCCCAAATTCTCCATATGGGGATTCTCTGAACCTCTTTCAACTGCTCTTCGCGGAAAATCTGCATTTAGAGTCCGGCTTCAGTGGCCAACATAACAAGTGGGAGAATCAATACTTCAATATGAGTTGTCAAATTGAGAAAAAGCAGTGGCAATGCAGAATGAGGTTTTATGGAGACAGGAGCACACATTTTCCTCTCTGTGGTTTGTAACTCTCGGCCACAGTCCCACCTCGCCACTTTATGCCAAACACATTGTTGTTGCGTGCGACTTTCTCCGGTGGCTGTGTTTGTTCTTCAAGGGGATATTTTGACTTTCTGAGTTTCAGCTGTTTGTTTTTCCTTACCAGACTCTGTTTTTAACTAAACTCTGAGCCCTTGTTAGAACAATCTTTGCTTATTCCTCATGGTTTCAATAAGGAATAAAGACGTCAAAAAGAGTCAAGCTTTTATTATGACAAGCAAGCTGTCAGGCAGGCAAATAACAACCTTGAAAACGAGAGGTAAAAGTTTAAGATTTACCAATTTCCTTCTCTTGATTGTTCTTCCTCTCTTCCTGCTCACTTTGTACCCTGTCATAGAAATAAAGACTTTAGACACAGGTAGGTGTCTTATCTTAGTGCATGTTTTCTTGTCGCTCTCCTTACATCATCATCTTTATCATCTTTTTTTTTTTTTTTTTTTTTTTTAATAAATATATGAGTAACGCTCCCTTTTACATTCACCTTTAGCACCAGTGATTACTATGTGTAATTACAGCAAACCAATTATAGCCTGATTACATCCAAACAAGAAGAAGAGTGCACGGTCTTTTAAGAATTACGACTGTGCAAAGTGATTATTGACGACATGACTACAAGATACACTGGAACAGTTTTAAGACATTAAGTAATTAATATTAAAAAAGGATGTTATTGTAAATATATATAATCCGCATATACTGTATGTATACATTATAATGCAGTCCAGGACAACAGTGCTGCAATTAACAGTACCATTGTGAAGCTTATAATTACATTTCCAGTGATGATGTTTGGCATATGCTCTTACCCGCAGGGGCTTACACAACTGCTTTGTATTCATAATTAAGACGACAGCATCAGATCAAGTGACTATGCAGATTGGTGGCAATTAGGTTGTCTCAGTGATTAACTTGACCATAAGTGCCAGAGGTGCTGCAGACAGTAAACTGGAACAACTTTATTAAGTTGGCTATCAAGGTAATGCCTCTGGTGTGACAAAAAGATGATGTGATGTAGATGCTCCTGTTGTATGAATTTAAAATCAACACCATTTAGCCTGATGTGTCTGCCGAAAGCCCCCCCCCCCTTTTTTTTTTTTTTTTTTACTGCAGAATACATTGGCTCCTCTCTCCATCTGCAAGGGCAGTATCGTTTTGATCGCTGTCTGTGTCTGAGAATTTTATTGTAATGCTAGAAAGCTTCAGAAAATAAATAAAGCCATAAATAAAGCCATCCAGTGCAATGAAGTGCAATGAAGTGCACTGTTTGGTGACGATTTGTCGTCAGTGACCAGAATAAACTTTGTTTAGATTGTCTCCCTAAGGTCTTTGCATGTCTGCTGATGTAGCATAGCCGACCACAACAGTGCAGGTCACTGTCAGTCCATTGGCTTATATTGACTCTTGGTTTGTTTGTGTGAATCCCGAGAACAACAGATCTTTTTTTGTTTGTTTGTTTGCCCTTGTTTGCCCTGTTTGGCTCCCAGACCAAAGGAAACAAACTAGAGGCATGAACATTACCATACTAATTTGGGACTAAAAGATAGCATACTCTTGATGCATGTTTGAAAAAAAAACCTTTGAAGGCTAAAAGATGCTTCTCCTGGATACAGATGAACAAACACAGAAGTTGTTCAGCGACCTTCAAATGACTGTTTCCTTTGTACTCAACTTGTGTGACATATATAGGTTTTACCCACGACTCTTAGGTTGACAGAGATGTTGAAGTGTATCTTCATGGAAGCTTAATTTTAGCTGGAGAGACATGGCTACGGGGTTTGACTGTGTGCTGATTGTCCACTAATGAGGTCTCAAACTTTTTACGAGCTACCACGGGAAGCCAGTGAAGGGAGCGGAGACACAGAGTGACATGTGAAAGCCTGAGCACGTTGATGTGAAGGCTGCTGGATTCTGGATCAGTCGGAGGCTTCTGATTGCCTGCAAATGCCAGCAATTAGGACACTGTGGTAGTCTAATCAAGGGATGACTAGCATCTGGACCACAAGCCAGTCACCACCTGATCAGCTGGTCAAATGGCAGTTGTCAAATTTTTGTTGAGACTGCCAAAGAGCTGCCAATAAGGTAATTTTTGTGGCCATAGTCTGGGGTGCTCTTTTGTACCGAAAAGGTTAATAAAATATTAGATACAAGACCACAAAGCCTTAAAACTAGCCATAAAACATAGTATGCACCGTACTTAACATCAAAAGCTTCACCAAGGTATTATTTATTGCAGGATTGTTTTATAAGACTGCATAATGTTATACAGGTGTTTCATTTATTGTGTCCACCCCCTGCAGGTTGACTGTAAAAGAAAGGGTTACTCTTGTACGGCTGGCTGAATTCTTTCGAGGAACTTGATAGCAGCCACCTATTTTGGGCATTTACTTTGACTCATAAAAGCTGTCAAGTTTTACGACTCCATCTTCATCATTTTACAAAGATGTTTCATTGCCACATTTATTTTGCCATCACATTATCCCACTTCCAAAGCCAACCAGTATTGACTCAGGTACCATTAAGCTGGAGTATAACCAGAGAAGCCATGTTTACGACTGCTCTGTAAAGCAAGCTATTTCTCATGTTAACTGCCGCTGTTTTGAGCTCTTTAATGACACTTGAGCAACTGCTATGTATTAACTTTGCCCTAAGAGAAAAGGTTATTTCAATAGCTTCTCAGTGTTTTGAATTTGTTTAAAAGAGAAAATCATTTAATTGGCTTTCTTCAAATTGAAGGATCAGTCAATCGTGTGTTGTAAAATGAAATATTTCAAAATAGGTTCATTAGGATTTATTATGAGACTGTAAAAAGCAGAACCAGATGCAATGTCATTAGTTGTTGCACTTTGTTAACATAAGCCAGTCACTTCTGTAATTTGCAAAGGCTTCTCCCCACAGGGGAGTGATGATAACTGAAATGACCTGGCACACAAGTTGTCATTTCTGCTTTGCAGTGGTATCCTGTTAAATTCAGTTTGACTTCCATCCTTTCAACCTTCTCTGTCTTCTACTTGTTCTTTCTCTGAAAGGCTCTGCCCTTTTTCTCCTGCTGTGGAAATTTTCTTCAGTTTTTAACATTAAAAATAGAAATTATTTCCTTCCTCGGTTCATCATAAGGTTATTTTAAGCTGCAATTGGACTGGAAAAAAAAAACGCTACAGAAAATGACATTCTAAATGACAGCTTAATACGATGAAAATACCCTGATTGAACATTGGCATTAATTTACTCTTGACTCTTAAGATGCGATTAAAATACAAAGACGTGACTCTAGAGAAGGTTCTTTAATTACATAACTCTTAAAAAAAAATTATGCAAGATTGATATTGATCTGTAAATAAATACTGCTGTGCACATTCCCTTGAATATTGTGAATCTGAGAGTATTTTCTAAAAAAATACTTAAATGCATACTGAACACAATGTTAGCTGAAGGGAGAGATATAATGGAATCTACTCTTGATAATAATCTTAAAGGTTTTATTCAAGGGAAGAAAAATTTCATCAGGAGTCATTCAGGTTTTACACATTTTGTGTTTGGTGTTTTTTGAGAGAGTTTTGGACTGTTTGGCTGTACTGTAATGGCATGTAAAGAAAAATCCTCTGTGTCTATAATGACAACATATAACTGAGTTATTGTCTTGAATACAGCAACAACCCTGCACACCGGTATTACCTGACAACTCACCCAGTAACTGGCCAGCTGTATGTGTCAGACACAAATTCCCGGAGAATCTACCGACCGAAAATCTTAACCGGGACCAAGGATCTGCAGTCGAACACAGAGGTGGTGGCAGGAACTAGTGAACACTGTCTGCCCTTTGATGAGAACCACTGTGGGGACGGAGGCAAAGCTCCAGAGGCGTCTCTCACTGGACCCAAAGGTATCGTTTGAAACTGATAGGGTTGAAGTCAAATGGAGGGGCGGAACACAGTGATGATTTTGTCACCCAGGATCAGACACTGTTAGATTGAAATTCATGTGTGCATTGGGCTCTGTGCCTTTGAATGATTTGATTGATTTCAATGTAATGATTGATGACTGATTTAAATGTACAAATTTTTGTTGGGGTTCATATTTTGTAAGTAAGAAAAAGTAAGTAGGACTGTCCGCTAAGTAAAAAACATGCTGCTGCTGCCTAACAAAAGGTTACTGTTTTAACCTCCAGAAATATAATGCATAATTCATTTGACATGATTGGATATTCCTGTAAATATCATTTAAGATTTAAAATTTTATTTATTCTTCAAACTTTTTTTCTCAAACAACTATTGGGAAAGTGAAGTCTAAAGTGACAGCCATCCATGTGTCGATAGCCTCAATGCACAACCTGTTCCTCCACATTCAAATGGCGCATGACCATTTTCTGCTTGGATTGCTCACTCTTCCACAAAATCTTCTGGATGAAAAGGCTAAGATGAATTGTTTTGCGCTAGTTGTTGCCGGCTCTAAATGCCAACTGCAACAGCTCAGCTTCAGCTGGGTGATAGAGGCTTGAGTGAAGGCAATCTGAGGGAGCGACTCTTAATGATTGAGTGGGTGGAAGCCGAGACCAGGGAAGAAACAGCAGATGGCTCCTTTTTCTTTTTTTCCTTTTTTTCCTGCTCTCAGACATTTGGTGAACTCTGCTCAAATGTGACACTTTTCATCTGTCTGAGAATCTCAGACTGTCAAATAGCCAGCTCCCGAGGATTCACCGTGGGCTCCCTTGGCTCGTCAATGTTTTAGCAGAAAGCAATCTTGTGCAGACCTAGCCACAGGTCAAACCAAACCACTCACCTTCCATAGAGGCTTTTAAAGACTTCATTGAAAAAGAAACCATACTCTGGAGGTAAAACTGAACTTAATGCTGATTCAGAACATTTTAAATCCTCCACAAACTAAAGCACAGTCTTCCACTATACATACATGTTTCTGAGACCAGCGTCTCTCAGTCTTTAGAATTACAGCCAAAGCCACAGCATGTTAAAACCAATGTGGAAAATGAAAAATAGCCTCACTGCATGTAACTCCATACTGGATTTGCTGCACCTTACAACTCTGAGCTGACACTCAATCACTGAGACAATTTAGTCCACAGTTGTCACCATGGCAACTGTCTGTCTTTCACCCCTTTCATCTAAAATTGGCCGAAGCTGTCATTTCCGCTCCCTCGCTCATTCATTTCTCAAATGGTGTGCAGATTGTTGATGATTGCCGCTGTCAAAAAATGTCCCAAACGCACCACTCATTGACACCCCCACCTCACAAGGTCCCTTTTTAGAGAGGAGGTTTACAAGACATGGCAAGTGCATATATATACGGTATGAATACAGCCTTTCCCACTTCTGCCTAAGAAATTATTTAATACCAGAAAAGCAGCCCGTGAATTATTGATGGGTGTGCTTTTTGCAGTGACCTGAATAATGGGAAGGCAAGCTTGACACATGTATCCATCGTGTTCCGTCCACTGAGTCATGCAAGCAGAGATGCCGCATATCTACCATGTTGCCCTGTTATCACAGCTTTTTTTTTTTTTTTCTGTCTCTTCTTTTCTTCTTTTTCCCCCCTAACGTGATGTCAACAGGCATCGCCGTGGACAAGAATGGGCTGATTTATTTTGTTGATGGCACCACGATCCGAAAGGTGGATCAGAACGGCATCATCTCCACTTTCCTTGGTTCCAATGACCTGACATCGGCCCGCCCTCTGACCTGTGACAACAGCATGGACATCAATCAGGTGACTTATACACACATTGCCTGTATGCCCACACAGAGCATGTCACAGCGCCACCTTGTGGCCCCACCCCTCTGACCCTCTTTCAGTTTGCTCACCCATGACTCAGCTCTGATATGCAGTGTTACATAACTGAATATATATTACATATAGAGTATATCTCTTTTTTCATAAATGATCATCTTTTCGGGGGAAACTGGTTTCTGTGTGAGACATGCGGGTGCATTTTTTTAGAATTTACCTTCCTTCACTGAACTTGGTAAAAGAGCTTTTTAGCATGCTGCTCCCGCTGCTTAGAAACCTCTGCAATTAAATTTAAAATTGCAAAAACTGGTCTCTTTCTGGGAATCTAAATCATTGCAGCAGAAACTGTGTGCTCTCTCTTCTGGCTCCTGTTTGGGAGAATATTAGAACAGGGATGTTTTAGTATAATTCATTCCTTGTTTGATAGCATTAGATCATTCTTACTTATTTATATTGACTGTTTTAGATTGCCCTAAGGTTTTTTTTTTAAGTACCTCCTTAGTTTGTTTCAAGGATGTGATCTTAATGGCATTTTCATTCCTGGTTTTATAATCCCATTTTAGTTTAATTCTGATCTTGTGAGAGATATTGTGTTATCTGCTCTATGTTTTTAAGTCTGTAACATTGTTATTTCTTTCTGTCCAGACAAGGACATTTTTATCTCTAAGATTCCCTGGTTAAATAAGTGTTAAATAAAATATTGGCATTTAACTGACAGATCTTATCCAGAGAAACTTACAGTGACATTAGTGGAATAAGCTCCAATTCCTAGAACAGCAATAAAATTGGTATAAGATGCTTGGTGTAGAAACAACAGTGACAAAGAAAATGCTTTCTGTTTCTTTTTTTTTTTCTTTTTTTATTTGCTCTCAACTCTCAGCAACAGTAGAGCATTTTCTCTGAAAGTACTGGTGGAAAATATGTGCTAGGAGGAGGCTGATTTAGGCAGGAAGTGGAGACATGAAGTGTTTATTGAAAAGATGAGTTTTCAGGTCACGGTAGAGGATATGGAGGGAAGAATAATTACTCATTTTGGGGGGCTTGTTTTGATGTGGCTGAAGCTGAATTAGTGTTTAGCGTTCCACTGAAAATTCTCAGTATTGAGGACACTTAGACCAGACATGATAATAAAGCAGCACTCGGTAGCCAGTTTGCCGCACATAAAACACTTTCTTCTGCAGCACCTGACGACAGCCGCCTTTGTCCAACAAAATTTACCCTCTACCTGTAAATGAGGTGACATAAAAACGGCGCCCTGCCCTTGCGCTATAGGTTATATTATTGCAATAGAGGTGACATTTCTTCCAAAGTAGAAGTGAAGCTTCCTGTGCTTAAGCATGAATATCTCTCCTCACTTCTTTCCCTCAGAGTTTTCAGATCTGACTTAAGATGAATAATGAAGAAAAATAAAGTCCAAAAAAGGTTTTTAATCATGTGATAATGGAACCTTTTGCAAGCTTTTGTCTGGGTCCCGTTTCTGAGTGAATGTAAAAAGGTTGATTTTTAAGTGTATTGACCCTTGAGAATGAGATTGGTTCTCCCACGTCTTACACGTGTGCACCTGACATAACAGTATTTAGTTTTTTTTCTTTTGGTTTGTTTTTTAACCAACCAATTTACATTTTAATTAGATTTCTAATGTTCTAATGCAGATCAGCTTACAAAAAGAAATAGTACAAACAAAGCACTTAGTAGATAGGAAGGACTGCAACAGTCAAAACCAGTGACCCTGACAGCAGATATCAAAAATTCTTGTGTCCTTTTGAGAGAGATTAGATAACAATGGAAATGCATTAAACGAAAAAAGAGCCAGGGAGAAAATTAAAGGGTGTTTTTGGCAACATGAGAACATTTTAAATGTAAACAGACGAGAAAGCAATCTGTGTTTGTGTTAGTACGCGCATGTGGGTGGTGAACATGAAGGGAGGAGAACATGAGAGAACATGAAGACAAAGGATTAAGCTTGTCACTTTTTGCTAATTAACCAAGTCATTTGGTTTGAGCCAATAAAGACATGGTTTTGGCGAGACTGTATGATCCTCAGGCATCCAAGCTACAGAAATGGCTCAGTGCAGTTTAACTAGTGGCAGCCTTAAAGGCTGAGTGTTTTATTATTAATCACCCTGTGGAAAAGTACGATTCAGGAGCATTTTTTACAGTTTTAATCATACAGTTGTGTATTTGAGGGCCATTTTGTGCTGTTTGAAAATAAGCTTTTTTATCCACTGACATATTTCTGACGAATAGACTATAATAGTTGACAAAGCTTAACTTATTTTTTTTCCAAGATGTGTTTAATGTTGCTATCAAATTTTGACCTGTGAAATATCTTTTATTTAATTTTGATTTAATTTGATGTACTTAATCGACCCTCCTCCCCCCTCCCCATAGGGAGCTTCTCTCTCAGGTTGCAGCATCAGTTAGTACAGCACAAATGGAGCGGGAAGGTGTGAAGTGCACGCTCAAGGTTATTTTGTAGCTATACTATAGTCACACTGGGGAAAAAAAGCCTTGATACTACATTTAGTTTGAAATCTCTGTCGCAGCATGTTAAAAGTTCAATGTTTAGGAGGGAGAGAGGGCATGATGGGAAACAATCTCAACAGTCAGAAATATCCTGTTATATAAATTTTGCTTTAAATTCACGTATCAGCAACACCAAAACAATGTGAGGATAAGACATTATCTAATAACCCAAAGGTTCTATCATCACATTATTTAGTTTTCCTTCCGGGCCGTTGAAATTATACATCCTAAGTTTGATAAACTAGCATAATGGAAAGAGAGACTACACTGCTACTAAAATGTCATGTTTGATTCCTGCACCAGCCAGTGTCTTAATCATCAACCAGATAGATTAGGTTTCACCCGTTGAGAAAGATAAAAGTAATCTTCTATGAGGAAAGGCTGAGGCTGGAGGAACTGAGGGTAGCTTGAAAGAGCAGGACGTTGCCTGTGCGCAATTATAATGGAGATGTATTCATGCCTTTTTGCATTCGATAAGTTGTGCTACAACATTGCTACATTTTTGTTGATCTTACAACCATGCAAGTTTGAGATGTACTTTTTTGCTTACTGCATTTTATTAATCTGAAAAAGAATAAGAATTTAATGAAATCAATATTAGGTCAGGATTACTTTGAGTAAGCAGCAATTACATTTTATTTCAATTTGTGTAATAATGTTGTAATACTGTGTTGTGAGAGTAATCTGTTATTTTCCCTGTGTTTCAGGTGATTTTGGAGTGGCCCACAGACCTAGCAATTAGCCCCATGGACAACTCACTCTATGTCCTGGACAACAATATAGTGCTACGCATCACAGAGAACGGTCAAGTGAGCATCGCAGCTGGCCGACCTATCCACTGCCCACTGGCTGGACTGGAGCGCGGAGTGGCAGGTGGTCAGAGGGCGCAGTTAACCCCTCTAGAATCTGCTGTTTCCATCTCCGTATCTTTCCACGGTGCCATTTACATAGCGGAGACAGATGAGCGAAAGATGAGCAGGATCCGGAAGGTTTCTGTGGATGGAGAGATAACGCATTTGGCGGGAGCTCCCTCTGACTGCGATTGCAAGAATGATGCCAACTGTGACTGTTACCAGACAGGGGACGGCTATGCCAAAGATGCAAGGCTCAATGCTCCATCTTCTTTAGTGGCAGCTCCAGATGGAACACTCTACGTGGCAGACCTGGGCAACATCCGCATCCGGGCCATCTATAGAAACGGGCCAACTTTGACTTCCAGTGCCAGTACGTATGAGGTGGCTTCCCCTGATGCCCAGGAGCTGTATGTGTTTGACAGCAACGGCACCCACCAACACACTGCAAGCCTCCTCACCGGAGACTTAAAATATACTTTCAGCTACAGCACAGAGAATGACATCACGGCTGTTACCGACAGCAGCGGCAACACCTTGAGGATACGCAGAGATCCTAACCGCATGCCGGTGCGCGTCGTCGCCCCTGACAACCAGGTGATTTGGCTGACTATGGGCACCAATGGCAGATTAAAAACTCTTACAGCGCAGGGCCAGGAGCTGGTGCTTCTTACCTACCATGGTAACAACGGCCTGCTGGCCACAAAGACATCAGAGATTGGCTGGACAACTTTCTATGAGTAAGTATAATGGAGACCGGCAAGATCATTCTGCGGAATCTTTATCACTTGCCAAAGTCTGTTTGATTTAGGTTGCAATTCAATTTAGGCCTCCTACATCTGGAAACTGCACATGCTACAAATGAAACAGACTTTGTACTCTGCATACTAATACAAATTATGGAAACAAATTCACTTTGCAGATAATGTTATGTTTGGGAATTTAAAAAAAGGTATTACCTGCTTCTCACAGACGAGGAGGCAGTATTAACAGCCTTGCAGTTGAAGAATTTATTAAACTTTTGTTTGAGCTTGTTACCTGCTAAAAAACTGGATTTGACACTAATATTTATATTGGTTTTTATTTGTAAACTAAAACCTCAAGCTTTGAGGTACAAAGACTAAATGGTTTGCTATCTGTGTGTACTTGCATGGACATAACCCTGTGTGTGTTCTGTCTAGTCTCACAGCTAAGTGCAAGTTTACTCTATAATTGGTAACTGCACTTACCTGCAAACTGCTTTAGGGTGCACATTTAAATGAAACCTAATTATAACATTTGTCTCAGATCTCTAAAAAGCCTAGTTATACTTAAATAACTCAATATCCATAAAGTATGCTACTTTTTTTCTTATTGTTTTTTACTTGACTAAACTATGTGTATTGTGGTCAATAGCGTGTTGTGTTGACATGCATACATTTGAAAAAAAGTGAAGTTGAACAAAATGACCAACTAGTCACCTGGACTTTGTATCATAGTGACGCTTTATTTTGGTAGTATGGCATGTCAGTGATTGAATTTTTCTCCTTTGTGTAATTCACTGTCACGTCACATTACACCATGAATGATATCCTCACTATAAGTAAAAAACACAAAAAAAAAAACCAACAAAGCATTCAGTTGAGATTATAATGAAACATCAATCATCCAAATAATTGAATTCATTACAAGCCTGTGGTTTTTATATAAAACTGATAGCTGAGGAGATGTCAGTCTCCCATTTTCAAATATTTGGATTGTGCGTCGGGTTGATACAGACACCCATTCGCTTCTGCTCCCAAGAAAGAAAATGTGACATTTTAATTACAATAAAGTTGACGGGTCTTACACAACAAGTATAAAAGAGCTGATAATTGAATACACAGTGGCGCTGAGATCCCTCATACATATCAATGCTTTGTCATTTGATGTTCTTTCTGTCACGCAGCTATGACAGTGAAGGACGGCTAATGAATGTGACGTTCCCCACTGGAATGGTGAATAACTTGTACACAGACATATACAGCGCTTTGACGGTGGACATTGAGAGCTCCATGACAGAGGAGGAAATCAGCATCACCACGAATACCTCAACCATTCGTGCCTTCTACACTCTGGCTCAGGGTGAGGCCACGCCACACATCTTCCCGACTCAGGCAGCTATTATGTGAACAGTTATTTGTCATTGTTTCTGGGGTTACTGGGGCAATGTTGAGTAAGCTTAAGTCGTGTATCATTACAGCTCACAGGGTCTGACGGACAACAGTGTAAATGATTACTCTCTCAGTGTGTGGGTTTGGGTGTCAGGGAGACACATCAACCTTGTGTCTGAATGGTTTCCACTTTCCGCCAGAGCCAGATGGTCCAGTTATTTCAGCACATGATGTTCATTCTTTTGATATGAAAATTGTCTAATTTAAAATACTATGAAAGTACACACAACCAATAATTACTTCAGGAAACTATCAACATTCATTTCAGTGTGTAATTACCTATTCTTCTGTTCTAAGTAGTAGTTTTTGTTCACTTTTTGTTTACAGACCAATGTAGAAGTAGCTATCAGGTTGGCTTTGACAACTCGCTGAGGATTACCTATGCCAACGGGATGGACACCCACTACCAGACAGAGCCCCACATCCTGGCAGGCGCTGCCAACCCAACTGTAGCCAGACGCAACATGAGCTTGCCAGGGGAGAGTGGGCAGAACTTGGTTGAGTGGCGCTTCCGCAAAGAACAAGCCAGAGGGAAAGTTATCGTGTTTGGACGCAAGCTTAGGGTATGTTTGATTTTTTTTTTTTTTTTCTTCCTCTTTATGCACATGCAAATGATCATCGACACAAAAGTGGATATTTCCTGGGCCCTTGCTTAGCTCAGGGGTAAATAGAGCATGGCCGTGACAATTTTAGGGCTAGGGAATCAATAACCAGCCCAGGTTACTCATGCTGATAATCAGTCAAACTGACCAACAAATGACATGATACTTTATTTCTGTGGCTGTGTCACTGTCCTTTTTATAACCTTGCAAAAAAATATTTATGCAATTCTTTCTTTCCATAAAAATTTATGAGTGACATCAACATTTAGTTCTGTATATTAGAGGGTTATCAATATTCCAGTATTGTACATAAGCCCAACTCTTATTTCTCCTTCTTTGAATCCGACTCTCAGATTTATGATTTACAGGACTTCATGAACTGAACTTGGGCGGTTACTTTGCCTCACAGTAATTTTCATCTCCACGAAATTTAGGAGGTTGTGATTTAAGTGTACCTGAACAATCGCCAGAGTGTCTCTCAGTTTAATGAGCCTCGTGAAGGGGGTGTTAATCTCTGTGACTAGTGAAAATCTCTGTGAATAGTTTTAGGAGCCTGCCAGACAAAGAACAGTGATATCAATACCAAGAATATGTTCTTCATATTGTACTATTGTGTAATTTATGTGCATAGATTGTGTTGACTATTATTTTTTAAATGTTATCAAATAGCAACATATTATTATAAGTAGTAAGAGTAGTGAGCATAGTTGTGTTTTTTTTTTTGTCTTACACCTTAAATCAAATCCTTCCCACAGGTGAATGGGCGGAACATTCTCTCTGTCGATTATGATCGCACCCTGAGGACAGAGAAGATTTATGATGACCACAGGAAGTTCCTCTTAAAGATTATATACGACACAGCAGGCCACCCGGTGCTCTGGGTGCCCAGCAGTAAGCTACTGCCGGTTAATGTGAGCCGCACAAGCAGCGGGCAAATCAGTGCCTTGCAGAGAGGTCCCACCACTGAGAGACTCGAGTATGATAGCCAGGGCCGCCTGGTTTCCAGGGTGTTTGCTGATGGGAAGATATGGAGTTACACCTACCTAGAGCAGGTGAGAAAAAAAAATGACCAGGGGAGGCAATATATAAGATATATTGTACTGCAGGCTAGTCATTATCGCTACAGGGTGAATCAAGACCCTGACATGTAGCAGAGGTCACCCTGAAGACACTTATTTTGCCATAATCACCAGCTCCATTGACACAATTCTGCTTATTACAGAGGTACTTGGCAAACATAGTAATCATTTTACACCAACTGCAGATTTATGAGCATCATTCACAAGCCTTAGATATAAAAGAAATTTAGTACATCTGCCTCCACAGAAACATGAAGCTTCTATGCAGGAGCTACACATCACTCTATTCAGTAAACAAGAACAGACCTTTTTCACAGGAGACACTTGCACACATCATAGCAGGAAAAGAGCAGGTGTTTTTAACAACATAATAATGCCTGCCTTCCACTTAGAAAGTCCTATTATCGTGTGCATTGTGGCTCAATGGAATAGCTGAGACATTTAACACAAGTGAGTCATTGTTAATGTTATTAATTACAACTGTGCCTTTACTGATATGACAAGTCAAAACTCTCTGCTGTGAAAAAAGGTCTATTCTAGGGCAACCAGAGGAAAAATGGTCTCCAGAAATGTTTTGAACAGTGTGGCTGGTCACCGTCCCCACCTCTGGGACATATTTCTCATCCTACTTTGTAAAGCAGGGCGGGACCTGAAAACGAGCTGAAGCTAACAAAGACTGGACACCCCACACATAATCTATAATCGAGACCGTTGAACATTATGCGTTCAAGCATTAGAACCAATTACAAAAACAAATGAACAAATGGCAAAATCGTGGGGTGTACTGTAAATGAGAGTAGCTATTAATTTATAATCCACTTTATCAATTTAGTGCAGCATTTAGTGCTGATGAAGTTCACTCACCTTCAGCTCTCTGCACAGTTTAGTCTTTACTGCCGTCATCGCTTCCAGATTTAGCAATTTTCCTTTGTGTCTTTGCCCTTTTCACATGCACTGTACAAATTGTACAAATTATAGGGGTAAACTCTTTTGCATGAATGGCCATTTTTTTAATACATCACAATTGATATCCTTGTAAGATTTTAGCAGTTGCCTAATGACTGTAATCACAGCCTATCTGTTGCCCATTGTGTAGTTCCTGTATTTAGCCAGTTGTTAAATATGTGCTCCTTTCTCGTTGCTGAAGCCTAAAAATGTGTCGGTGTTGGTGGAAGCAGTCGTTTTCACATGTATCCCTGACTTTAGTGTACACCTTGGAAACAATTTATTTGTTAAGAAAAAAAAAAAAGAACAATTAACTAAGGCTAAATTACATACATTAAATTATGATTTTAACAGTATAGAACATGTATACCACGCATAAATAAAAAGATTTTTCTCAGCCACTCATTCCTGGCTGCATCTTTTCATTGCGTGACCTGGAGAAGACATGTCAACACTCTGACATAAGGAACACAGAGAGCTCAGGGAGCACAGGGAACCTCAATGTAGGTGCGGATGACTGGGCATGACATTTTAACAGAAAAGGTGGTGAACTTTTAGATGACTGTACACACTCCAAACTGCATACACTGTAAATTAAGTAAACTAGTCTCTCTGGACCTGCAGTTAAAAGTAAACATTGCTCATGTCAACAAGTGTGTGTTACTGTAATAGACAATAATTAATAGTTGAACACATTTACAAGAGTAAACTCCCTCCACACTAGCATGTTTAGCATGTCAAGTATTTCAGATCAATATATAATTATAACTTTAAAACTAAAGCTGTATATTCTGCATTAACAGATTAGACAATGGGCAGCACAATTGGTAGCCACTGTCTCATAACAGCCTAGTGCATTTTTCATACATCCTGTTTCTCCTTTTCTCAAAAAGGAAATGTCTTCTCATTCTGCTTGTACTCTCCCTGGCTGGTATTACAAATATATTATGTATAAATATTACGTAACTCAAGAAAACACTTATTTTTTTTGCTCTTTTCCCCTCAGTCCATGGTTCTCCTGCTCCACAGTCAGCGCCAGTACATATTTGATTTCGACTCTCTGGACCGGCTTTCTGCTGTCACCATGCCAAGTGTGGCACGCTACACAATGCAGACCATCCGTTCAGTGGGTTACTACAGGAACCTCTATCACCCCCCAGAGAGCAACGCCTCAGTGGCTGTGGACTACAGTGAAGATGGCCTCCTACTGAGGGTAGCTCACCTCGGTACAGGACGCAGGGTCCTGTACAGGTATCGCCGGCAGAATAAACTTTCAGAGATACTCTACGACAGCACAAGGGTCAGCTTCACCTATGACGAGATGGCGGGTGTGCTGAAGACCGTCAACCTGCAGAATGAAGGTTTCATCTGCTCCATTCGTTATCGCCAAGTGGGTCCCCTGGTGGACCGACAGATTTTCCGCTTCAGCGAGGATGGCATGGTCAATGCACGTTTTGATTACACCTATGACAGCAGTCTGCGTGTCACCAGTGTGCAAGGTGTCATCAACGAAACGCCGCTACCCATCGATCTATACCAGTTTGATGACATCTCAGGAAAAGTTGAGCAGTTTGGAAAGTTTGGGGTGATCTACTATGATATAAATCAGATCATCTCCACTGCAGTCATGACCTACACCAAGCACTTTGATGCACACGGACGCATAAAGGAGATCCAGTATGAGATCTTTCGTTCACTCATGTACTGGATCACTTTCCAGTATGATGATGTGGGCCGAGTCACCAAGCGGGAGATCAAGATCGGTCCCTTTGCCAACACCACCAAGTACAGCTATGAGTATGACGTGGATGGCCAGCTCCAGACCGTATACTTGAATGACAAAGTGATGTGGCGCTATACGTATGACCTTAATGGAAACCTGCACCTGCTGAATGCAGGAAACAGTGCTAGACTTCTCCCTCTGCGCTATGACTTGAGAGACCGCATCACCCGCCTTGGTGATATCCAATACAGAATGGATGAAGACGGTTTCCTTCGTCAGAGAGGAGCAGAAATCTTTGAGTACAACTCTAAAGGGCTCTTGGTTCGGGTCTACAGCAAGAGCGGTGGCTGGACGATTCAGTATCGCTATGATGGACTCGGCCGCAGAGTATCCACCAAAACCAGCTTGGGCCAACACCTGCAGTATTTCTACGCAGACCTGAGCTACCCAGCCAGGATTACACATGTATACAACCACTCCAGTTCAGAGATCACCTCGCTCTACTACGACCTCCAAGGCCATCTCTTTGCTATGGAGATCAGCAGCGGGGAGGAGTTCTACATTGCCTGTGATAACACTGGCACACCTCTGGCTGTCTTCACCAGCAACGGACTCCTCGTCAAACAGCTCCAGTACACGGCATACGGTGAGGTCTACTTCGACTCAAACCCAGACTTCCAGCTCGTGCTAGGGTTTCACGGAGGACTGTATGACCCCCTGACCAAACTGCTGCACTTTGGGGAGCAGGATTATGATATAATGTCTGGAAGGTGGACTGTTCCAGATGTCTCTACTTGGAAAAAAGTTGGCAGAGAGCCTGCTCCTTTTAATTTATACATGTTTAGAAATAACAACCCCATCAGCAAAGTCCATGAAGTGAGAGAATATGTTGCAGGTAAGTGATATTGCAGTTGATCCTGCTGGTACTAGTGATGATAATTAGGGCTGCTACTAATGATTTATTATCATTTTCACTATCGATTTTTTCTGCTGTTGAATTTCTCCATGTATTTTATCTATAAACTGTCAGAAAATAGTGAAAAATACCCATTATAATTTGCAAATTCAGCTGTTATCCTCGTATCTGAAACATTGATCGAGACGTTCAGTTTACTATGATATATGACAAGGAACAGCAGCAGATCCTCATAATTTAAATGCTGGAAAACACTGACTGTTTGGCATTTTTGCTTGATAAAATAACAGATATCAAAACAGTTGCCTTTTAATTGTCAATTGGCTAATTAATAAATCAGCCAATTGTTGTAATGGTCATCATTGATCTGAATGAATTTAGGGTTATTTGTAGCTCTACTTTATAGATTTTACTTGTTTGTTATTTCTTTTTAATACTTAGCATTTAAATGACACTTTTTAAAACTGGGTTAAAACTTGCATTTGTTCTGGCTCAATATACAGCATTAACATTTTTAACAAACAAATGGTTTTGCTAATGAGAATGTATAAGGTAAGGTACAAAGGTTTCCATGTTGTAACTTGGAACTTTCTGCCTTTAATTTTTCTTTTTCATGCACAGATGTGAACAGCTGGCTCGTAACCTTTGGCTTTCATCTTCACAACACCATTCCTGGCTTTCCAGTCCCAAAATTTGATTTAAGCATGCCGTCCTTTGAGCTGAGGAAGAGTCAGCTCTGGGATGATCTGCCGGTGGGTATAATTAATATCTCTTATGCATGGTGAACACAAAATAAACAGAACTATTATACACCTCAAGCCAACAGGCAATTTGCTTTTGATAGTGTTGGGGTTCAGACAGACAACAAAAAACAATTTTGTTTTTTTCTTTTACATCAGTATTTTGATGCTGCCATCTCTTAATTGGATTGCTATGCATTTCATAGAATAGCAGTTTTAATTGGGCCATATTTGCATAATAATATGTATAATAAGCAAAGTGTACTTTCCTCTGTCTTGTTGTTTTAGTTACTAGCTGAACACACTTCAACAGTGTCTAAGTTGATATAATATATAACATTATAATATATAAATAAATAAACTTTTAAAACAATCTTTTGAAGCTATTTATGCTAGGCTTCTTTAGTCTAATTCCCTAACACAAAAAGTGTTGCTGTAAAATTGTCATGGGGGATTTATCTCCTTTTGGCTTGAGAACACAGCTTGAAAAACACCATTATATTAAGACGGGGATGAAAAACTCTCTGAAGCAGAGCAGTAGCTGGTTCTAAATGGCCTGGAGAGTCAGGTTCTGCCATGTTCAGGCGTTAACGTTTCACTGCACTTTTCCTACAGTCTATCTCTGGGGTCCAGCAGGAAGTAACCAGACAAGCCCACTCGCTCTTGTCATTCGAGCGGCTGCCAGAGGTCCATCTCAGTCGAGGTCGCAGAGGTGAAAAGTCTTGGCTGTGGTTCTCAGCAGCAATGTCTCCCATCGGAAGAGCTGTTATGTTTGCCATCTACAAGGGCAGCATCCATACTCACACACTCAACGTGGCCAGTGAGGACTGTATCAAAGTTGCGACAATCCTCAACAACGCGTTCTATCTGGAAGACCTCCACTTCACTATAGAAGGACGGGACACGCACTACTTTGTCAAGCCAGGCCTTCCGGACGCCGACCTTGCCGCGTTGCACCTCACTAGTGGACACAAGACTCTGGAGAACGGTGTCAATGTGACTGTCTCCCAGTCCACCACAGTCATGGATAGTCGGACTCGCCGTTTTGCAGATGTGGAGATTCGTGCCGGCGCTCTAGCTCTTCATATCCGCTATGGATCCACGGTGGACGAGGAGAAAGCGCGAGTTGTTGAGCTCGCTCGTCAGCGCGCCCTTGCGGGGGCGTGGGCAAGAGAACAGCAACGAGTGCGAGATGGCGAGGAGGGGGTCCGCCCCTGGACAGAGGGGGAGAAGAGGCAGCTTTTGAGTAGTGGAAAAGTTTTGGGCTATGATGGGTACTACGTGCTCTCTATCGAGCAGTACCCAGAGTTAGCAGACAGCGCTAATAACATCCATTTTCTTCGGCAAAGTGAAATTGGGAAAAGGTAACAATACGAGGTGCATTTTCTGCCAAAGAGACTTCATTTTGGTAGAGACATACTAGCGGACAAAATGAACAGCAGCTGTAATCAAAGGTTGCCGATATGTATCCTGAGTGTCCATGTGTTTTTTATAAAAAAAAAATAAAAAATAAGAAAGGAAAAATACAAGCGGTCAAAAGCAATGCTGTGCATTGTGACCTAGGGACTACAGAGTAAATGTATAACTACACCAAGCCTTAACATGGCAAATTACAGGTCAGTTCCTCTGTAGCACAAGCCTTCTGGACTCTGGACTCTCAAACAGAGGAATAGTGGTGTCTTTGGAGAAACAGTGAGCTAGTTTAGGTGTCTTATGTTTGGTTTTTGTTTTTACCAAGAAAAGTCTGGCTCAACAGAGAGTATTCTAAGAGCAAAGGAAATGTTTACATTATGCATATCTGCACTTCTCTAGAAGTACGGGGCTCATGAGTTCACCTGCCGAGAGCAAACAGTGTCCTTGAGCAGATGTTTTTTTTTTTGTTGTTTTTTTTTTTTAAACCAGAGACTTCTGACATTAGACAGATTCTCACCAAACAGCCACTATGTATACCAGATTTAGCACTGTAAACATCAAAATGTCTTATTCTCTCTGAGATGCTTTTAAATGGAAAAAAGAAACTGTTTCCATGTTTAAATACCCAATATTCATTGTGAAAAAAAAGGACAGTAAAGGTATGAAGAACTCTGGTGGGGGAGACAAAGGCACAGCTGTGTCGTGGATAGCACAGGGACACCATGTTTTGTAAATTATGCAAGAGTTTTATGGCGTTTTTTTAAGAAACTGAATAAATGTCTGTATTAGTCATATTAACAGTAATTTATGTTGTGTTTATACATAACAAATAAAGTCCAGCTGATTTTGATTTTTTTTTTTTTTTGTTTAATTTCTTAGATTTTTCCAGACATGTATTTCTTTTTTATGTTCCTCCTAATATGGCTAATGTGGGGCTTCTTCACAATGCTCTGTTTAAGTAATTAACAGAAACCTGTGCATGTAGTGACAAGTATTTACAAGTGGTGATGTATCTATAACATGCAGTCAACTATTATTTCCACTAAATTTAATGTTTATTGGGCATAATGCCTTTTGACCTGGCTTCCTGTCCAATGAATATTTCATCAACACAAATATTTCATGAACCCATCTCACATAAACAAGGTTACAGTGGATCCAAATATAGATCACATCCATGTTCTCGGTAGGTATAATTTTTTTGAATGTTAAATGCACTCATGGATTAAAATGATATTGGGGTTCTTTTGGGTGTGTTGTTTTTTTAAGAATTGGAACAGCTTTTATGTTTTCAAGTCACAAATCAACAGTTCAGTTTGAAAATGAATATCAGAAGTGACTAAATGTTGAGTTGAGTTACTCAGACACTTATTTGGATATAATGCTTAAGAAAGTCTTGCCAAATATTTATGTATTCATTGCCTCTGTTACAACAAAAAAAAAAAATATCAAAATTACAAATTGCATTAATGATTTAAAATACATCTGAGCTACTGAACCAAAGGAGACAAATGCAGCACTACTCTGAAGCCAGCTGCTCGAGGCTGTTCTCAATTGAAATAGCTGCAAAAAGTTTTAATGCAACTAACCTGAAATATAGGAGTAATCTACACGGTCAGCATCGCAGTCACAGAGGATGTTAGGTATACGTTTATGTGTATTTGTGTGTGTATTTAATCGCTCAATTTTTTAAATTATATGTAGGTTGTGATCAGCTTTGCCGTACTTATGCTAAATGTTATTCTTCAAAGCACAGAAGAGTTTTGATGATAGAATGCATAATTCTGAAAACAACCCCTCCATATGAAAGTGATTTTCTTTTTCATGGTAAACTTCAAACAGCATTTCAAACCAAATGGGAGTAGAATATTCTTTACTCAAAGGTTGTTTTATGCCGCTGTTTTTGACCTCCTCTCTGCTCCTCCAGAAGCCCACAGATTCTTTATGTCATTTCAGAGATTAAAAAAAAAACATGCTTTGGCATATAGAGCTCTGTAAAACTACATCTCTTTGAATGTTGCACAGCTCAAAATCTAAAATACATGCCTTCGAAGTTCTCATCAGACTCCCTCTGGGCATACCACCCCTCTTCACCACCAACTTATAACGAAATATCTTATTAAAGTTCCCCTGTGAGCAATTTTCTGTTGTTCCTTCACACTGAAATTACAGTGAACTTATACAAACCCCCCATTTGTTTTGATATATCCATACAAAGAGCTTCGAACCCCACCAAACCCCTGCTGGAAAATCTTCAAGTACAAACTCAGCTCTGCCAAATATGAAGCATTCAAATCTTTCATTCTCTTAAAAGTCCTTTGATGCTCCCTAGTGGTACAAAGTGCATAGTTCAGACAGTCATCCAGCTGACTGTTTATCTACATATCATGTAGCAGTGCACTTGTTATAACAGCAGCCACCACTGCACTTTCATAGAGGACAGAAAAACATCGTTGCTTTTAGCTACAGCTTCAAATAATTCAGTCAAATTCTAGTGATTAGTGGGCCAGATGTTCAGGAAAAAAAACCCCAAAATAATCACTTTTGGATACTCCAGGTTAATTTAAAGAGACATCAAATGGAATAGATAAACCAGTAATATGAAAATGATCCACAGTGCTGCTGCAATATCACACTGTGACCACAGAAGGCACTGCCAAAGCAACAGTACGGCCTATCACGACGCAGTGCAACTAGACCTACTTCAAAGGCTTATATAAAAGAGATGGCACGACTTTGCAAGAACATCAAAGACCTAAAAGCATCATGCAATAACCACATCAGAGCGCTGGAAAAATGAAGCTTGTTTCATAATTCAGTCAAGCTTCAATTAATGGACGTAACACAGAGGTAGCCATATGGAATCGCACTACCAAACATGAAATGACTTTGCAAGCTATATTTCCCATTTTGGAGTCACAATGACTTGAAGGGAAAGCTATACATCACATATGAGGCCTGAGTTTGTCGTCATACAGCTTGGATTTATGTAGGTGGATGATTTGGACTTTTGTGCAGCACAGTGGCCTTATATCAAACTGGTTGTTACTGCAGTGAACCAACATCATTTAACTATAAATTTTGCATCCACGCAAGCTGAAATCTGTCGGATGTAGGGATTTAAGAAACAAGCTTGCACTCAAGTTTGAATTTTTTATAAAAGCTCCCCACTCAAAATCAATTAAGATCATATGATGTAAAGCTTAGAGGAAGGAAATCTGCAGTAATTTAAAGTGAAGTTGAATTTATAGTAGTAATACTGCAATTATTAATGTGATATTAGCAACGGACGATCAAGTGCATCAACCAGGCAGATTAGATAATTATGAACATAAAATAGTCAGGCCAAGCGCTCTAATGAGCTTCTAGTAAATAAAATAAGTGTGTAACTGACTACTTCTCCAAAGGAATCACACATTTTGAGTCTAAATTTACATTCCCCTTCACGGGATGTAAACATTTAAACACATTTGCTGCATCTTATTTTTGTAAAATTCATTTCTGTGTTGGTGTCCCTCCATGACTTTTTACCACACCTACTATTTTTGCCAAGCAACATTATTACATTTTCACAAGCACAAAAGGTGACATGTTCATTATTGCTTTTTCTCACCTCTTGCTGACAACCTGTGGACTGTCTCCTCACAAACTCCAACAGGACCTGTGGATAAACAAAATAAAATCACAGGATTGCAATGGAAAGCAAAAAAAAAAAAAAAAATCATGTCTTCATTTAAAATGTTTCCTTGAAAGATTTTTAAAACATATAAGTATGAATTTAATGAGGGGAGAGTTAAACCTCTCAATCTCAAACTGTAGCAGATAGTAACACTGTAAAAAAAAAAAAAAAAAAATGATTTAAAAATCCCAACAATGCAGTTTCCAAAACTACAAAGCAATCTGCCCTTTATTGCATTTTGTTTCTGAACTGAATGGATTTGCATGTAATGTATAAAAAGAAAAGAAATGGAAAGGCCATGTTTCATTGTACTACAATGAATGAAGCAGCTGCACTCATGACCTAACTGTATTATAAAATTCTGCCTAGTATTCGGTACCAAACTGTAGATGTACTGTAAAAGAAAGAAAAAAAACATCTTCTCTCTGCAGACACAGGTGACAAAAATAATCTGAATCAAACTGTTAAAATTTTCTCCAAGGACAATGTGTGAACCACAGGCATCTAGAAGGGCTGACAGGATTTTTCTTTCCCCTCAGATCACAGAATAATTATTTTATGTCAAGATGAAAACCTTGTATTCTGAGCTTTTATATGAGCTCCGTTTTCCTGTGGACACAAAGCAACAATCTTGTGATCTTGACATAACCTAAACTGTCATTAAGATGATCATTAGCATCAAAGAAAAAAAAAAAAAAATCATTCCGATATGGGAATCACCTATAAGCAGCAGTTTCTACCACTTATGTTGTCACTCATTTTGATGTGAATCCTTATCACTTTTTGTAGCCGCAACCAAGCAAAAATCCCTGTAGGATTGTAATATATATTAATACATGATAGAGTGTCATAGTTAGTTTACTGTAACCTGTGGTGACCAAAATGCTGAAGTCACTGTAGTGTTACATAATATCCCCATAATACAGATAAATAATTAACCTGCAATATAGTGGGTATAGATTAAACATTAACAAATTACCTTTTATCTGTTTAATTCCATTGTACGTAACTTTTTACTGTTGTATTTTTGTACAACTAAACCCTGTTAATCCAAAATTTACTAAAAATAATAAGTACACAATAATAACTGTAAAAATATATAAAAGTCAAGATAACAGTGTACATTGTAAATGTGGTGTGCAACCAGACATGGTAGTCATGGTCATAGAAGTCATTATATCTGACTTCTGTTGATTAAATCTGATCATTACATCAGATAAAAATCTATATTTTTACCTTTAACTCTTATTAATAAAAATATAATTTTTATCTGAGCAGCTAGTGACTCAATGATCCAAAGAAGACATTAGTTCATATTATGTCAAGATCAAAATAATTATTCTAAACTGAATTATTACAGTATGCAATAATTTATAATAATTATTTCTAACAGCGTAGCTGGAACACAGAGAACAAGATCAGCAACAGGCTGATCGTTCTATTGATACAAAAACATTTAGTTGATCTCTCTGTTCTAACAAATATATTGATTTTAGGAGTTAATTATTCCTGAAGCTCTCATAATGGCTTGAGAGTCACAAAAAGCCTCAAGTTAAATCTGATGCAGAGATGAAGACGGATGTAGCCACTAGCAGGGCTGACACTTGACAAACACACCTCAAACAGGAAACTGTAATTGCACGGTTCAAGGACTGGGGGCCCAGACAGAGGAAAACAGCTTAACTTTCATTGGAGGCTCCATGGCAGTGAGGCAAACACAGGCCACATCCCTGCTAATGAGTGTCTCACTCAGACCTTGGAGATCATGTGTAATGACACGTGCATCATATCAGTGAGATGGACAGGTCTGTTAAAGCTTCGAAGACTTAAACCGACAGGTCTCCAGCTCTCTCAACTAAGGTACCCCCTCTCTCTTCACTAGCATCCCATTCATCCTGGCTAAATGGGAACAAGAACAAAGCATTTTGGGGTGGTTCTTGTTCACTCCTCTGCTTTATATTGCTAGGCTTGTACCATGTCCCAATTCAGAAATAGCTGCTTGTTATCATCCCTCTGATCTTCTGAGGACAGTTGCACAGGCTGTTGGGACTCTACTTGAGAAGTCTATAAAGAGTGTGGGTGAAAAACAAGGGAGCTAATGATCTTGAAGAGATTTAGAGGATTGTGGATTTTGAGGCTTACTCTGATGAAACTGGGTTAACTGTTGTTCAAAAAGGACTTGCCTGTTGTGATTGACAGTGGTTTGGTGGGAAGGACGAGCCTATCATTATTTTTCTACCGATTCGACCAATTGCGAATGAAAACAAAAAATAAACATTTCCCATGAACTGGAATGACATTTTCAGCGGCTAACATGTGTTGGATGGTCACATTCTCCAGCTCGAGCAGTGTGTACAGTATATCTCATTTGTCCCATTCACTGGACACAACACAAACATAAGCATAGTGTACTTTTTTTTTCAGAACATATTACGTGCAGCCCGCACACACTCACAATAACCTTGTGTGACTAAGGTAAATAAATTATTAACCAATTTGCAAATATTTACAGATGAGTCCAATGACCTATAGAGTGGCATCAGTAATTCCCTGAGAGCACTATGATGCAGTTTGGAAGAGGTTAATGAAGACAGACTTCAGCTTACATTTATGACTCAGTGTTTATGGTTTGCTGGTGGGTAAAGATTGTCAAATCCAAGAGTTCTTGGTTAAAAATTACTTTTATGCCATCATAGTAAACATAGCTCCAATTTGACTAACATTTCTTTGTCTTAGCACTTTATAATTAGCAAGTGTGTTTTTAGGATTAAACAGAAATCAATCCTTTTACCCTGGTACATGGTTGAGGTTTAGGTTTTTTTTTTTTTTCTTGGCAGAATTTAGTTTTTCATATAATTCTTCATTTAGTTAAAATTAAGTTTATCATTTAGAAGTTTTGATGACTAAATTAAAAGGACCCCAAACCTGTTATTTTATATACACACACACACACACACACACACACACACACACACACACACACATATATATACATATACATATACACAGCAGTGTCACTGTCACAAAGTCCACAGAGAAGTTTCCTGACTTTTGTTATTTTAGCATAAAGGTCTTGGACAATAATTACACTATAAAATCTTCTGCTGAATATATCTGATTTCCTGTTACTTTAGTTATTATATAAGTTATATGTATTTGGTATTTGTTGTTTTGCATTTTGTTATTTGAGAAGGATCCTGTGACCGTTCTTTTAACAGGTCAAACAAAGTCCAGAAGGTGGTCCTGGCTCACGGTAAACATGGGGCAAATAGAGGCGGGCCGGATGGTGACCACATCCTCATGAGGGATTGGATGAGTTGAGTCTTTAAAAATCTGGATAGCGTTGAATACAATTTTAGTAAATATTGGTCAAGGAAAAAGAATACATCTTTACTGCAGCTGATTTGGACAAGTCATGAGTGGATGTCCGTATTTTGAGAAGAGGCATTTGTACGTACAATTTTGTTACTTCACCTAAAATAGGGCTTTCAAGGAATTTGGCTGCTTTACTTTCCATGTTTATTGAAGTTTTTCTAATTCCACTGGCTGCAACACTCTTAACAGTTTGCATTAGTTTAATCCAGGGAAAACACCAGGTGACCTCTCTCTTCACACTGCAGGTTATTCAAAAACAAACCTCCAAATCCAGAAGACGATGAGGATGCCTCTCAGTCCGGGGTTAACAAAGCCAGTAAAGGAGGAATAATCTATGGAGACTACCTGCAGGTAGAAAACACCACCTATCATATGCATCAGTCTCTGTGTCTGGCTTTTTAAATGAAAGATAAGTATCGGAATTTGCATTTGTTTTTTAAGGTCAAGTTTTTAAGCCAAATGGCTTCTTTGTTTCCAACCCTCAGCTCGACAAAATTGTCACGGCCCAGGTGTTGCAGAGTGAAGTAAAGGGTAATAAGATCCATGATGAGCACCTCTTCATTGTCACCCATCAAGGTAAAACTAGCTTTGTAGTTTAAGAGTATTTTTTTCTACTGGTCTGACACATAAAATTGTTCTTTTAATCTTGTATTTAGTCTTTATATTTTTCTTTTATATTCATCTTTTTCTTTTAATTTGAAATGTTTGCAATTCAGTTTCAATTTTTTTTTTTTTTGTATAAATTCAGCAATTCATTTGAAAAAAGGGAGATTGCTGCTTGAAATTCATAAAAATCATTAAATAAAACAACCAATTTATAACAATCAAGCAGCAGATTTATCACTTATTTAAATATTGTATAGCTAAAAAAAAAGGACAATAACTTTTTTTTTTATCTTGTAACATTACACTACAATGTTTTTTGTGTTTTTTTCCAGCCTATGAACTGTGGTTCAAACAGATTTTGTTTGAACTTGATTCAGTGCGAGAGATCTTCATCAGTGGACACGTAAGTCACTTTTCTGAATCCATGTGATTGTATTCACACACAAAAATAAGAGCCTGAATTAGCCTGTATCAAACATAAACAAATATCTTTATTTTATTTTATTTTATTTTATAATACATAGTCTTTAAGTATCCTCTCAGATATTATTCTGGAGCAGAGAGGAACATTTTGTATCACTAATTTCAAATGTTTTGGAGGTGATCTGTCAGTGTTGAACACTGAATGCTGCTCAGAACAAGAAATCATGAAGTAGAATAACTTAACATAATCATCAGAGAGGAGAACACTGCTAGTCAGATCTTGCAGTACCTCTGTTGAAGAGCAAGTTATATTCAATAGGAATTATTCAGTCGTTCTGGCTTTGGAGCTCAGTCAGGAAAAAATAAGAAATGTTGTGCATCACCCAGGCTGATGTTCTAAATTGAAATTAGAGCAACGCCAAAAGTCAGAAACTCTAATTATTTCAGTAATTAGATTTTTTTTTTCCCTGTTTCAGGATATATACTTACAAGCTTTACTATGATTAGCAATTATTTCCCTACACATTTTTCCCTTTTCCTCCAGGTCCGAGATGAACGCAATATGCTCAAAGTCAACACTCGCATCCACAGGATTGTAATGATATTCAGACTGCTGGTCGACCAGTTTGCGGTTTTGGAAACAATGACAGCCTTGGACTTTTTTGACTTTAGGTGAGCTTATAACTAACTTCTGGGCATCTCTACTTCAGCTCTAAAAAATTTATGAGATGCACTCTGTCTGTGCTGTGTGCATGTATGCTTACTTGTGTGCGTTTGTGTTTGTGTGCAGGGAATACCTGGCTCCAGCCTCAGGCTTCCAAAGCCTCCAGTTTCGGCTGCTGGAGAACAAAATTGGGGTCCCGGACAACCTGAGGGTCCCATACAACAGGCGTCATTACAGGGACAATTTCAAAGGTCATGACAGTGAGATGCTGCTCGCCACTGAACAGGAGCCCACACTCTTAAAGCTAGTCGAGGTACGTCTTACAACCGCTGACCGCCTGCGTATGGTCATCGATTTTTAGATTTAGTTTATTTAAGCAGGGATCACTTTATTGTATTGTATATCTTTGTTTTTCCAACTCTGTGTTTGCCGTTTCTCGCTGTGGATAAGCTCATCTGCTACTGAACGGGGTAGAATTTGATAAAAAAAAAACCTTGGGCTGCTCTTCTCAGGAGTGGCTGGAGAGAACTCCTGGCTTGGAGGTGGATGGATTCAATTTCTGGGAGAGGCTGGAAATCAATATATTTGATGGGTTGAATCAAGAGAAGGAGAAAATCGAGGTAAGAGATGACTACCAACTTTCAGAAGAAAAACTTTCTTTCGCTTTCACTGGAGTGCACAGATGATTGACAAGAGACTGTATTTTTATTTATGGGTTGTTGTTTTGAAAAGAAAATGACAGATTCTGAGGAGAAGGAGGAACTGATGGCTGAGCTGGTCAAACAGAGAGAGCTCTTCACTTCTCTGTTTGATGAAAAGCGTCATGACCATCTCCTTAGCAAAGGTGAGGGCTCTCTACAAACTGAAAATCTATCCAATTAATTGAATCATCCCTTGTGTGTCAGGGGCTCACATATTTGTTTTTGGTCTAGATTTGACAGCAGTGTGTCTGTGCTATGTATTACCATATGAACTTTCACGCACAAAACTACATAAATGAAGACAATTTTACTTTAAGTAATATATTTTTTTTAATTTTTCTAACAAGGTGAGAGGCGGCTCTCTTACAAGGCTCTACAAGGTGCCCTGATGATCTACTTCTACAGGTTTGTGGTTTTAACAGCATTTCCTTCCCTTTTGTGGTCTGATAAAACTCTGCTGACACAGTGTATCTGTGTTATGCTTGCTTCGGATTCATAACGTTATAATAAAGATTAATAAAGTTACTTCTCTGTGACAGTTCAGGTTTTAACATCTTGCTTAAGAGCACCTCAGATTCCCGAGGCAGGGGTACTAAAATTACCATGTCACATCCCGGTTTTTAAAACTCTGTCAGCCATCCAGGTCATGTGATATCCAGCAGCTATAAACACTAGCAGTTGGACTCTCTGTGCTGTTTCATCACTCATTAGAGCGTCTTTGTCAGTTTTAGCACAAGGTGTGGTAACCAGCTTTTTAAAAACCTGTGTGGTAAGGATGTAACGTCACGACACTCATTAAGGCTCCGTGAGAGTCATATAACAGTCACCGAAAGGCGATAATTAATGTGAAACTCCTGGGTTCAAGATGTTAATGAAATTATGGGTATTAAATAAGTGATAGTCGCTCTTGTTTTTACAACTGCTATCAGCACCACTCAGTCTTCTCTTACCTTTCAGGGAGGAGCCGAGGTTCCAGGTTCCTTTCCAGCTGCTCACATCCCTCATGGACATTGACACTCTGATGACAAAATGGAGATGTAAGTACTATAGCGCCTCTGTCTGCTGTGATTCAGAACAGAAAAATGCAAAAAACAAAACAAATTTTTACAGAAAACTAGTGCTTTAATAATTTGCCCAAAAGCAGAGTTGACTAAGTTTACAGAGCTAAAGTTAGTTCACAACCTCAGAGGCAGAAGAATTGGATAACATCCTGCACGCCTGCTGATCAACCCAACAACCTATTCCCAATAAATACATTTTTTACTGATCTATGCCTCTCTTATGTCCAGACAATTTACAGCTCAAATGAAACATGCAGAGCCAAAACATCGCTCACGTCACGCTGAATATTTCTGTCTTTTGTTTTAGACAATCACGTATGCATGGTGCATCGTATGATTGGCAGCAAAGCCGGCACAGGGGGCTCATCTGGCTACCACTACCTGAGATCGACTGTCAGGTATTGTGTGCTATAAACTTTAACCAACTGATTAAACACTTTACACTTCAAGTATCTTAAACACTTCAGAGTTAATTTAGGTAAGGACAGGATACTGCTGCTCTGTGCTTATCTAAATTACCTGCCATGTGGTCGCTTCATCCAGATATGCACAAACTGTATTTAAAGTTCATTTCGAGGGAGCTATAACACCAGTTCTTGATTCAGTGCTCATTAAATTTTAGCAGCAGTTTAAGTTAGCTTTTGTCCTTCAGAGTACAATTTGTGGCAGATGCGTAATTATATTGTAAGAGTACATGAGTAAAATTTTAAATACATTCTGCTCTTTCCATTTAGTGACCGCTACAAAGTGTTTGTGGATCTGTTCAACCTGGCCACATTCCTGGTGCCTCGCCACTGGGTGCCCAAGCTGAATCCCAATGTTCATACCTTTCTCTACATGGCCGAGTGCTGCGACAGCTCCTACTGCAGCAGCGAAGACTCAGACTAGAGGGCACCTCAACCGTCTGTCCCGGCTTCCTTTTTTTCACCACAGCAGACCTCACAACAGTGGATCATTTGCACAGCTGAAAGGTTTTAGTGGCAGGTGTGAATAGGTGGCCATCAAAACATGCAAAGAAACACACTGTTTCAGTATAGTGAGCCAAGATACAACATGAGGTTGGTGTACCTGAGAAAGTCCATACATTCAGAAATTATATTTTTCTCAAGAAATCAATATGTCCTGTTTTAGCACAAAATACCTAAATACTACCTAGGATTATGAAGGACACTGAGCATCTTGAATCTTAATTTGATGGGTTTTTTTTTCTCTCTGGCATATAAATACAGAAAAATAACAAGTGTACAGAATTACAAAATTTGTAAAGGTAAAAACTCTTGTTTTCCATTGCACATCAAATATCCTAAAATTATGTTGGAAAAAGAACAAAAGAGCAAATTGCTAGTTCATTATTTACATCAGGCCACAGAACCTGTCACACAGCGTCTGACCCTGAATCAATCAAATGTCCATTTTAACTATTTTACTCTAATCTCTGATCCTGACTGCTCACAAAGTATAGCAGATGGCTCCTTGATAAGATTTGCTTAGATGTTTTCTCAATAAAATGATGCTAATTCACAGTAACTGACCTGAAAGCAAATGGATCGGCGAGAGCAGTGATCAAACTGAAGGTGATGAGGAGTTTTTACAAATGCATCATCTGTCATGCCAGCATGGGGGAGGTGTCAGAGATGAAGCTGTTTCAGACTAATAAGATATCGTATAGGTGCAAACCTCTGTGTAAATAAATCAATGTCAGCATCTATCATAAAACAATTTGTACAACGTAAATGTTAAACTATAACCACAAAATTTGTACATAATGTTAATAATGTAGCTGTTATAGAAGTGTTTTGTATAGTATTCTATATGGTTAAATTAATTTTGTTATGTATTTATGCAGTGATTAATGTGATCTCTGTATAGATAAACTTGAGTTATATTACCCATGACATGTATCTACCTTATGTATTTAATAAGATACATATTTTGTACAGTGCATCTATTCTTATTAGTTTTACAGTGGTGTGTGTTAATCACTCAGTTATTATCCAACATTTATCAACATATGAAGTGATTTATTTTGTTTTGGTGATGCAAGATGGTGACACTTCAATAAAAGCATTTTTTAAAGTGACACTTGAAGGCAAACAGATGACTGATTTCAATTTTGGCAGCCAGGAACACACACACGGTCGCTCTCACTCACACTCACACACACACACACACACACTCACACACACACACACACACACACACACACACACACACACACACACAGTGACACAGACAAAAATATACACAGTGTTGTTAAAGGAAAACTGCTGCCACAGAATCTGCAATACCTGGGAAGACAAGAAAAGAAAGCCGCATTAATGCCTGAGGGGATAGTGGGCACAGCTACATACAGACTACAGACTAAAAGGAGATATAAGCAGAAAATGAAAAGAGGCGGAGATCACACTTACCACAAACGTTGTCACCAATTTTTATATAAACATAACCCTCGTTCCCCCATGTCGTTCCCCAGGAGTTCTGCACAATCCAGTATGGAATGTCCCCTAAGACAGACAACATGCATTTCAGGATTGAATTATTTACAGGGTAAAGGAGCACTAGGAGTGTGTGACTATGTGTGTGTTTGTTTGTCTGAACTTGTGTGTGCACTGCAGCTGCAACCACTCTAAACTGTTACATAATCACTGACATCCTTGTTTAATACCCACAAAACGCAAGCGTGTGTGAAATAATTAATGATAAAAAATATATAAACCCTGCTGTGTGTCATGGCTGAAGGTTGAGAACACATACTGATAATAAAACTACTGTTTAACTTTGCATGTTTAAAACCTTTCAACCTCTCACAGTGATTTTGTATTTTAAACGTCGGAAACAAAGATTTAAGAGATAACCGTCCAAGTAATCAGAACTTCTATACTAAGAAATCTTGTGACATGACGTCAAGAAGAACACACACAAGTCTTATGTTTACCAACCCAGCACATTTCCAATCATTGTGTACTAAAGAGGAACAACAGGACAGGAAAAAGGCCAAAGGTGAAGTGAAGCCTACACACTGTAAACCCCGCAAAAATTGTTTTCATAATAATTAAATTACTTAACAGGCCCTGGGGTTTTCAAAACTTTCTTGACCTAAAAAGGTAACTACTAGCGCAAGTAAAACATAAAATCTCCTTTTTTCTTGAATTCCGATTCTGTTTCATGATAGTGCGGTGGCAGTGTGTACCAGTAGTGTCGTATCCAACAAGCAGAACAGCGTGATTAGACCATTGGCTGGAACAGTGGTGTTGGATAATTCCTCCCAGGTAGTCCTGCCAGCTGACAGCATCCACGACTACAGCCAAAGGACCTCGCTCCACCAGCTGACCCATCATTGCCTCCTCTTGACCACTGAATAACAGATAAATAACACTGTACTTTTTGGTGGCATGTGTGGCGTTGGGATTACACATCTTTTTTGAGGAATTATCATGTAAACTATAGTGTAAAATAAGGGGTTGGGGGGGAATATGATGAATTTCCCCTCCGCTTCCTCTCATTCATCCAATGGGCGCATCAGTTTCTGAACAACTATTGCACATTTTCTCATTCATAAAATTGCCTTTTTCCTCATTCCCTATGACATATGCAGGCGTCCTGTGTCACCACATCTTGTCCTTCCCACCAGACAATTCCCACTGGGGACAGCTGTGATGCCTTGCTCTGCCAGGCTTATGACATATGGGGCACGGAGGGGTCGTGGAGTCGCAAGTCTGTGCTAAAACTATATTGAATAAAGCCACTCTGCATCCCATTCAGCTTGAGGTGGGGTGTTGTCTTGTTGAAACTTTATGATCATGTTTTTCTTTTGCCATGCAGTAGTAAAGATCTGGCTTATGAGCCCCGCTACTAGTACTACTATTACAATCCCCTCTACTCAATGACCCAGCACTCTGACCTTTGTGAAGACAATGGCAGGTCAAAGGGATGGTGAGATAAAGAGGTCTTTTAGTAGAAGTATGACATTGACATTTACTCTGTTTGAGAATTGCTGTATTTTTACTCTGCTTTACAGTTTATTCCTGTTTAAAAATCATTTTAAAAATATGATCATATTAACAATTATATAAATAAAAAGCTACATCTGATATATGTTGTATGGAAGGAAAGGAACTATACAAAAACTCTGAACTGTACTCTATCAAAAAATCAACTCTAACAGAGGACCCTGATGATAGCAATACTGTGCTAAAAAAACAAAAAGTATGAGTCACGTACGAGTATGAGTGTGAGTCACAGTCTTGTTCAATATTAAATAAAGAGGATCTGAATTCACTTTACCTCAAGATAACCTTTGGGCCAAAATAACTGGCCCAGAGTCAAGAACCTCTGAGCTAATGAGCAATCCATGTCTGTGTTGACACGGTAAACACTGTGGTCTGTTGTTGCGCAGGACCAATCCCCTTCCCCTCTGCTCTGTCCTTGGTACTTTATGAAAAACAAATTAAAATTACATGTGATTTTACTAAGATATAGCGTTGTTAATTTTTAGCCTTTATTGCTCATAGACAACCTGCAAAAATGTGTCTTTTACCCAAAGTCATTTGCAGTAAAGTTCTTCACAGCAATGCCGTCATGTGACTGGGAGAAAAAATGGCAGATTCCCGTCTTGGCCTTGTAGGTATACTCGGACTGAAGCACCAATTTCACTCTGGTCTAGAAAGAAAATAGTTCATCTCAGTGAGTTTGTCGTCTGAATACAAAATCAAAATATCCATTCATCTTGTTTATGAAAGATTCTGGTGCAGGAACTGTAGAGAACACCAATCTTATTCTGCTTTCTCCCACTACATTTCTCTCTGATTAAAATACATAACAATATCTTTTTTAAAACACAACATTTAAAACATCAACACAGGTCTCCTCTTTCATAAACAGCCACTTAAGAGACAGAAATATTCAGTACATTTCTTGTGCATGTGAAGTAGTGGAAGTTAAGGTTTATTCTACCTTTGCATTGCGTTTAAAAGACCTGAAAATATGTTAAAGACCTTATATTATGTAAAAGTATTACCATACCTGTTTTAACCAATTCAGAGCAGAGGATGGGGAGCCACCGTTGCAACCTTCATTTTTAAAAGAGCAGTCCAGAACCTGCTGCACACTGAGCTGCTCCAGCTGCGAGCCTCCTATAGCGTGGACGGACTGCATGGCACCAACCGCACTAAATGCCCAACAACTCCCACACTGCAAAGGTAACATTATAATAATGAGAAAAACAAAACAACAAAGAAAGGTTGAACTATTATTTTATTCAAACTAAGAACACCACCACATCCTACAGTCCCCAAAAGAGAAAATCATTGTTTTGCTTATCCCTATCTCAATGTTTTGCTCGAGGAAACTTCAGCAAGGTAAATATTTATTTTCCATTGAATGATGGTCTCTGCTCCCTATAGCCGTACTGGCCCAATCATTTCTGTAATTCTTATTTGGATTTGGATAGTGCATAAAGCAGCAACTAACCTTCAAAGATTTGTTCCAAATCACAATACGTTTGAATGTGATGGTTTTTAGAATTAATACCTGAATTTTTAAAGACCTATCAGGAATCTACAGTGAGTGTGGATGTTGTACATGGTGATGGGGTGAGATGATCTGGCCAGTCTGAGTGAACTGTGACTAATTGTTTTCTGCTGCCATCTACTGACAGAAACACCTCAGGTATACCGTGTCTACAGCAAAATCTTAATTTCTGCTTCAGTTAATGTTCTTAAGTTTTAAGGCTGTGGAGCATTTGTGCTATTGTGATAGCAAAAGTTGCCCTTACACTTCATATCCAATATACATTTTATTGCTTTCCTGAAACTGAGACAACATACAGTGCAATTTCCCTGTGCAACATTTACAGCATCAGATTATGTTCAGTTCACTTGCTCAGCATAATTTCCCATAAATGTGATAAAAGCCCTCCATGTAAAACTCCAATATTCTGTTGCTCAATATGGTTCCATGGCTTAAAATCAATACCAAAACCAAAATCAGTCATTATTACTTGGACTGGTGATAAGTATGTGCTGAGTATACAAAATATTAGGACCATCTGCTCTCTCCTTGAAAGCGCTGAAATGCACTTGAGTCATAAAAGTGGAATCAAGGGAAGGGAAAACTGGATCAAGCTGAATTTATGAGATGTGAGGGGCTTAATATTTTGTGTCTTTGTGCGTGGTACTGCATTTTATTTTCTGACTTTCCATATCGCTGTCTGATGTGGAAACTTAGCCCAGGCAGGTTCACAGACAAAGCCAGAGAAAAAGGGCAAATCTGGGCAGGAAAACTGCAGCAGAGCAAAGTGGTAGGTGAGTGTGGTCATGTGTAGACACCACTCCCTGGAGTGGTAAAGCCTTACCTGAATTCAAGAGAGTAAAATATATGTTATCGCCTTGGCTTTTTCCTGTACGGGCTATGTCTCTCCCTGAGGACAACAGTTTTACAGTATAAATATCATCCCCGATGGCAAATTAAATGACTGAAGAGGTAAAGGACAAAAAGAGCGCAGAGTGAACCTGTGAGGACAAGCAACAGCTCCATCTCACCAACCTTCTCCCTGTTTGTGTCCCCAGGTCCAGTCTGTTCTCTGAGCAAATTTAATGACTTAGTTTGTCATTTTCACCTTCTTTTCCTTTATTATTACCAAAGTCGCTCTTCACTCAAAAATGAATTTTGCTTTCTGTTTGACCTTCATCTTCTGAAGGGGGACGGTTCCTTTGTGCTTTAGTTATGCACATCCAATCATGACTTTTTTGTGATATCCCAACAGGTTTGGAAGGTTTTTCAGTGAAGTAGGAGACATCATGCGTCCACAGGTGAAACATTTAAATTGAACAATTCAAAGAGGGAGAAGGAATAGATGATTTTCATCATTTTTAACTCAGTAATTGAACTGTTTTTTATGGGAAAAACATATCAGGCAAATCATAAACTTTGTATTGGTTAAAAACTAAAAAAGCGAGGGATACACTTGTCAAGAACATCATTGTTTTGGCTGTATAATTGTGCGTGTTATGAGTGCCCTTACACACATTTGGATTCCCTATTGCCCACCTGTTTGTTATGACATCATCTGTTTGTTTTTTCATTAATGATCAAATGTTTTGATGAAAAACCCCCCCCCAAAAAAACAGACATTAATTTGTTTGAACGTAACCGAACTGTGTCTCTGTACCTGCAGTAAATCCCTGTCTATACACTATATCTATCATCTCTCTGTGTAAAACGTACTGCTTGTTGGTTCTGGACTGGTGCCACCACCGCTTTGTCCCTCCAGTCAAATTTGGCTGGGAGCCCCTGTGTCTTCAGTCCAGAGAAGAGGGGAGCTCTGTCAGCGCTTGCTCGCAGGTAGAGATCTGTGGATAACAGATACAGTTCAAAGTCACTCCTGGACACAAACACGCATGTAAACAATGACTGTGCAGATACAGCACAGTCATCCAGGGGGTAGCATGCTCAGTTACATTTCAACCAATCAACTGAACCGATATAAGTGTGTGAATCCATTTCATCTGATGAACTACCTTGAGTTGTGAAGAAATTATTTGGACACACAGAGAAGCATTTTCAGCTTTTTTACACCTGTCCATGCAACTAATCTCATCCTGCAAACTTAAAAATATGTGACAAAAAAATTCAGTCTACCTCTGAATTCCTTCTGTGAGAGGTCAGAGAACTGGTTGATGCCATACTTGGCAGCCCGTGGTGCGGTGGAAAATGAGTTCAGGAATGCGTGTCGCTTCGTAGCGTTCTGCAAAAACACAATCGACATATTAAAGTGTGGTAATTTATTGCATAAAATAATGATAATGAAAAGAAAAAGACAGCGAAGAGCAAAAATCTGAGGTCTACAGATGATTTTTCTTCTTCTTTTTGTTACATAACACAGCATGAGTGAGTCTGAACTACAACAAATTAGTTATCTGCATTGTAATATTTGATCACTAACCAGTGTTGGGAAAGAAAAATGTGGAAAGAGTACATTTACTCAAGTAGTGTTTTTGAATATTTCAAATGGCCACTGAACAGTGGCCACAAGTGAAAATTATGATATAATGGTAAATCCTGAACCCTGTGACAGCACCACCTTTCAAAGTCTCATTTTAAGTATTTTTCTCATAGTAATTCTGGACAACTAGTGTAATTTGTAAATGCAGAACTTGAAAGAGGTATTCATATATATTTACAAAAAATTCCAATTTCTGTGTGACTGATAAATTACTATTTTTTCTGTACTATATATTATCACTAGATTGTTCATAGCAAAACCTTAATGTATAAGCAGAATTTTATTGCTGTATCTGCTCGAGATGGAGCTAGTTTTAAGCACTTTATTTATGTAGTTAGTTTTATCCAATGTTTCCCAACCTAGTGTTCAGTTCCCTCCAAAGTGCCACAAAATAAATCTGCAGACTTCTGAGATTATGTATTTTCAAAATAAATACTAATAATTATAAAAAAAGACACACATTTAGACCTTTAAGTTCTGGTTGTTCTTGAAAGTTTTACCTTTTTGAACCCCAAGCAGTTATTGAAATGAACTGAAAAAACATTTTGGGGAATTTAGAGTTTAGGGGAAATGTCTCTTTAGTGAAGCCGTTTACAAATCATGATCTGAAATTACCAGTTTTGTCACCACTGATTTAATACTTCAAATGTGTTGTAATGTGTGTGGAAAAAATCTGAAATCTGATGAAAGTAGCATGACATGGAAATGCTCATGTAAAGTACAAACACTGCAAAATTGTATACAAGTAGGCCTAAGGTACTTAGGTAAATGTACTCATTTACTTTCCACCACTGAAAACCTGGTCACACTGTGGTATTAGGATTTTGACTTACGTTTTCTTTCGTCATTTATTAAAATTAATTCTATAATATTGTACGATTCATGCAGAATTAGTCAACATTTCAAATACATTTCCTTCATCTACTTGAGTGGGCGTGATCTGTAGTGACGTTTGTTTTTAGTGAGTTGAGGAGTGTAAACACAGCTTTTCCACACGTCTCTGTCTCCCTTTCTCTTACCTGAAAATAGAGATGACGACGCTTAAATTCCTCGCTGCTGACTTCATACCGGCGGTGAAACTGTTCTCTGAACCAGTCGAAATCAACTGCAGAGCCATTCAACTTGCTCCGAGTCTCAACCGAGTTGACATGTTGACAGCGCAGAGGAGGAGAGACGAGTGTGCAAACGGTGATTATAACAAGTACAAACACCTGGCGAGCCTTCATTTGACGAAGAAATCTCGGTTACAAACGCGCACTGATTAAAAAAAACAAACAAACAGGGAAGTACGAGTGTTTGTATGTTCGCGGAAAAGGTGCGGGTTAAATTGTGGCACATGCGCAGTGATCAAGAGGCTTCCTTTGAAAACAGAAAGTAAAGCATCATTCACAGGAGGGAGAGCATTTCAAATACTCCTATAAGTTTCTCATTGGCTTTAAATATGGATGCTTCGCACACTCTTTCAGAATAACCCTCATTATTAAACTGTTAGAATACACTGCATTTTATTAGAATTGTAAAGTTGTGAAATACGAGTTCATTGCACAACAGCAACACAACTGATCAGTGACAACTGGAAGGTTTTTGGTGGAGTATGGGCTCAGAATAGCCTCATAGCTAATGCATAAACAAAACTCAGGTTTTAACTGAAATCACATCAAACATTTCACAAGAAGTGGTAAATCCTTGTTTACAAAAGCATCAACAATATATAACAGAGGCAACTGTTCAGTGAGCTCTTTACATGAGATACATCCATACTTCGATTGGATTGCCATAATTACACCTGAGGACTGTGTTACCAGTAAGCATAATAGCTCATTTAGTTCATAAGGACCAGAGTTATTGATATGTTGATTGACAGCGTTTAGCTGGGACTGATAGGGTTTAGAACTGACTGACAGACTGACAAACAAAAAACAAACATTAAAAATTATTTTAGTTTATTAGACTTCTAATCTAAAGACAGATGTATCATTGACTTCTGTTCCTTATCTGTTCAAAATTTGAAACATTTGCTCACAGTGCCTGTTGACAGGCTCCACATGTGTAATGATTTTGTACCCTGGTACCCCAAATATTTTTTTTTTTTTGTTGGTGTTGTTGGCTTGGATTTTGTTTTCTAAATTCCATCTAAAATTAAATACTATTATAACTTAAAATGTACATAAAAATGCATATATGTTTTTCATCTCTATTATTCATAAATAAACTGTCATGAGTTCAAACTTATGCAACAAAGTTTTTTTGATTTTTTTAACCTTGTTTATCCATATTCAAATACTCTCATTTAAAAAAAATCCTGCACACATTTTACTCATGTCATTTATCTAGAATTAAGTACCATCATAGATTAATTTACAAAAATGCTTTTTATGTAACATTTCTGGCAGGCACAGGCACTGTGTTACACTGAAATTTGTGTTACTTTTGACCATACACACCAATACCCAGTCGCATTGTACAATAGCACTACAGTAGTTGCTCTCAGGCACAGGAGCAGCTGCAAAGCATTTTTTTTCCAGCCGGAGCGTTGTCAGGTCCAGCCAACCAGCCAGTACACTGGGAGAAAAAGTAGGCTACTCTTGTGCTTTTTGGAGTGGCATCTGATCCTGCCTTCATCAGAACCAAAGCTCGTGTGTAACGTGCCAGAGGAAATGTCAGACCAAACAGAGGAGCTAACCAACAAGCCCTTCACGGCCCAGTTGTCCAATGTTTACCTCAGCATCTTGGCACTGTTCTGCTTTAAGCTCTTTGTTAAGATTTCCCTCAACTTGCTGACATACTTCTACATTGTCCGTGGGAACCGTAAAGAGGCGGCCAGGATATCAGCAGAGTTCTATGATTATGGTCAACAACACAGTGAGTACTCTGAGAAAACCATAAAAGCCTAACAGCGTTGTTTTTTCTTAAGGTGGTTTGAATTTTCCAACTGACTGCATCATATATATTTGTGCTTTTAAATTTGGTGGAAAGCGTAACCACAATACAACTGTGTTTACACTATACAACAAGAAACGTGTTCGGCCTCAGGAACATAAGGTCATAGGATAGGTAGAAAATATGAATATTGTTTGTTGTAAAATCAAGTAGAAGTACACTCCACTCACACACACATACACGCACACACACTCACAATTTCCGTGTTTACAAATGAGCTATAAATACTGCATAGCTAATCCACTGAGTATAAGAGCCATTAATTGTACTCACATTAATACATACTGTAGATATGAATGATAGCCTACTTTCCTCTTATTAGCTTAATAGCTACTTATAAGCCCTGAACTGTACATTCAATATTAACCGAAGACACTGTAGGCTGACAGCTCTTTTTCTCTAATGTATTAATAGAACACAGTCATGATACCCCCCCCACCCCACCCCC
>NW_019525660.1:945189-1046492 GCF_002814215.2 Seriola lalandi dorsalis | reverse complement strand
CTCCTCACCACCCCCTTCCTGCCCTAGTTTCCATTCCCAGCTATGCAGTGCACCCTTTCACACTCAGACAGCAACCAAAACAACACTCCACATTCTCAGGGACAGGCGGTTTCGAAGGCACGTTCTGGGGGAAGAGACACGGCGACGACAACATAATCTGTAGCTATCGTTCAAACGAATGTTTAATTTAAAGTGGACCCACTCCATGGAATACTAATCAGCCAGGCTTAGGTTATTAGTCACGGCTCTGTAGACATGGTCTTCCTTGGTCTAAAAAATCTGTTTGATGACTGCTTCTTTATACCCGCATTTCAAATTAGTGTCACTCAAGGAAAATAGGCTGCATGAATACAATAGCATGAATTTACTAGAAAACATTAGATTGATTATTATCTATGAATTATAATTAAAATGCAGGAAGAGGATAATGATGATGATAATGTGTGGAATGCATCGGCTGTTATTATGGACATCGACTCAGGTGTGCTTAAGGAGACTTTTTTATTTTTAATTTACATCAAAACAGCTACAGCCAGTTTGTCACATTTATATTAATTTGTCACGTGAATGGATTGTGAATGCGCTGAGTTTAATGCATCAGGACTTTTCAAGCACCATTAGTCACATAATAATACCCAGCCCCATGCATTAACTCTTGGAAGATGAAAGCTAAAACATTAACAGAAAGGGTCAAATATGAACTTGATGAATATATTTGTGGTTGGGATTTCATTAAGCAGCTGTAACGGTTAACTAGTAAAGGAATTATAATACAAGACAAGATAAATAAATAGAGATTTGGTGACTCAAAAATATCAATCTAAGTAAAATAATTTCTTAAAGAAATAAAATCACCATTGTCTGGGTCTTTAAACTTCAAATTCAAGGACTTTTCAAGGACTTCCCAAGCCCTATTCCCTCAAATTCAAGGACCCCAGAAGGCATAATATGAGACACGGATCAAGGTTAATTGCTGTTGTAACACTAAGAAGTTTTATAATGATAACTAGCAGGCTTTACAGATGCTCACAGACAATTAAAACGAGAGAGAGGCTTGAATGTTATGAAAACTTCAGTAACAGTAGAGTATGTGGTCTCTTGCTTTCTCTTATACAGTGCAGCAAAACAGTGTATTGTAAGCAGAGAGAGAGTAAGCAAACTAAGCAGAGACAGACTTATTTACGAGTTGAAGAGCTGAGAGATGGAAGATGACATGCAGACAGCGGCACGTAGCCTATTTACTAATATAAAGTTAAAAAAAATAATAAAAATAAATCAAATTAACTTCAATTTCTGTTGTTGCACAAAATAAATAAATTCAAGCACTTTAAATGACCCATATCAGTTTACTATTGACAATTTTACTGGTACACCGCGCTTAATTTTTTATCTTCTATATATTTTCTGCAAATGTCTATGTCCAAGTACTTAGCTGTCATAACACTGGAGGGCAGCTGGAATACTTGTGTGTTGCATTTGTAAATAGGTAAATGAAAATGAATGCAAGTAGAAGCAAACACTGAATTCTTATTCCCATCACAGGATCCTGGGCAGACCGGTCACCCCTCCATGATGCTGCAAGTCAGGGCCGCCTCCTGGCCCTGAGGACCCTCATTTTACAGGTGAAGAGAACACAATCCTGGGAGAGTCATGTGCACCTGCACCCCCCTCGTCTGTACACATGGGGTCTATTGTAACTATCCCTTGTGCAATTAAATTTGGTTCAGTAGCTTTGTAGATTACCAGTCAGATACAGAGACAGAGGTTTGGAAGAAAGTCAGCGGTTTCTACAGAGTTTTCAGGAGTTATTTAAAGGGGCACCTCCTTTCACAGATTCATTCAATTCATCTATCTGCACCTTTTTAACTAAATCTGGACAGTTATATACATCTTGTCGTTTAAATAATAGTGTATGAAGGCAGTACATTAAATATTTTTGATGTTACATATTACATAAAAACATGTACAGTGTGTGAAGGTTGGTCCGTAGACTTAGAAACTTTAAGAGAAACTGACTGGGAATGGATTCAAATTGCAATCTCCACTTTTACGTGCATTTTCAGCTGCTCACAGATGGAGGACTGTGCCACAAGAGATCAAGCCGTTTCAGCTTCAAAGCCCACAATGCCTTGTTCTCAACTCAGACAAGCTCATGACAAAGCAGCAATATCATTACAGAATTTTACATGGTGATTCATTAGCGCTTTACCAGACTTTTATTGGTTCTGCACTTTAATTAGCAAGCTCATTAATCCCTATTGTTGAAATGTGACTGTAGAGAATATGTAGTTTGTCAGTTACTGAGAACCATAACCACATAGGAGGATGTGTCTGTTACATAATTGGAGATAAGCCTTATTGATCTTTTTGCAATTCTTAGGATTCGCCAACAGAGGTAGACAAAGGTCATGTATTACTCAATGCCTCTTAACACGCAAAATGTCTGTGGCTGCTTGATTCGGCTTCCAGGGTCACAATGTGAATGTTCTGACTATAGACCATGTGACGCCGCTTCATGAGGCCTGTCTTGGAGACCACGTCGCTTGTGCCCGAGCTCTCATTGATGCAGGAGCAAATGTAAGTCATATATTGGCCTTATGACTCTTTAATGTTGCTAAACTGCACAGGTCAAATGTAATTTCCATGGCTGGGAAAATCCGGGTAGGGTAACAAATGTGCAAGGCACCGCTCTCTATCTACAGTCACTGTAGAGCTATTAAGTTTATGCTCCCCTTCAACTGTGCCCCCCAGGCTGTTGCCATTAGTCAACCTGCATGGTTAAACAAGGTCTAAAAATAACAATAAAAAGAAAATGTGTTTACAGGTCAATGCTTCTACAATTGATGGAGTAACCCCTCTGTTCAACGCCTGTACAGTGGGCAGTGTAGCATGCACTGAAATTCTGTTAGAAAATGGAGCAAAACCTCAGAGTCTCGTGTACCATCCCTCACCCATCCATGAAGCTACCAGCAAAGGTATGACAAAATATTCTAAGAAAATTTATCAACTTATATGTCAGGTAGTTTTTTTTTTTACTTACTTTTTGCATATACTGTACAACTTAAGTTAGTGGAAGTTAGTTGTCACAAGTAAACTCTGCTTCACAGCAATTCATCAAATTTCTCTCAATGAACCAATACCAATGTTTATCCACTCTGATTTTTAATAAAACATAAACCAACATATCACTCTAACTACTGATTACAACTTGCACTTGATCCTGTCATGTGTGTCCTTTATTGAGCTATAAAGCTCTTTCTAACAAACCTTCACTGCGAGACACAGCTTTAAAAGTAAATCCCAACATGACCGGAGTGGACAGCTTGGAGAATAATCTCACATTGTCACTCACTGATTACTGTCTTCATGCTCCATTACCTCCAGGTCATTACGGTTGTGTGGAGGCTCTGGTGACTTGGGGGGCAGATGTGGACATGGACATTCCTCACCTGGGCACAGCACTCTATACAGCCTGCGTCTGCCAAGAGCTGGAGTGTGCCAGGAAACTCCTGAGGGAAGGTCAGCTCACAGCACAGTGTGGATCTTTACATCTCCATACAGACAGCCACACATCCTGAACTAGAAGGGCACTCAAAGAGCACAGAGCTCTGCCAAGGCCAATGTCAAACAACATACACCAGACTTCAGAGAAAAAAAATTGAAATTCATAGTAAATTATCCAGATCTGCCCTAAAATGTAATGGGTTCTCCCCTGGCACGTGTCCCATCCTTGCAAGTTTGGTGCAATTCAGTTCAGTACTTTTTGCGTAATCATGCTGTCAAACAGACAGACAGAGACACACACACACACACAGTACACAGACAAGGAAATAAATACACAAACACATATGCATGCACACTAGATTTTAGAAGCCTCTGAAAAAACATTTAGACTCTACATTAAAACTAAGAGTAATAAAATCAACACCAACAAAACAGTTATTTTTCATCAGTTATGTAAATTATGAAGGCAACAGTACACTGTGCAGTAGGTGTTAGTTTGTCAGTTTTTTTTCCTCTTTCTAGAGATTATATAAGGAGAATTTCAGTTGTAATAAGACAAACATTTCAGACACAACACATGCTGCAGTTTCAGTACTGCAAGGAGCCGCACAGCAATGATATGTAGCCCACAACTCACATTTTCAAGTTATTGTGTGCCCATATTGCTGGCTTGATTGAAAGTAACAAGCTCATATGAATTCTCTCAGGGATACTGAAAGTAAAATCTGTAGGAAATGTTAGGTACATAATGGCAAAAGTGTCTAACTTCGGAAGTTTTCTGATTGGACTGTGTCTAGAATCAAGTTGTCCTTCGTACAGGTGCCAATGTACAGAAAGGCAAATCCCTGGATTCGCCTCTACATGCAGCTGCAGAGAAAGACTGCACAGCGGTGGTGAAGCTGCTGCTCGACTTTGGTGCAGACATTAATGCCAGGAACACAGAGTGTCAGAGGCCAGTAGATGTGGCGCCACCCAGCAGTCTTACAGAGGGCTTCTTATTGCTCTATGAAGGTAAACACTGACCTGTAGCTTGGTTTTGTATGCATTCTTGGACCTTTGTTTGTACTCCTGTTCTGGGATTTAATATACGTTTGTCCTTACCTGAGCTAAAATGTTTTTGGAAGTAGTCTATGCATTAATCCTACAACCAGCCTCAATTATTTTTCATTGTCTCCTTTTCACAGCTACACCACGACTTCTGAGCCAGCTGTGTCGTCAGTGCATCAGGAACTGCGTCGGCCGTGACAGACTCCACCTTCTTTCCCACCTCCCCCTGCCCAACAGACTAAGAAACTACCTGCAGTACCAATGACAGACAGAACAACCAAACTGTCTAAATGGGACTCAGAAAGACGCCTTTGACACAAACAACACATCAACTCCATGAGCTCTTCCCACTTTTAATGTTAGTTGCCAGAAATGCAGTAAGAATAATTAATTGAAATTAGGCAAAGAGCAGCCACTGAGTAGCTGACAGTGCCAAGCTGTGTTGTATGTGTGGACCTGGATGAATGTGAAGCAGGATACTGCTACTAAAAGAAGCCTGCAGGCTTAGCCTTGGATATATAATGAAAAAAAACAACAATAAAAATACATATTTATTAACTATTCAGATTTGCGGTGTTTAGAAGATATCTTGATAGTTGCAACAGCTACAAGTGAGTGGTACACTTTGATAAGATTATAATGCCACATAAATACACAAGATATATGTATGATTGAGTATTCTTAGTTTTGCATTTGATACCTAATGCACTGCACATGACTAGGAAATTAAATGTATTTTTGAAACCTGGCGCATTCCAAAATTTGTTGTTTTTCCAAAATACAGTGCTGTGTTACTGGTGTTTGATGTAGAAGTGCAGTGGGATATTTACGTATCCAAAAATACTAAAACAAAAATAGTTGACAAGTTTAAGCTTGGATTACTGAGTACTGACAACCCGCGGAGGCTGACCTTATCGGAAAGACTCAGATGGAAAATATGAGTGGGTGGAGCAGCAAGTGTTTGTTTCTATTGCTGAGACATTAGCTACTACTGTAATAATGCTCCAAAGACATTATGAACTAGATAATCATATATATATATAAAGTAGCAGAATGAAATAATATTTAATAATATTGAGCTGAGTTTTAAATTTCTATTGAATGATTTCAGTTCTATGATTACATTACATGGCTTCATTGATCAATAAGACAATAAGAAACCATTTTATTTATTTATTTGGCACTTAGCACCTCACTTTAAGTTCTCCTTTTTAGTATACCACTAGTTGGTATACAAACATTTAATAAACGATTTATAAACAAGTAAAGTATTTGTCTGTGGTTATAACTTCTCCTATTGAAGGCATATTTTATAGTATTACAACTGTGTTTTACTATATTGTCATTTATTATCTGTTAATACAGCAGCCTACACGTATGGGTATCCACATGAGGAGTTATCATTAATAAACTTATTGCTGCTTACAACTACATTATAGTGACTTTCTGTGCTCCTGCTACATCCTCTAGAGGGCAGCAAACCGTTATCTATTGTTTGTGCTGCCACAGGACCGGGACAAAGAAGTGCGTCGTTGCCATGGAAATGTAAACAAAATGCGTCAAATGCAAGCCGTAGTGGCTTGAGGAAACTTGACGAGTCAGGTCTTTCTTAGTATAAATCTATACTTGTCATACAAAAACGAGATTGGTTTGTAGGTTAAATTAGGCTCTGAGCAGCATGTCTTACGCACAGTGTCCCAAAAAAGCAGGACTGCCAAGAGAAATCGTCAAGTGGCTGCAGAGCCTCGAATTGTCTTTTTATCCGAAGAATGTGCGCAGGTAAAGAAGTGGTCTCATGATTTACAGACTGTCGACTAACTTACAGCAAGCATATCCACTATCCAGTGAGCACATATAAAGATGATGTGCACCTCAATGTCTACATTTGAAAACCTTGATAAATGCTGTTGAAAAGCTTTTTGCAAGTCCTAGACGTTTGAAAATGACAGAGCTGGCATGCTAATTGACAAACCTGGTTATATGTTATATGTTAATGCGAAGCAGCAGTTGAAATGTCTAAATGTAAATCACATTTAAACTAAATTTAACCCAGTTTTAACCTAGCTATACATTTAATGGCTAACTATAGGTTTTCTGATCTGAAACATCTCCAGTGTTTACTAGAGAGTTTTAACACATTATGCAACTCAGGATATTTTAATTTTATAACATCTACAGGTTAACAGTTACTCCATACCCGTTTCTTGTGACCCTGCCATATTTAATATTGGAGAGGCCTCCCAGAGACTCTAAAAATCTCAGTTACAGGAGTAGCACCACACAGATCACAGACTTATGAGATAAATAAAATATTAAGAGAATAATCATAAACCAGCCAATCATTCAAAGAGGTAGCGTAAATAAACTAAGTCTGTCTCTTTTATTTCCAGAGATTTTTCCAGTGGTTACCTTGTGGCAGAGATATTTTCTCGTTATTACCCCCAAGACTTTCCAGAGCATTCATATGACAAAGGAACATCACTTTCTGCCAAGCAGAGGAACTGGAGCCAGATAGAGCGGGTAAGACGAGGGGGGGAAATGTATAAAAATATAATGAGCGGGGAAGAAATGTCTTCTTTAGGCAGTTCAGCTAGCATGTGGTTAAATTAATTAATTTCTGTGTGCAGTATGGCATTTAATGCCATTTCATGTTCCCAACAAGTTAATTTACATTTTAAAAAATGACTACTTCAAGGTGTCCAAACCAAATGTTGTGATATTGTCCAACCTACCAGCAGAAGGTCTTAAATATAAAGTTATATAAAATAATCAATACTGAATACCCACACATACCTACATATACATTTACAGGATAGATCTGAAACACTAAGTTCTTATTGTGTGTCAGATAATTACTGAAACTGGTTATTGTCCCAGTCTTTACAGAAGCAGAATTTGCACTTGAGGAAGGAGGTTGTTGATGGAACCATTCACTGTAAACCAGGAGCAGCTGAGCTGTTGGTGAAGGAGGTTTATACTATTCTAACTAACAGGAGGTAAGAGCTGACTGGGAGCAGGGCAGGAAATTACAACAATTTGAGCCAGAGTCAAACATTTTACCAGATAAATAGGAGGTTTATATAGCATATTATGTATAACTGGAGGTTAGAAAATGTTTCATTGTAAGTTTGTGTATTTGTTACAGTTTAGTTTGATACTGGTACATAAACAAGTCAGACACTCAAGCTTAAGTGCTATTAGCTAACAAGTTTCCCAGGGTTTTGTTTTGTTTTGAGACATTACTATGATTTGAAAATTGCACCTCCCAGGAATGTGTTACATTAACTGTATAAGTGTAACTTTTCCTGTAACACTGTCACAGGGTTGATTGTTACACTCAGATTTCACTAAATACTGATGTTTCTTGAAAGAACGGGGGCATTGCTATTACAAATTACACACATCACTTTCTTAGATATCTGACTAAAAATGAAAGGATGTTAATACTGGAAGAGGAACAGCACAGGGTAAATGAAAAGCAAACAAGAAAAACAACCCACCAACCAGTTTCTAGTGCACTGGAACCCAAATAAACTGTGAAAACATAACTGAAAAGGATGCCAGTCAGTTGGTGTACAGCACATTTGCACAATGCTAAAATGATAACACAAATTCTAAACAGATACAAATATAACAATATATTCCTGCATAATTATAATCTTCATGAGTCTGCTTTCTCAGTATCTGGGGTGTTGAGGGCCCAGAATCAGACTTCACCGACCAAGAGTACCAGAAGCTGCTGCCCACACTGGCCCGCTCCACGGCCTCTAAAGCCATCAAGAACAACCTGAGGATAACAGAGATCATGGCTAAGCCTGACATCAGCACAAACCAGAGGAAGGCAGAAGTCATCCTCCACAGGCACCTGGAGCACAGAGCTGCAGAGAGGGCCCTCAACCCTGGTGAGACAGCCCAGGGTGATAAAGGTGTTTTGTTATTAATGTATGTCTCATTTGTGCTCCATACCATGTGATCATGATATGGAGTCACATAAATAAATGAAATGAAGAGACTTATGGGGCAGGGGGGCAAATACAGGGTGCTATCACAGCTTCTGTAGTTTTTGCTTTGATCTGAATCACTGTATGTCAGTTAAATTACAATATGGGGTTAGATGTAAAAACCGTATGCTCTACAGCATGGCAAGGACATTTTACAGTTCAGAAGCCATATTTCTCTGAATGTGACAGAATTTGGCCACTTCTGACAATTTCTTTCGTCGGGTGACAGCAGGACGTTTTAAAGTGAAGCCAAATCTGTGTCAACTGGCAGCCAAAAGACTTTTACCATCCAGCCAGGGTGATGAGTGCTTTGACAGCCCTTCATCTAGAGCCACCACATCAAGTCTTACATTCTCTCTCAACAGTAATCAGCAGAGTATATTGATTTCGATGACGGTGATGCTAAAATGCATCATCTGGGTGCAGCGGTTTTTAATGGTTTTGGCAAATGGTGACAGTTAAAACGATGAAAATACAGAGAACACATTTAGTTAACTGCTATTTTATTCTCTCTGAAGCATCGACTGGTGTGTCTGTGCTTCAGTCAAAGGTTCAGTCACTTGCTTTGAAACAATGTCGATGAAAGACACTTCATCTGTCGCCAGCACATCACCTGTTCATATTGTATATTATTAAGTTACTGTCTTTTGTTACTTCTTCCACTGCTGCCAAATAATCCGATTTATTGACGGGAACGTAATTAGAGCTGAACTTAATCACTGTTAATCACATTTTCCCATTTCTGCTGTTCTAGAGTTGTGCTCCTCGTCGACATGGAGTCGAGCTGCTGTTTCCTTTAAGGAGAAAAAAAGTGCATCAGCCTGTCAGACACTGACAGGTTAACTATTAAAAAACTGGATGGAGATGTGTGCTTTAATATTACAATGTGTGTGTGTCACATGATGTATTGATACGGTTTCCTCTCTAATTCATATCTTATTTTTAACTATCATGCCAGACAAGTGTAATCTGTTTTGAAAGGCAGATTACGTCACTGGTTGTTGCAGTTTATGTAATGTTACAGTGTCTCTACCATCATGTTTGGACTATACCTGTTTGAACCAGTAGGTGGCAGCTTGGAGTCATGAGTAAAGTTCTCAAATGTTTTTTGAGACTGAAATCCACTGCTGTAAGTGTACCATTGACAAAAAGAGGAAATAAACCAGTGCATGCATCAAATATTGACCTGCCTTACTGTTTATCTGTACCCAATGCTATTCAGAGTCGCTTCCACCATAACTGAATCTTCATCTTCCCTCCTTTACCATCACTGAGGCAAAAGACAGACCTTATTCTCAATCTGCATTCTAAGAAATTAAAATCAGCCTCTGGCCAAATGCTAGAGAATTTAATGCACTGCAGCATAAATTTACTGTGGTAGGAGCCACCCTAGGCAAGAAAGTGATTCCTAAACTGGCCTGCTAAATATAAGGAATAACCAGTCATTGTGACATGTGACAAAATATGTTTCCCTTCTTCTGTTTTCATTCATTTTCAAAAATGTTTAGCTCTTAGTTTAATACATTTCAGCTTTTCTATCCATTATAATCTCTATATGAGAACTACCAAATCGTGAATCACTAGCTTTTAATTTTCAAAGGTTCTCTCTGAAGATGCCAATAAACTTTGCCCGTGGTAACATTAATTAAATGTGCTGACATATATTCCTGTGCAATCATAAATCCCATACCTGCGATAATGATTATATAGCTGTGTCCATAACAGCTGTTTATCCTATTTAATTTCTATGCATCCTGAGGGACCAGACATCAGGCTTGTCTGCTTTATGAGTTTTCTCCTCTAGTTTTAAGCACAGCCCAGTCCTATAGTATTTTAACTACATAACTACTGTTTAATTTGAACAGACAGATTGCTTTATGTCAGCATTAATGACACCATATGTTGTGCCCTTTCACTGGATCCCCTCAGGGCTGAGTCCTGTCATCTGTACATACTGTACACAAATGACTGCAGAAGTTTCTATCCTGACAGACAAATTTTTACATTTTTAATTATTTAGTAATTGTGACCCAGATACAGGAGAGTAAATCTGCTTGTGGTTTGGTGGGTGATGATTTTGTTCGGCGTGCAACATCAGCTTCTTCCAACTTAATGTATGAGAGATTCATTTTGATGGACAAATATAACTTCATAATATACATTATTCTGTTGGCCCTTACCTCATCCTGCATTTATAAACTTGTCTGAAGGGTATACATTTATACCCATTTGCTTTATCGTTGCTGCTGGTACTACATTATCATTTGCAGCTATGTACACAACTGTTATATACCAAAAGTAAAATCTACATTTTTTATCTGACTGGCAAGGGAAATTGTTTGTTCAATATAATATTAATACAGACTCCACGGACTGGAACTCTTAAGTAATAAACATTTGTGAAATCTGTGGCTGATATATGGTCAAATGATTCTATTTTGTGTTAATGTTTGTATATTTAGTAATGAACATTTTTTAAGCTCACTCAAAACTCAGATTCACTTGAGGTCACTCTGGTGGCTCCAAATCTCCAAGCACTCGTGGATGCCCAGTGTACAATACAATTGAGCTGTGAAGCTAGTGAAAAACGGATGACAGGATGATAAGTGTTTCTGGCTGAGTGCCTGGCTTCTCATGTGGTCTAAGAGCCTGGGGTTTAAATAGAGATAGGACAATGCTGTAATGATATGATCTTCAGCCTCAACAGACTATTAGCTACAGATGACCATGAAATCTATTGCTGCCGTAATGACAGACCAGAATTTGCCTCTTGAACTTTTGTGGAAGAGAGTGGCATCTAGGTCAACTACAAAACCAAAACAAATTGAATAGCTAATGCTAAACTGAACCAAATGTTGAAACAGAAGACTTCCTCTTGAGCAATGATTGATTGATTGAGTTTGAAACCGAGTGTGGATATTTGACATTTGAACAAATCTACCAGCTTATAATGTATCTGATGGTCTCTGTGAAAGCAGCCCATTCTGTTTCCATGGTAGTCACTGGCTGGTAAAGCCTCTTTCCCTGCCTCCCTCAGTGGAGCTGTAAAAACCTGACCTCCTTAATCTTTCAGTGTCTTTTGATTTCCCTCAGCTTGACTGGGCGTGAACACACATCAGCACTTAAGATGGAGGGTGCTGTCGCCTGTTGATTTCTGCAGGCGCTCTGTGATGAGCATCGGAATTTGGATTTGATCCTCACATGTGGTTATACTAAAAATCCAGACTGTGAGTCAGAAGCAAGTATATCATGTACATGTACAGTATAGTAAAGGAACAGCCAGAGTGCCGATATATTCCTTGTTTATAACGCAAAATAAATTATACTATAAACACAAATGATAATCAGTGAAATGGGCTAATTTGCATAAACAGCACTGGCCAGGGTTACAGGGTGATGTTTATATTTATTCTACATCTACACATATCCATTACTGAACAATATCTAGGGCTTGGTTGCTATGGCAACTAGAAAGCCCACACTGGAGAGCAACCAGGAGACATTAATAAGCTTACTGTGAGCTTCTTTGGCTCCTTCTGTTGGTCATGAGCACAGGCAGTGGCTGTAAGAATGCACGTAGGATGCATGCATACCAAAAAAATAAAAGCTTTTTAAGCTGATAAACACACGCTTACATTCATGTACAAAACACCGATAACATTTTTGATGAAAACAGGAGATGCCACGGAACTGATGTTAGAAACCAAGGATGCCTAAAATGCCCTAAGAAAGTGTTTCGCCATCTGCCGATTTTTCCTATCAGCATCACAGTGCCCACAGTGTGAAGGAAGCTCTAGTGATGAAGGCGAGGGGATGCAGCAGGGGGAGGAGGGGTCAGCGCCTCGTTGGAAGCATAGACAGGAACACGACTAGCCAGGGGGGGTATTGTGAAGCTTTGTAAGCTAAGGATTCCCCTTGAAAAAAAGCCCTCCCCCATTCTCCCACAGCAAATCTCCAACCCCTATTAACAAAGCCACAGCAAGCTAGTGTGTGGCCATGTTATCCAGGCCAAGGGTGGGGCACTGTGTGTGTGTGTATATTGGCATTCACACAAATGTGAAAAAAGTCATGTGCATTTCAGATTGTCATATTTGTATGTATTTATTCAGTATCCTCTGATGAACTGCTTGTATTTATGACCATATTTTCAATTTAGTTATAATACATTAGTCACTAACAAGCTGCTGGCCCCTGTTGTCAATTTCCCAATCCCAGGAGACTAAACATAATTAAGTGCAAATTAGTATTTTTTATGTGCCACATGCAAACAATACCACTTAAACAAATATTGAAACATCCATTAGATTGGAGTTCAGCTTTCATTTTTATTACTGCTATTTCCAGTTTTTAAAATCATATGCAGCACAAATATTTATCAAAGAGCAAAACTCAAAATGAGATGAGAACACAAAATAAGTATTTGAATCAGAAATGTTCGATTCAAATGGAAAAACAGTACCAAGACAAGACAGGGCTAAAATCCTTTTTATTATTTAATTATACTGATCCTGTAAGCCCGACACATCTGTACAGTGAAAACAGTGACCACAACATCCTTGACATGCTAGAGGACTGCCCCTCCCTGAAGAAGAGTGAGCAAACCTGCTACAATTAGATTCACAATAGAAAGGCCAATGGCAACAGGAAGCTACATTAAAGTAAAAATACAACATAAGACAAAGAAGAAATGTCTTTTAGGTCAAAAACAAGAAAGGAAAATGCCTTTCACGCTGCCCAGCAGTTACTTTTTTCTGTACTTATAACACACAACATATCTTGTTAAGTGATCCAGCTGGTCATATCTCAACCATAGTATTTGGCTAAATGACCCACTGACCACAGAATAAAAACAGATATATAAGTCCCTTTGTATTCAGTATTTGCAAAGTCAGGCCAAATACAGTTGGGGTTTGTTTTAAACTCTGCCATTTTGACCTATGGTTTAGTTTGTTTGAGCAGGAGAGTGGATTTTTTAATCAAATTATTTCATGAATTTAATTAAAAGCTACAGGAAGCTATAAACCATAAGAAACAACAATAAAAAATACATGGTTAAATGTGTATATAGAGTCTGATGTGGACTGTTATCCAATGCTAGCCAGAAATCTAAGCTACGCTAGCAAAAGCTTACCTTAATAAAATGTGCAAGTTCATTTTTTCTGAGTATTTTCATTTTTACTAAGGCTTTGACAGAATGAGGCAAAAAAAGTAAACAAATCTTGGATAATTTAACCTTTACTTCCCTACAAGTCAGGCTACCTGAATTCTACAAGTCTACCTAATTCTCATGCCTGTGGTCTGTGCAAATAATGCAACATAGCAGTTGTCTGTCAAGTCTTTTTTCTTTTTCTTTTTTATTATGGGAGGACCAAGCAAATGTCAGGACACAATTTTAAAAAGGTGCAAGCTATATGGTTGTAGCCAACTTTTTTTGTTGACCAGAGGTACAAACTTCATCCCGTTCCACTGTGGCACAAGGTGGAAAAGCAGCACACAGAGTCTCCTAATGGGCTGGAACTAGAGTTCAAGCTAGCTGGATCTGGATCAAAGTGATGGACCAACCAACTGGCCAACCATCGAACAGAACAACCAACCAACAAACAAACCGGCACTGCCATGCCTCAAACCACGCCACTAGCCTGGCTATTAAAAGGCTAAGATGCTAAATTAAACTGAAGAGAGAGAGTCAGTGGACACAGGAAGTTAGATCATTTGGTTGGACAATATGCTACAGAAGGCTAATTAAATTATTAAAGATGTTACATTAAGTAATGAAACATTAATAAATAATTAAATTTTAACATTAATAAGTTACCACATTAATTTTTGAACATTAGCATAATGGCCATAAACAAGATGTGATGGTGCATCTGTCGGAGTTCCTTTAATTAGGGCAGATATACTGTAATACAAAATCGAGTTAAACGCTGAGGAAAAGACGACCCTCAGCCTGTTTATGCCAGTAAAGCTACAGGTTGTCAATACACCCATTCCTGTATTATTTACAATCTATTTTATTCATGTGTTCACTTGTATCATTCTCAGGACTCTTTATTTGCCTCCTTGACCGTTTTCCAGTTCTCTGCTGCAGCAGAAGCTCAATTTCCCCACAGGGATCATTAAAGTTTTATTTAATCCACCTATCTGATCATCCATCCATTCACCCATCTGTCTGTACTTCAAGTCAAGTCAGATTTTATCTATACAGCACACCCCGCAGCAGTGATTTAGCCACATTGTGAGTTATTGCTCCTATATCTACTGTATTTAAGTTGAGACATGCATTTCATATAGTAAATATGTTGCATGATACATGACATGATATTCAATATGGAATTGAAAGAGTGAGTGAGTGTGTGTGTGTATATATATATATATATATATATATGCGGTGTGTTTCTCCACATATAGTGTGCATTTATATATATATATATATATATGAGCAGTAAAACCTCAACCTACAGTAGACGACATAAACCTTTAGTTTAAATCTTAAAAGGACAAAAAGTGGCCAAAAACTTGCTTATGCGATGTGTTTCTCCACATATAGTGTGCATTTACAGGGTATAAATCCAATGACACCTCCTTGGTGATTGTATAATTGAATCTGTAAGACTAATAAGATTAGGAGAATCCCATTTTGAAATCAATGCCCCCCACCTTATTTAAGGAAAGGTTCAGTTAATGCAGTAGAGCTGCTGCCGCGGGGGGCGTCCGGCTTAACCATTCTGTCTGAGAGCCAGGGGTGTTTAGGGTTGGCCGGGTAAGAAAAGGTAAAATACACTTGAGAACACCCCTACCTTAACATGACACAGTAAGAAGGTCTAGATTCACTGCTCAGTCTATGCTCCGGTGCTACTTTCTGTGTTTTAATTCCACATTTTTCACACACCTGTCTATGCAGTTGCATACCCCTCTCACACATGCGCTTTCCTGCCAACCATAGAGACCACCCTCTGTTCCATCCAGCCCCCCTACTCCCCTCCTCCTCCGCCTCCTCCCCCTTCTCCACCAGGGACTAAGGAGGTTTTCAGCACTTGCCACGGCAGCTCGCAATGGACAGCACCACAAAGACTCAGTGATCACTCGCATCACCCGGACGCTTGACAGAAACCACAGCTGACAGGCAATCTCGCTGTTCAGTAGGGACATCTAGAGAGAGAAAGAAAGCGAAGAGAGCTTTGTGGACTACTACTAAATAAAAAAGGTTTTGAACCTGCAACCCAAACAGGCATTTTTTTTTTTTTTTTACACATCTGTTGTAGCTCCGAAACAGCATCAGCACAATGGAAGAAGACATGGACGAGGGGCAGACTCAGAAAGGTAAGAAAGTATTTTTCACATGCTTGGGTAGATTTCCTTAAGTAAATCTGACGTGGGTGTTTTGTAAGTGTGTCAATGGTGCCTCTGCAGAGACAAATGCACAAATGTTCGCCTTTCCCTGGCTGAATAGGAGAGCAGCTGTTTGTGGTAATTCCTTTGTCCACTGAGTATCAGCACTCCACTGAAGAGTGCACGTCTGTATGTGCTGTTCGGGTAGTCAGAGGGGTGTGAACTGCTTGAGCGAGGGCTGGCCTGTCTTTGTTTGTTTGATAAGGTTTTCATGCCTGTCACAGTGGCTGAGAGAGAAACATGAAGAGTGAAGAACCAAACCAAGCTTATACACTCATTATGCCATCAACTCTCAGGTTTTATCCTTTGTGTCCAAATACCCAGACCCAAGAGTCAGTGGCTGTGCGACATTTAGTGTGGAATTCATGCAGGAGCAGCGCTTTCTTTCGCTCATTTAAGAGGGGCAGTGGTTGCTTTGTGCAAAGTGGGATTGCTATTTATACTTCAAACACACACCCCCACCATCACTACCTTTTCTCTTCATGAATGATTCAATGTACAGTTGGGACTCACATAAGTAAATAAATTAGAGTGTATTTTTTTGTTCACTAGTGGATCGCAACACTGAATAGGGTTGTTACTTCTAAAGCCATCCTGAAATGTCATGCTCAGATGAACATGATGCTGTTGTCATGTAGAAAACATATTTGTCTCTACCTCCCTTGTCTCCCTCCCTCTCAGACTGATTCATGTGACAGGCATGGCTTCATATGTTTTTGTTTCTCTTGCCTACTGTCCCTCCACCCTGCAGCCTGGCGCTTCTCACAGGCACACACATGAGCTGAAACAGTTGCCATGGCACTGGCAAAGTGTAGTCATTATCTATTCTCTCTTCACCCACTCCTGCTGATGACATTTCAGCAACACAGGAATAGTTCACTGTGTCTGCGAGTGTGGGAAGCAAAGAGACAGAAAGAGGTACAGAGTCAGACTGACAGAAATCAAGAAGAAGTGTAGGCAAGAGAGATTCAGGGGGCGCAAGAGAGAGTGAGAGGTTTGGGGGGAAAAAAAAAACAGGAGGCATAATCATCGACTGTAGAGAGAATAATGGCTGCCTATATGTTATTTATGCACATCCAGTAGATACGGAGAGATTGTATTTTGTTGATTAAAGGGATTGACAAAATTGCTGCAAAATGATTTCTGAGGGTGCTGTTCGCATGACAGTTAATAATGTTTGGCATGTGTACCACAGCAAACCTTACAGATTTTGATCTAATACCTCTTGGACGCCATTACTAGGTGTGTACTCAGGCATTCCTGTTCAGAAAGCAAAATCTGTAATCTTTGCCCACTAACACAAATGTTCACCCGACTGAAAGACACAGCCATGCAAGCTGTGCATACATTTCTGCATGCCATGTCCATTTACATAGGTGACGCGTAGGTTTGTAAGGACTCTGAAATCACCTTGCCTGCCAGCTTGGTTAGCCTAAATCTGGCTCACTTGAAAACATTTTCTTCTGATTATCTGAAAAGAGTGTGGTTTTGTTGTGCAGTTTGAGTTGTTAAGCACAAGCCAGTTCAGAGACGCATAAGAGCAAAAGAGAAAGACAACATTTTTTTTCCTTTTCCTTCTTTTTTGCCCCAAGTGACGTAATTGTTCTTCTGTGTCACTTGTTCAACTTTGATGGTTAGAAAGAAAGGATGGCTGGGAGCTTAAAAGTCAAGCAGGGAAAAGTGGTTCAGGATAAAATACAAGATGCATTCGGGGCAAAACAGTAAATTAAAAACATTTTTTGTCCACATATCCTGCGTTTATAGCTGACATTTGCAGTGTAACACTAACATAAAACATTCCCAGTTTGTTAAAACAGTAAATGACCAACCTGTTGGCCTAGAAGCTGACATTCAATCTGGTCCTGGCTCCCTGACAAATGCATGCAGCCACTTAAAACCCTTTGGTTACCATAATGAAAAACCTCCATCAATCACTGTTCGAATGTGAGGAAACATTAGATTTGTTTCTTGGAGTTACTTCCTTAGAGGCTTTTCTGGGAACTTTCCATCATCTCTTTGGTAGCAGCAGTGGATTCCTTGATGGGACCACAATGTATTTCAGAGTACATTCTCAAAGACTTGTATAAAACTGTGTATTTTAACATGGACACAGAACAAGTCTTTTCAATAATCAGGTAACAGATGTTTAAAGTGTATAACACATACAAAATAACTGGATGGTGAAAATTGATCCACTTCAAGCTAATTATGCTTTAAATGGTTAATCTGGAAGTTCCCTAAACAATACTGTTACGTCACTTATATAAATACAATATAAACAAACACATAAAATACTCTGGAAAAAGTAGGTTCTTCTCCAAACCCAGTGAACTCTCACAAGATTTTGCAGGGTTGGCTTTTACCTGGAAGGTTGTGTATGCTTTCACTGTAAGTAAAGAATTAGTGTTATTAGTGGATTTAAAGACAGGATCCCATTTATTGCCAGGCTCCTATGAGATCATGACACAATAATTCAGGACAACATGTAAGATACAGTATATTAGAAGAAGGTAGCAGGGCTCACTGGTCAGCTAACTTATCAAAAGGACTGACTTGAAAACTGAAATTTGCTTGGGGTAAAAGTTATAAGGTGCAACCCCAGTTTTAAAGTCGTTCAGGGTAATAAATATGGTGATCAATAAAGTGAAAAAATAAAATTGTAAAACTTAGCATTAGCAATCTACAGTCCATCAAAGATCAAGTCTGAGATAGGGTTAAAACATTGAAACACTCAACATTGGAAAAGCATTGCTCACAGCAAAAGTTCTTTAACAATATGTCTGTGTAGCCATAACCATTTTAGAAGCTTATGAATGTCACGTAACATTGTTTTCTTATGGGAAGGCAGCTCTGTTTTATAGGGGCTTTTAATGTCAAGTGGGTACTGTCTTTACTATCCATCACAAATTTATGACCTTCTTAAAGGACAATTCAATATAGGTTTGTTGTTTTAACATGCCACCAACACCAACCAAGCTAACAGCAAACTGCAAATAAATACTAGTACTCGCACCTAAGAAGAGGAGAAGGTGTCAATGAGTGCACTCACAGCATGCTAATGTCCTTCTGTCTTCCTTTTCTGAGGCTGCAAATCTCTGATTATGAGTCAGACATACCAGGTGGGCACTGCTCACTTCAGCTGCTAGCCAAATGTAGCAGACTCACTCTGTACCAAAGGGGCCATCAGCAACAGGGGGGCAAACCAACGCCCTATGGTTGACAAAGCAGGTTTCCACTAAACACAGGGCTGAAATAACTGACGTTTTAGCAGACAAGTTCTGCAAATGAGCACAGGATGGGTAATGGTGTTTAAGAATAAACCAAAGATTCTGGAGATAGTTCAAACTGGTTCTGTTAATTGTTGCTCAATGGAAAAACTGAGGAAGGCACACCTGTTAGCTTTTCCTGAGCCAAGAATCTACTCTGCAAGGCACCGCTTCTCCGTCTGTTTGATCAGTTTGATCAGGCTTCTAACTTGGCAAGCTGTTAAATGTTGAGCATCTCATTGATATTTTTTGTCAATCTTCATAAAGCAAAACTGTTTTATATAAAAGGCAGGGAACAAACACAGTGAACTGCAGAGTTTTGCTGTATCTTTAATGGCTCATTGAGTTTCATGCACTTTGAATTTTACAGCTCCCAAAATAAATGTCAAATTTGCATTGATGTTAAAAAAGCTGCTTTGAATATAGATGATGCTGTTGTGCACCAATATGTATGACCCCGAATCAAAAAGTAATTTGGTCAATTGTAAACATTTATATTGTATATAATTATTTTTGCAGATTTGAATTATTGTTAGGGCTCAATATTGTGTTTGGGATTCACTACTACCAACAAATGAAGGCATACATCCACCGAGATTTCTCCTGTCATTCACTCAGGTTGACCATCTTGCCTTAAAGAGCTTCTAAGCATAAATAATTAAACTGGTAAATACACCAATGGAGAGTTTGCGTCCCATGATGGCCTCAAAGTATCAGCAGTGAGTTCTGGTCATGCTACAGTACACAACCTCTCTCTTTCCCTATCTCTCCTCTCTCTCTCGCTCATTGTTCTAAATCCTAATTTGCCCGACCCAAGACAAAGTCAAGGGAGTTCCACCAATTGTTCTTTGTTTGGGCTATTGCTGGATAACTTCTGAGGGTTTTCTTATTGTTCTCACTAGTATAGATTTTTAGATAAGGGGCTAACAGGTGTTCAATATATAATGATGCACTTTGAGACCATTTGCAAAGATCCATGCTGGGTCCATGCAATGATACCTCAGCATTATGATGATACTGCTGCTACTGGGAAAATAATGTACTTATGTAAAAGGCATTTCATGATGGTTTTCTAATTATTTAGGCTTTGATACTTTCAAATCATAGTTGAAGTAAGTAAAGAAAATTCAATCATTGCTTCATTCAGGGGAGAGTGTATTTGGAAACTAATCAAGTAAAAATGGATCACAACTGTACAAATTCAATCAGACACTGAAGACAGGATATTATTACAGTCTATTGTTTGGGAGCTGTGGCTTCAATCCCTACATTCCCCAGTGATGGCTGCTTATAATGTTGGCAATCAAAACATTTAAGCTCATTTCACCCTGGAAAAAAAAAAAAAGTACCAGCTACACAGTTTAAGTCTTCAAATTGAAAGTAAAAGAACAGCCCTGGTTTCTTCTCCTGAGTTTTTGACATTTGGCTCTCAGTTCGTGGAGTGAACTTGGCACAGACAAAAGACACGTCCCTGCTCGGCAGTCACGCAGTCATGCTCAGACTCCTTCATCTCTCAGCGCAAAAATAAAAAGAGGAAATCAGTGGTTGGGCTTTTGGAACTGGCCTGCAACATCCTTCTCTGCCCAGAGGGGTTATCTGTGTAACGTGTCTCATTCACTATTGTCCCACTGAATTTGTTGACATACAGTAAGTGGGTCACAGCTCTGAAGTACCCGGACTAGTCGCAGATTTTGCGCTGCCGTTGACATGGCAACCATACTGGTTGATTAAACATGCGCAGAGGAGCTGAAAAAAAAAAAAAAAAAACCTGCTTGCTTCAGGGGAAGGGGGGCTTCGCATTAAATATAGGAAAGCAACGAGACACATATACGCCCATTACTCTCAGGCTGACACAGACACACCATCCCCCCTCTGAGATTTCTCTCCCCTTCTCTCTCTCTCTCTCTCTAGGACCAGGCTCACTGCCACCCCACCCCCACACAAAACTCCTCTGCTAACAAGGAACTAATAACTGCTAGTTGAATGAGCAAAAATTTAGTCTGATTGGATGTCTTGCGGTGTAAGTGAAGTCAATATGCACTAGACATTAAATTAGATTATTATTCTCTTTTCTGTCATCTCCTCTATTTAATTTTGTTCATTTCCTCCTCTAGTGCTGCATCTTATTAATTTTCTCTGTGGCTGCAACTGCACCAAAAGCAAAGCCCAACATTCCTATTTGACGGATTTTAATTAAGGACATGCCAAAGAAGCATTGTATTAGTTGTAATCAGCCCTATATTAATTTGATGACTGACAGTATGTGGAACAAGTGCTCTTTTTTTATTTCTACTAAATTACATATAATTCAATCAAAACAGCAACAAAATGAATGATCCTCATGGTCTTAAAGACAACATGAGGATGTGCTGAGGGCTTCTAGTGCATCAGTATTAGGATCAGCATTCTTCCCTCACTTTAAAGAAATGTTGGGAGGTATAAACAAGATGCATCTGCCATGAATGTGAGCTTCAAGCTGCCAGATTCTGACAGTTCATTCCAGTGCAAACATCCTTTCTCTGCACTCCTGGAGAAGGCAGGTGTCTGCAGCCCATATTTTACTGGTGTAAATAATCCTCATCTTTGTGTCTTTGTTTCTTTCTGCATCTCTCTACTTCGTTGAGTGTGCTGACCCAAATTACACCCAAAAAAGATCATGTTGATTTTGCAAGTTTGTGCAAAGTGACGATTCTGTCAGTTCCAAATTACAAAGTTTTGAGTCACTATATGTTTTACGTTTAGGGGGAGCTCTACAAAATGTAAGTGACTGAAATCAAATTAACTATTATAATTATGTGAGGCAAATCCGGAAAGAGGAGCTTTCTTGGTGGCTCTTGAAATTCAAAAATATGTTGGCGTAAAAAACATGTCTCTCCTTTGACAAAATCCTGTAAACAGATCCAGTTGGGTAGAAAGAGGAAAGCTAATCAGTTAGGTAATAAATACATTGACTGCTAATGTCATTATGCTTTAAAGAATGGACCTGCTGTGAGCTGGTAAAGAGCAGGGAAAATTCAAATTCAAGCAGAAGGAAACTGAAGAAAGTCATTAAGGTTAGAAAAACATGCTTGAAGAATACTGTATGGATATTGTATTGTATGAATACAACAATATCTAACTCATTAGTGGGTTAACAAGGGCAGCAAATCTCTGGTTAATTAACTCCAACTGTCTCTCAGATGTTAGAGCCATGTTTTCTTTAAAGGGTGTCATTTACCTCTAAGCATTATATAAGGATAACCTCATCCCTCATGCAAATGTTGACGGGATCAGTGAGTCTGTGTGCATGCCTGTGTGCGTGTGTGTGTGTGTGTGTGTGTGTTTGTGTCCCTTTTGCCTGTCGGATATGACACTGACAGATGGAGAAGAAGTAGGAGGTAGGAGGGGCCTTGGGAGGGGGGTCATCCTCTCTCTTTGTATTAAGGAGACAGCTTCTGTTGATTGGACCGTGGTGTTTGGGGTCATGTTGGCTTCACTTTTTTTTTTTTTTTTTAATATAAACAGAAGCTTTTTTGTGTGGAGGATGAAATATTTAAAGCCCCAACGTCTCCTGAAATCCCATCTCTTTGTTCAAATTCATTAAGACTAATCCTAGTGTTGCCAGATTTTCAATTTTGGCAAGTGAAATTTATTTCATTAACACTCAGTGGGAAAAATATCCTTAGATGTTATTTCCCTGTTGGAGAGACATAAAGTAGCAGAAAGCATTTTAAATCTGAGAGTTACTTTGAAAAGAGGGTCTAATTTTTAATTTGAAAAGATTTTTATGCTCATGAACATTTGGTGCTTCGGGGATAGCCTTCAGTCTGCAATAATGTAAAAAAAATGAATTAATAAATAAAGCAATTTCAATGAGTCATTTGCCTATTTTGCAATGAAAACCATGAATTACAATATCCAAAATACTAAACCAGCTCCATATTGTGTCCTGCTAGACCAGATCAAGTAGAAAGCACAAATAAGGTTCCTCATCATTACTCCCATTGGTCCATTCAAAGCTTACTTAAAGTCAATTAAGCCATATTCCCAGCTCGACTATCGGTGGGTGCTTCAAAAGACAAGCAGCGCTACACCTGTGAGCAAGATCAATTCAAATACTTGCAGCTCCTCATCAAGCGGGGGATCTTTCATTTCCATCGCAGGTAATGTTGGGCTAAGCAGAAAGCATGAATAATGAATGTGAGAGGCTTGTGCTCTGCTGCTCTGTGCCGCTTCTAAATTATGGATCAAGCATCTAGTAGCTCCCCGAGTCAGTTCGCACCACCACTTGCCATTTTTCAGCGGCTCGATCTTGCAGTCAGTTAAGATCAATGCAGAGTTGCAGGGGAGGAAATGAGAGGATGTGGTGGTGTGAGAGGAGGTTTCGTTTAATGCATTGGTGGCAACAACACTTTTCATTAGAAATAAATCACATCTAATCAAATATCCTCAATAGCCATAAAGCTATTACAGCATTGTCCAGTAATAGTTTTAACTGTGCTCTCAAAAATATGAAGAAACACATACAGCATTAGACAAACAGCTGAATAAAGAGAAGATTATATGTAACTATACAGATGACTAATTACACTCATCAACATCCAGCCTGACCGAGTCCGATTCAGTTTTTTCTGTTAGACCATTATGCAAGACTCCCTGTGAAGTAGAAATCTTAACCTGCAATTGACATGGTCATTTCATTTCACACTTTCCTCACACACCTCGCTTTACTGGGTCCGAGGAGTTTCCTCTCCACAAACAGCAGATAATCAATCAATAAAACAATCACTCTTATTACAACCACTCACAAATTCTCCCATCTTATCCTGTAACTTCATCTTCAACTGTTTCCATGGAAACACTTCCTTCCTACATCATTTTGTTGTAGCTGACAAACTATTATAATGCAACTTAGTAGCCAGGTCTGTTATTTGAATCGGTAATACGCAGGAATGACACCTGACTTCACATATGACTGGTGCCGGGAAAAGTAAAATAGATTTCAAATTGCTACTTTAATCTGTGTGTAGAAATGTAAATAATGCAGAGGTAGTAAACCTTGATTGAGGCCATGACATAAATCATTTATATTTCTGCTCATTCCCTGTCATGTAAAGCACAGGCTCTGAACATCCACAACACCAAATTTAACCAGCATGTCTCAAAGGTAGGCAAAAGGAAGTGGAAACAGTTTTCCCCCAGTGTGAGGTTGTAATATTTGCTTCCACTTCAGGTGATTTCTGTATGAAGTTCCTTTAAAACTTAGGCTTGAATTTTTATGTTGCTGCAGCAAACAAAAGAAAAATAATGAGATTAAGTAGGAAATCAATTGAGAAAAATTACAATAAATCTTAACAGTTTTGATGCAAATACAACAGGAGAAAGCAACAAGCACTACATGCAAATCCAGCTAATCATCTAAAATGTCCACTTGTCTGTTCTGGTGAGTAATTCACATGACTGGACAGTTAGTTCTTACTGTGGCTTAAAGAGGCACACAGACCCAGAGCATGAGGGGTAAAGGTGACTGCCGTCTCTGTCACTCTCATCTTGTCAGTAAACATCCTCACTCAATAAATCCTGTCACTGCCTGCTTCCTGAAACGATAAGGTAACTCAGGATAATGAGTCCAAGGGAAGAGGCGGTGACAGAATCTCTCTTTGTCCTAGCGGGCCTGTGTTAAAGAAGAAGACATATGAGGCGCCAAGACACTGCACAAAAGGCTTTCTGACACAGGATCTGAGACTAGATATTATCTAGTGGCAATTATTTTATCATTTGTCCTGATGATTGAGCAGTAACGGTAAAATATGTGACGTCCATATAGAAAAGTGATCAGGAATTTAGGCTTGCATGTATTAGCTGGCCTACATAATGCCTTGCCACATGACAAAAATTCAAAAAGCCACAAAACACAAGTTGCAAAGGTTCAACTTTTTTGGGAATATTCTGCATTTTTTGCAAAAAGCCCTCAGTGCTGGAAGTTCTGCTTTGTCGCCGGACTGGCCTAATTCAAATGAATGAGGAGGCCGCATTTTTTCACTCAGCTGCACACAGCCTAAAATATTGAAAATACTGCAAACACTGGTAAAAGGAAAATATTTTATTTTGGCCAAATTAAGTCAGTCTGACGTCTTACAGAGATTTCCCAGTTGTCTGATCTGAAATGTCATGAGCGAACCATTTTTTTCCACAAACTGTGGCCTCAACAGGTAATGTGATGCACTTTCAAGAGATACTGTATTCTAAGTAAAAACTCTACAGACACACTGAACCCTCTGCTGAACCATCACACTTGCAAGCAATTTTTTTCTGTAATTAATCTTTGAGAGCAACAAATTCACAGTGCTTTTATGGGAGCTGTCCATGCATTGTTTGACAGTCATTTAAACAGGGACTGACCTTTTACCTTTAATCTATGACTATCAAAACTACACTATTTAACCATTCAACTTAAATTGTAGAATTGGGCTTGTGTCGCCACTCACACAAGAGTTTGACTGGCTGATAGGGAGTCCTTGCTGCAGGTTGGCAGAGTTACATGAATTAAGGTGTGAATTGGCATGAAACTGCCTGTGGATGTCGGTAGAGTGGATGTCAGGTGGCACTGCAAGTACCTGATATTCTAATGGGCACCAAAGGTGAATTTGATGTCTCTTCCCAGGTGATGTCCCGATCCCCTAGGTTGGGCTGGTATGGATGCTGGAGAAACACCAAGACAGAGATGATGTAGAAATGTTTCAAACAGCAAACAGATGGTGTAACCGCTTCAAGGAGGGATTCTCCATGACATACTGTACTCTGATTTCTGTGAAGGAAGGAGAAGCCTTTTGTTGAAACCCTACAGAAAACCCAACTATGAAGATGTGTACCTCCCCTTTAAACCATCCATTTAACCACTTCTAACTTTGCACAACTGAGCCGAGAAAACATCCACAAAAAAAAAAAAAAAGGGAAGAGAAGCATGTCCACCAGGCACTGATAACCTCCCTTTTGACTATTTCAATTGAGCCACTGATATTTTTGTATCTAACCAGAGTAGATTCGAAGTGTGAAAAGCTGGACCCCCCTCAGCAAACCTTTAATGGACAAGAGGTTTGGAATAAAGTAGGAAGGCAGAATAGACATTCTACAGTCTAGCACTGGATTACATCAGCGAGGATGCAGATAATCTAGGCAAGCCTGGGCAAGGGTTGGAGCTGCAGTAAGCGTCTGAGTGCTCTGCACAGCCCAGCAGGCAGACCAGCTACTTGGTATTCCACTCAGGTCCGGATCAGAGTCAGAAGCAAAGAGTTGAGGAGGAGGAGGAGGAGGGGGGATATTTGCTCTGACTCCTGCTTTGTAACACAGGCGAAGACAATAAGATAACTACAAAAGAGATGACGATGAAAACAGCCTTGATGAACGATCCTGAAATCTTTTATCATCTCTATAACCGACAATGAAAACCGACAGTCGTAGAGTCTCTTTTCTGTTCGAAGACAGCGGTGTGAATGCAGATGAATTTAATCATCAGCCATGATCGTGATGTAACTGATCAAGAGGAAATTTCAATTTCTACACTCATTGAATTACATTTGTACATTTCACATGCGTGTATTGATTCGGACTTCAGACAGCTACGCATATTTAGGCTGCAGCTCTCCGTTGCGATACAGCTGTAGATAAAGAGTTACAAACTGATGTAGTATAGGCTTGGGTTTGTGAAAAACGTGTGCGTGTGTGTGTGTGTGTGTGTGTGTGTGTGTGTGTGTGTGTTTAATATACTGCAATGCACTGCAAGACCCCATAAAGTCTGGTTATGTTCTGTGCTTCCACAGAAAATAAATTCCACTTCTGTTGCAGTTACTCTGAGAAATGAGTGACACAGTACCCCAAAACACACACACACACACACACACACACACACACACACACACACACACACACACACACACAATATGAGGACTCTAAGTGTTTCAAATAGACACATTTTTGTGCAGGAGTATTTACAGACTCAGCTTCTCTTTGAGCTATCTGTGACAGGAGATTGAAGTTGAACCGAGCAATGATTAGTCACCTTCAGAGGCCTCAGGGAGGAGGAAGCTGGGCAGAGAAGGACAGGGTTAAAGTTCAGGATAACTATGTAAAGCTCGGGCTGCGCTTTTAGTGCTGAATAAAATGTCAGCATGCTCTGCAGGGCTGAAGAAATATGGTGCATGGACCAAGAACACGGGGAAAATGTGATACTGCGTAGATAAAACAGAAGTGGCCATTAAATAACTTGCTCCAGCACGCCAACACCTGATGCATAAAAACAATCAGCTGCTCATAAACCAGGGAGGAGATGTACTGTAGTCCAGCTACTTCTCCTTACTGTGGCTGAGATTCTCACAAAGTAAATGGTACTACACTGTGAGTTATGCAAATGCATTCGCCCATTGGCAAACTTTTGTGGAATTATTTAAAACTGAAATTTCCTCCCATCCTGGATTTAGTTTGACAAGTTTTTTTTTTTTGTGATCACGTTTTTGTGTTTAGGATGCCTGGAATGCTGCATCAAATGTCTGGGTGGGATTCCATACCCATCGCTCATAGCCACCATCTTGCTTTATGCGGGCGTGGCTCTGTTCTGCGGCTGCGGACATGAGGCGCTGTCCGGCACCGTCACCATTCTCCAGAACTACTTCGAGGTGGTGCGGAGCCCTGTGGACGCACTGGATGTATTCACCATGTGAGTAGTAAAGGTTCAGACTGACTTTACGTGTCTATAAGCTGTTAAAAGGAAACATTATCGACCCTAAGGAATTGGCAAATTGCATACCCACAAAGAAAAAAAAAACAAAACATGAATTAAACGTATAACGTAATTTAATTTTACTTTGATTTTTGCTTCAGAACAAAATGCCATCTGTGTTGTGTATGTTACAAAAGCAAAAAGAAGAAAACAACATCTGACCCTAAATTGGATCCCTCTGCCCTGTGGCACTTTCACAAAGGCTTGTTAAAGGCTTGTTATATTTTCGATAACAGTGTAACAGTTCAGAGTAGTATGGTGCTGTTGTGCACATTTTCAGTGGTTCTCTATTCATTCTACAGGATTGACATTATCAAGTATGTGATCTACGGCATTGCTTCGGCTTTCTTCGTCTACGGCATCCTGCTGATGGTGGAGGGTTTCTTCACCAGTGGAGCCATTAAAGACCTGTATGGAGACTTCAAAATCACCACCTGCGGACGTTGTGTCAGCGCTTGGGTAGGACTAACATTTTACTGCATGTTAACTGTCAGATTTAGTTTAGATTTTGGTTGTGTTACACCCACGATTTATTGATTTATCATAGCTACTACTGTATAAAAGTATACTGTATATAGCTGCTGACCCTTTCAGGAGTCAGTTGGTAATGCAGCAGTCTAAATGTCAGGTCATTTTCCAGGGAGTTTGGTTAAACAGAGCAGAGTGAAAGGTAAAAGTTTTCATAAACTGGGAATAGGGCTGCATTTTTATTGGGTTACATTAAATGGTCTAATATTGCATATATCTCAATTTAACCAGAAGAACCGAACCATGCAGCAAAAGACATTGCAATGGTCGTGCAAAACTACATTAAACACGTTAATCAAAATAATTGTATCGTACTGCCAACAACAATAATAAAAATTAGGAGCACTCTCGTACAGAGCATACAACAGAGCTGGAGGCAATCCTAACAAGATTATCACTGGGATATAATTGCTTAGCATATCTGAACCTCCACAGGGAGGCAAAGGAAATGAGCTATGCTGTGGTATTTGTGATCAATGGGTTCATTAAGTTAGTGTGTGTTAATCTTATTCCCATGGAAATGTCCAACCCAAAATAAGTCTAGCTGGCAGAAATGGGCAAGTGAACCATGGACACCTTGGGGACCTAGTGGCTTGGGGGCACCTTGTAACCTAAAAGGATCACAGATTCACATCAGTCAGTTTGTGTACCTCAAGACCTGGCAGGAGTAGTGGTTAGTAGTTTATCACGATAAAGACACCATCGGTCTAATCCTTAAATCACTTAACTTGAAACTTGAGAGTGTTCAATCTTACATAGATTACATGAAAACTGTTAACTGACACAGCACCTACATGTGATCTGTTGCCCTCTGTTGCTCTTTCAGTTCATCATGCTGACATACATCTTCATGCTGGCTTGGCTTGGAGTGACTGCTTTTACCTCCCTCCCAGTCTTTATTTATTTCAACATCTGGAATATTTGCCAAAACGCTACCGTGCTTGAGGGGGCCACACTCTGCCTGGACCCACGCCAGTATGGTAAGGATGGATATTCTGTCTACATTTCTGCATCACTCGTATCTCTATGGCCTCCATTGCTAAACACCTCTCTCGCATGCACTGTATAAATTGCTGCTTTTATCTTAATGTTTAAGCTTAATGCTTAATGTTGCTTTTATTTTAAGTTCATTCATCAAGTATGGTCCATAGTGTTTTTCTGTTAAAATCTCCTCTTTACATTCTCACTTCAGGCTTATTATATTTGGTATATGATAAACATAACTGAATCTCCCGCTCCACAGGAATCTAATAAACTATGACAAATTTCACCCTTATTTTTTTATTTTATACATACAAAGAAACTAATCTGTTACTTTTAAAATGAAATACCATAAATGACCCAATTTGATGCTCCCTATTTTGAAATTTACAATATACTCGACCACAAATCCACAAATTATTGTCCTGAAAACTTTAATGACCCAAAACGGCATTTTGTTAAGCTGGTCCATAAAAGTCCATCATATCACTAGCTTATATGGCTGGCTCATTAACTTTAATTAGTGGCAAGTCTTTCAGTCCATTAGCCACCAGCAGCCACTAACACTGCCTCTGTGTCAACAACTATTTGTGCTGCCACCGTCACACCAGTGGCCTATATGTGGCCTGTGTGTGACTAAGCGTACAATAAGATTATATTATAGTGGTGCGTTGCCTGTTGCCACTTTTTGCACTTTGTTGTCTTTAGTGCTTTTTACTGCAGAGCACTCCACACTGGCATTTATACATCCTTTATGAATAATACAATTTATTTCAGGTATTGTGCCAATCGCTGAGGCGAAAACAGTGTGTGCTGGATCAGAGAAGTTCTACAAGATGTGCGAATCTAATGAGGTAAGAGAAAAGTTACTTTTAGGTATCAAACATTGGGAATAATCGGCACAGATGATATGAATCCATTATTGTATAACGTCTGTAAATTTGTGCTAGATGGCTTTCTAACATATGACAAATCATGAATATAACACAAGCACGATTGTGAACAGTTTGCCAGTTTAAATGCCAACAACAGCTCGACAGTCGGAATGGTGGCAATGTTGAATAAGTAATACTTCTTCAAAAGATCTCAGCCTGCTCACTACCTGCCACAACGACACACTACCACTACCTCAACCACAGAGCCACCGTCTTAGTGCCCTTGAGCGAGGCACTTTACTCAGCCGCTCTGCTGGAGCTGTTCACAGGTGTATGATAGAAGATTTTAGATGTACCAGATAGTTGTAAATTATCTGAGCGCTTGTCAGTTTACAGCGTATTGACACACATGAATACTCTGTTACACAATGTAAACAAGATAGTGAATGATAATATCAGACCAATAGTTGAAGGACTGACATATATGACGGTTTATAATCACGCACACACACATGGGTTTATGGCTGTAAAATGGAATGAACTGAATGTATACAAGTGCATTTTCTAAAAATGGGGTTTGATTGGCAGATATGTCCAGGAAACACTGACGAGTGACATGTGCTGCGATTTGTTTTTGCTACAGCTCGACATGACATTCCACCTGTTCATCTGTGCCCTCGCTGGAGCAGGAGCTGCTGTTATTGCTATGGTGAGACACCAATAAAACTTGCACCTCCCTCTCAAGGGACATAACTATATCTCTTCAGAATCGAGCACAAAACAGAGGAGCCCCTCTCTGTGGCGTGTGTTTTTAAATGTAGATACCACAGATAGCACAGGCTGGATTTTCTTTGTTTATTTCTTAACCAAAGCAGCATCTCATGTTGTCCATCAAGGACTGATTTCTCTTTGGTGTTAGCAAATCATTTCAGCTGTGGCAGGAGTTAGGTGTTTTTGACAAAGACGGTAAGTGAGGGGAGATACTGGAGCTGGGAAAATATCTGTGATTTGTTGTGGCTGGTTCATAGGTAGCCTGTCGTATCTGCCTGTGAGAGAAAAGCTGTGGAGGGGAGGGAAGGCATTTTGGCGCAGTGAAGAAGACGGGGTTTTATCTCCCTCCCTCTTTTGGAGGCGCCAGACATGTCAATGTGTTGTCATGGAAACAGGGAGAAGAAAGGCTCAGAAATTGTTGCAAACATCACTCAGTAATTTGTGAGGAGCCATTTTCTGAGAAACAGAAAGTGCTTGCTAGTCATGGATGATGGTGCACATTGTGGAAGGACTCTTTTTCCTCATGCGCTCATTTTGTTTTTCCAGCTAATGACGGAGAAAACTCACAACAGATACACTGATGCATCCGAATAATGAGCTGCCCTCAAAAAACACTTCAAAGTCTGGAACACAGTGCTAAAACAATCTTTGAAAAAAATGCATCAGACTCATAAACTTAGCGGGGGGAAAAATAAGAAATGATTTTGAATATCAGTCGTATAATTGGTCTGTCTGCATTTCATAAACGAAGAGCAGTGCAGCCATGAAACTGCCATTCCTTGTGAAAAGGGAAGCCTCAGTCTTTAAAGCACAATACATTCATTATAATCTTGGCTGCCATAGTAATGCAAGTCCAAGACCACATCTAGCATTATGCTGCCACCTGCTGGACCACTGGAAACACAAACAAGTTTTCCAGGTCTATCCACTGCATTTTAAATTCATTTGAGTACTATAAGTCCACAAGAGATAAAGCTGAGAAATTCGAGATGAAGCTCCAATGGGCTTCTATAGTTATTTACCTATTTTGGATTTTACACTGAAAGTAGCAGTGTTTCACAACTATAGGTGACCAAACAAATACGAACAAAGGTTTTTATTTGTTTAGTTTTTTTTCAATCTGCTTAATGACTTAATAATTTTCCTCACAGATCCACTACCTGATGGTGCTGTCAGCCAACTGGGCCTACGTGAAGGACGCCTGCCGAATGCAGAAGTATGAGGACATCAAGTCGAAGGAGGAGCAGGAGCTTCACGACATCCACTCCACTCGCTCCAAGGAGCGTCTCAACGCCTACACATAAAGACCAGCGTGAGGCCTGGCCCTGCCACTCCGGCCTCTCTCCCTCTCTCTTTCTTCTGTCTTTCTATCTGTCTCTCTCTCTCTCTCTCTCTACCATCCCCTCCCGAGGGGGGGGCGGATGGCGCCTAGGGCCCTCGCCACCGCTGATGTCACTGGTGCGTCATATGACAGTGTGGTCTGGGGGGAAACGTCACACAAAACTCCCCAGTCACAAACAGCATTTCAGATGAAAAAATAGCCCCTTTACCTCTCTCATGGATGGTGTTATGATTATCATTATGGCAGTTATATTATTCTTGAATACGAGTTGTTTAGTGCTGATAGTAGTTTTAGTGTAGTTTGTAGAATCAGAAGTAGCAGTAGTATTTCTGCTTTCTTTTTTTTTTTTTTTTTACTTTGAATAATTTGCATATAATTGTTTTATTTTTCTTGAAAGTTTTTATTTGATGCCAAGTGTCATTTTGCTCTCATGCATTATTTATTTTTTGCTCATTTCTGAGGGGGTACACAGGGGCTTAAAAAGGGTTTTTCAAGCACATTTCTCATGTTGTGTGTCTGGAGATTTCATCTTCAAGAACAATGTACTGTATGTGAACGGGTGGTTAAGTTTTGAAAATGTTTTAAATCTCACAATGCAAATAGTAAGCAGCGTAAGCCTTTGTCATACCAGTATTCCCAGGGATTAAAACCACTTTCACATGAAAGTAATTCAATCTGTTTTTCTATTTGAAGTTATACAGTAGCAAGACGACACAATAAATACCAAATCATTAGAGTAAAACAAATATTTGCTAGATGTGCCAAGCCTGTTAAACAGGAAACAATGACTTTGATAGATATCAAAGATGGGATTAGTGGACAAAAGATAAATTATGTCTTATTTTATGATAATCCTGCCATTTAAATGTATTTTAGGACTGTGAATGATTCCATTGTCTTTGAATCACAAGCCACAAAAGCACATGCAAACATGCTTTCATAAACCCCTTTTTTAATTTCTTAAAAGTCGAACTTTATAAATAGTAAACTCCTGTTTTTGCAGAACTCTGCACTGTATATACTGATATATCAAAGCATACTTATATGTTAAGCACTGACATTTAAGGACAATTCAGGTGAGAAGAGGAGATCACTGTGGGTCAGTCCACTTTGCATCGATCAGTCTCAGCCGAAAAAGAAACCCTGACAATAAAAAGGTTGTTGGTGTAATGGCACTACTTGGTGGAATTATCAGATGTGAGAAAAGTGTGTGTCACAGTATTTTTTGTTCATGACAGTAACTGTATTGCTTACACATCTTGATGCCATATGACTACACAGGTGGCCTGTCAGTTCATTGCCTGGCAACGTTTCATGCACTTATTTGACCATTTCTGTGCTCTCTCTAGATGTAAGCGCATTGGTGTTCAACTCAAAGTTGGATAACTGTACTGTTAGTAAAGACTGTGAATTTAGATGTTTTTCGTGGCATGGACATGCATTAATATAGTCTTATTGACTCAAAAGTTACTTCATTTCACTTCTTTATTTTGACACTTTTGACTGTCTTGCTGGATCAACCCTTTGTTTATATGTGCAGTACTAAACCCCTCACGCTTATCGCGTTATGCTACTGATATTAGAGACTGTAGTCTTTGAGTTGTGTCTGTTTAGTTTGTGATGAGCTCTCAACCATGTCTTAAAACTAATACTTGTACCAACATTGCTTACTCTGTAATGATCTGAAAAAAAATTGCTCTCAGCTTTCTCCTCGTATTAGTCTTTTGTACTTTCACTACGAATGCTTAGTAGCAGGCTTTAAATTGAATATGTTTTGTACATTCATGTGCCAACAGCTTGAGGTGGCTTATTTTACCTGTATGATCAAATTTGCTTGCATAAATAAAATTCACTTGTGTACTTGTTAATAAATACTTGATGTCGCTTTTGTCCATTTTGTTTTGCTGTCAAGCAGTCCCACTGGTGGTGTGACAGGATTTGTAAAAGCTACTGTATGAGCCCATATTTCACTGTCATTAAGGTGAGTCATGAAATATGTCAGGCAGGATTAGACTGTAGAAAGATCGATGACTATTTTGAAAGGAGAAAGGAAATTGATACTCATCAGCAGGGGCGCCGTAAAGGGGGGAAAAGTTAGGACGATTCTAAGGGCCCTTGACTGAAAGGGGGCCTCCCAAAAAAAAAAAAATATATATATATATATATATTTATATTTATATATTTTGGTGAGGGGGCCCAATGTGATATTTTTTCATGGGGCCCAAAATCCCTGGCGGCGCCCCTGCTCATCAGGAGGAAATACACTCAGTAACTACCTCATACCACTAGATGTCTCCCTCTCCTCTGTCAGCCAGAAACTGGGAAAATAAATAGTATGTGTGAAAATCAATGATTATAACTGCACTAATAAGATTAAGCACTGTTGATTATTAATATTAGGCACATTATAACAACACAATTCAAGTTTTGCTTCTTAAACTGAGGTCGTATATGAATAAGCAGTTTCACACTTTGTGTATAGGAGGTTCCTAACATGTTATATATTATCTGGTACCAGAAAGTCGAAAGCTCAAGAATCAATTTAGGTAACATAACTAACATAATATTAATCTTGATCATAAAACCATAAATACATTTTTCTATTTACCTGCAGTAGGTTGTATTTGATTTTAGTTTTGTCCTCCTGATACTACACTGTATCTAAAAAATGTTTCCATGAGAAATTGTTTATAAATTAGATTTGGGCCAAGGATCAGCTGATTTGATTTGATGGTGATGCAGATACAGAACTTCTAACATTTGAATCCAAGACAAAAAAAACAATTAAGATAGAGGCCAAATCCCAGACTTGTGTTTGTCACAAAGTCCATTTCAGTCAAAATGTTAATGATAGGAATGATGTCACTTGCTGTGACATCAAAACACAGGACTGTCCAGAAGATGTTTGCACTCTCCGAATGCCTGTGTATGGAGCCATTCAAGTCAACCCAAACTAAAATCAACGTGTGAAGAAAATATGAAACAGATACACTACTGTAAAACCGTCATCTGCATGCAGGTTGAATTTGGCCCCTACCCCAAGCAACTGTTCCAGCCAGTCAGGTAATAAATCAAATCCAAGATTACACTTTGCACCCTGGTGCCAGACAGAACTCGTTCACACATCTTACATTTACATTTAAGGAATTTCTTGAGACTCAGAGGGACTTGCATCAGAATGCAAGTGCAAAAGAAGCAATCTACAGTCTTCTCATTTTGGAAGCAGGTTAAAGCAATGGGTCAAAACGAAGAAGAATTACAAAGACAAGGGGATTGAACATAACTAAACAGGGTTAGCTGTAGCTATACTATATATAGCATACTGTTAGTTAAAAAAAAATATTTCCAATGTGTCCAACAGTGAATTGAGACATAAGTAAGAGCATGGACATTCAGAAAACCCAGGAAAAGCAATGGTGTGGTTGGTATCTGAATGGCTTAACAAAAGGTGTCGCTGGAGGAGCACGTGTGGGGAAACCTCCGGAATTAGCTGATTAGCACCACGTCCAGATGACTGGTCCTGCCCTGTCCTGCCCCGTCCTGCCCCCCGGTCCCTTCTTGTAGCTTGCGTGACCCTGTCAAACCAAAGCAATCCTCCACTAATCCCTCCACCCCCCCCTCCCCCAGCCGTCAACCTGACAGGTCACCTGTACTGTAATTAGATCTTCAGCCTGTACTGCTGCTTCTTATGGACTTTGAAAGCTCTTTTCGTTATTTTACATTTGTTTTTTGGGAAGGATACTTCTTCAGGCTCTCAATGAATCCGGATGTCTTTTTTCCTGATCTCTCCTCGATGTGAGCATTTTGGGTGCATTCGGTGAAATCATGCGTCGACTTCTCTATGTGCATGTATTCCTATGCTGCCTCAGTATGGCTCGTCCCTTCTGTCCATCCCAGTGCACCTGTGTCTTCCATGGACGTACTGATGGAACAGGAACAAGGTAAAAATTGCACTTAAATTATGCTCCCTCATTCGAACACTTGGTCTCTTTTGCCAATTTGGAAAATTTAAATTAAAGATTTAAATTGCTCATTTAGCAATGATGACGCATTTTAATGAGCAAAGCAGTAAGAACCACAGTATTCAGACTACTTGGTGCGAAATCTGTGTTCAATCAATGGAAAGTTAAGGGGGCACACTTTAAAAGTTATATTTACATGTTCACTGAGGGGCACAAAGCTCCAAACACTGTCAGCCATCTGGCCTCCACGAGGTGTGTTAATCGGGGGTAGAGCCTGATTTGGATGAGCAACAATTAACTAAATGCAGAGCCATCCAATGTACTGTTAAAGTAAAAGCAATATTAATACCAGTGTAGGAAAATAATCAGTTTTGAATCAGGTATCTCAAGGACACTGAAATAAAGGCAAGTTTATCCAAATCCACCACAGTGTAATTTGTACTGACCTGTTTTGACATAATGTACGTTCCCTGGCGTGGTACCAATCCATTTATCCCAGAGAAAGACCTAATTGCCATCATGTTAGCACTGAACCCTATTCCCCCATCTTTCTGTGTGGGTTAATTTTCACTAACAAGTTCGACAACAGAGAAAAATTTTATGATGTTACATGTCCATTGTAAAAACAGAGAAAAGGTGCCTATGGCACATGTTCTGGTACAGGACTATATGACTATGTTCTTTTGTTCATTTTTTTCGCTTGTTATCATGTACTGCTAATAAAACTGTTAGTGAAAGGCTTTTCAGTCAAACAGTTCTCTTCTGTATATGTCTTTATCATGACTATAACTGATTCCAGATATTCCACCTCCTGCAGTGGAAGTCAACCCACATGTTAACTCACTAGTTATGATGACAGTGATTATCTCTGACCTTGCCATCTAGGAAGTGACCTCTAGAAGGACTACAGTCATGTCAGAAAAAGCATCCCACGTCTCGACAGAGTCTGGATGGATGGATAGCTGAATGGACAGATACTGTAGATAGATACTTATAGCTTGTAGACTGGTTGTTAATTCTTTTAGATGCTCATCTGTTGACATAACCTGCTGTCTTAATTGGAAAATGGGTTTAAGTGTTATACCATTTGTAAAACTGTTTTGTTATCTGGCCATAGTTATGTTCAAACCATTTAACCAATTTATTTTTCAATCTCAGATCTGTGCTCTGCAATGACCCAGACATGTCCGATATCCCTGTCAATGTCCCAGTGGATACGATTAAACTTCGTGTTGAGAAAACTGCTGTACGCCGAATTCCAACTGAAGCTTTTTACTACCTGGTGGATTTACGATACCTCTGGATTACTTACAATTCCATAACCTCTGTGGATACTGGAAGTTTCTACAACCTCAAAGTGCTACATGAGTTGAGGCTGGATGGAAATATGATCTCTATGTTCCCTTGGGAGTCTCTAAAAGAGATGCCCAGACTGAGGACACTGGATCTACACAACAACAGACTCACCAGTGTTCCCACTGAAGCTATCCCCTACCTCCTCAACATTACTTACTTGGATCTATCCAGCAACAAATTAGCAACCCTGCCATCTGATCTCATGGATATCTGGCCGCCCTTCAATGGAGCACCCATCTCTACTAATGCCTCCCAGAAAATTGTGTTAGGTAAGAAGAAAAGGTTGTCTCTGACGTGGGTTTTACAGGATGTAAAGGGCCATGGCAGGACACTTTTGGGTTTATTTGTAATTACCTCAGGAATCTCATTCCATCACCTGTTAATCTAGCTAGACTTGTTGTGACTGACTCAAACCTGGCCAGGTAGTGACTGCCAGGACACAGTCAAATTAGCTTATTCTAAGTAGTGGCAGAGTTGACGCTTAATTTGTATTATTTATTTATTTTCCTAATTAACTGTTGAATGTTTAACACAGCGCCTCTTGGCTATCCAAGCTGGGGTCAAGTTCAGTGGATCAAATTAGAAAAAAAAAAAGTATCACAAGCGACCATGCAACATATTAAACTTACAGTGCAAAATAGAAAACATTAATTACAGAAATGTTTCTGAAGGGAAGATGATATCTAACCTTTGATCATTTTTTGAAAGGTTAAAAGATCCACTGTCAAAGTTTGTTCTTATTTTTAATGTTCTAAACTTTTGTCCAATACACAATGTTACAGGTTTTCAATATTTCCGTTTAATAAGGTTGTGTTCATCTCCAAGAGGAATTAGAGATACATAAAAGAGTAGAGTCACCCATTCTCAGTTTCAAACTCAAACTTGTGGCTATCATTAAGTCGAAGAGTTTCATTAGCAACAACTGTCAGAAATTGCGAATTGCATTGTCATTGCTTTTTGTTTTTTGGCATGACAAGAATTTTATTTGTTGCCGAAATGTCATAGCGATGTCAACTTGTCTTCCACTGCTGACAAAGAGTCAGGGGAGGTGCAAGGACGGAGGAAAGATAAAATGCCTAAAGGAATTTAATTGTTTTGAAGCAGAAGGGAGTGGGCTCGAAAAGATGGTTTCAAAGTCAAAAATCTAAGCAATTGATTATAGGTAGTCACTATGTTTTATGTTTAAGGTAATAATAAAACCTTACTTATGTCCTTTTAAAACTGGACACAAGTAAGATTTTTTTTTCTTTTTAAGTCTATTTCTTATAGTCTTATCTATGGTACTCGCTTACTGTGAAAACAGTATAAATTGTTGTGGTGTGAAACCAAAGTAATTGCAGCCTTACTATGTTGCGCATATTAATTAATTGTCAATACTCCTGTTAAATCTTTATTAAAAAACCTTTTTTGGATGAAATTTTGATGTACATGTAAGTAAATGTGTGTTCATCCCATCTGTGTAGCAGTGACAGTGGGAGGGATATTGTTAATAAGCTGTGTAAGGGCAAGCTAGCTTATCCGTGCCACAAGAGCTGGCTGTGTGCACTGGTGTACTTGAAGGAGAAACAGGATTAGGCGGTAAGAAAAAAACAGACCATGCACAAACAGACGACAGCTTTTTTAGCACATCCTAAAAGCATTTCCTGTTAGTATGTTAGAAGAGGTAGGCTCACCTTTACTGCTGAATTATTCATAAATAAATTATAAATAAACGCTGTTTTTAAAATATTGAAAGAAAAATTAAAACATAGTTCTGACAAATATTTGAACTATTTTCAGTTTCTTCTAAATCTTTCAACCACAAAAATAGGCCTGACGAGCTCAAAATTAATACAATGACTATAAAGCGTTGAAGTTGTCAGAGACCTATTTATGTTTATGCTAACAGAAAGGCTAATGGAAAGAGAGTGTTGCTACAAAATGGAAGAAGGCCAGAGGAAGCTTAGGTGCTTTGCCACTGTTAAGACAAACTAATCTGGTTAAAAGGCTTTAATATGCACCAGTACGTATGATTATCTATTGGACCTGTGTAACATGTGTTTACAGTAAGTTGTAAAGGAGTTCATAGGATCGGTTCACTTCCACAGCCCTTGAATTTCCCTCTAACGATGCCTAAAATCATGTGAATTTTCACAGCAAAAGAGAAAACTAATGGCAGTTTATAAATATGGCTAACTTACATGTACCATGCAACCATAAGATACCCACTGTTTCCAGTAGTGTTTAACTCACCACAGAGTATACATCATTATGGGTTTGTAAATTTTTTTTTTCAATCTTATTGGTTTGCCTTGCTTCCATAAAGTTGTACATCCATTTTTAAATGGATGGTATTTCACGTGGCAATGGAATGAAACACCAATGAATAATCATAATTTTACTCATCTTTTCATTTTCAGGCCTCCAAGATAATCCCTGGTTCTGCGACTGTAAAATCTCCAAGCTGATTGAGCTTTCCAAAATGGCAGACACACCAGTGGTTTTGATGGACCTATTCCTGACCTGCGGTGGACCAGAAAATCTGGCTGGTGTTCTTTTTCAGCGTGCTGAGCTTGATAATTGTGTAAAACCATCAGTCATGACTTCCGCAACCAAGATCACATCTCCTTTGGGCAGTAATGTTCTCCTGCGATGTGACGCAACAGGATTTCCGACACCAACTCTTTACTGGGCTAAGTCAGATGGCTCACCAGTCAACAACACAGGTATAATATATAGCCTCTGCATTTTCAAACTTATATCTTTAGAAAATCTATGTATTAGTATGCATGTAAATGTTCACTCTCTGGTGGGCAGGAAGCATTAATCTGTGCAGGGCTAATGCCACAAGGTCATAATCCTTTGAAAAACATGCAAAGCAGGTGAAGACCTGGTAGGATTTGATCCATGCTGACCTCTGTCTTCTTGTGTCACCCTATAGTTCAGGAGTCACCTGGGGAGGGCATAAGATGGTCCATCATGAGCTTGCATGGAATATTGTACAAAGATGCTGGGGACTACAGTTGCAAAGCTAAGAATGTTGCTGGCAACGCAGATGCCACCATTTCTATCTCTGTTGCTGGTACCATCAGCACCACCATCCCTCCACTGAGGCCAAGCACTGGAACTGGACCAACCAGCCAAGGCACAACATTTACTCCGCCAACAGACAGTCCCAACTTGCCCTTGTTAACGTCCACAGTTCTCCCAAGAACATCAACAACTCTATCTGCTGTCCCCAAGAAGCCGAAAACTACCCCCAGCAATGGTTTACAGAAAGGCTCATTCAAACAAACAAAGACCCAGCAAGGAGGGAGAAAGCTTGCGGCAGATGAAAAGAGCAAAAAAAGTGATGCATCTAAGTCTGTCAAAGACCTAAGGATTGTAGAGGAAACATCTGACAGTGCAGTGTTGCTCTGGGCAGCAGATGGACTGCCAAATGATGCCCCTCTTACAGTTGTATATTCACCCTATGGTGAAGATGACGTCAAAAGGACAGAGGAGACAAATGCTGGCAGTGGAAAAATACTCCTAGAGGGACTATCGTCTGGGATGAGGTACTCAGTTTGCCTCATAGCAAAAGGTAGTGATTCTGGAAAAGACCCTTGCATTGACTTCTACACACTGGACAATGTAGAGGATAGTGGGCCGAATCAACTTTTCATCATCATAAGTGGTATTGCCTGTGCTTTGGTTTTGTCGCTTATTGCTCTGTTGATCTACAAGATTCTCGCTCTCTACTGCAAAGGACACAACACAGCTTCGGATGAAGAGGAACTTGAAAAGGACAGCTATGTGAAGTTTGAGACAATTTCAATGAAACAAAGAACTTTGACCTCTCACCCAACTGAGCTTTGGGCAAGGAGAGCGACCCATGAATCAGAGCGAATGCTCCTGTGCTCCAGGTCAAGCATAGACTCCCAGATGACCTATAAAAGTGACAGTTCCCGGTCTGAGTATCTCTGCTGACATAAGGAAACTGTGGGCAATGCCTGAATGCCACATTAGAAACACATATGAAATATTTGTTATATGCCTTTTATGAAACTGATAATATATTAACTACAAAATCATTTATACATCTTTATAAATATTATTTTTTTTCACATGTGGGGTGATAAGGCACTGATTGACTGTAATATAATGGTTTAGCCCATTCATTCTCCATTTCCAATAAACTATCAATTTATAAAGATTTATATAATGATTTAGACAAGCTTAGTAAACATGAAAACATGCCCTAGAAGTTGTTGGTAAAAACTCAGATTAGTCAATGACTTTCTGATGTTTTTTATTCATGTCCTTATTTCTTTGGAGCCTTATATTTGATAAAGACATTTCAATAGTTGTCACTTCAGCACAGCACCTTTGTTGAACTGAATTATAAATAGTACCATACAAAGAGCCTGTCAGTTAACTGTGTGGGGTGTTAAATGTTATATTCAATGCCAAAGTTTAAGTGTCAGATATGAATATCATGTGGTGGTGTCAAAAAGACCCATTACCCATTCCCCATCACATTCACAACATCACTGTTGCTTTATACATCAAGTTGATTGTTGCCTTACTGGACAAGCAAGCACTGTCAGTGTGTTTGATAGAATATGTGACTCATCTGATAAACATTGCCAGTTTCTATGACTTTATGTATACGTTTGTTTATAAGTGGAGTTGTGCATTTGTTTTTAATAAACCATTAATTAAACTGTTGAACTCTATTGGTGTTATTTGTGTACCATGTTATCAGAACGGGTATGTGCACACTATTCCTATATAAATAGGTCTCTCAAATGGTATAAATAACCTACAAAAATGTTGACCGTCAATGACTTTCAGGGTCACTAAACTCACTGACCTTCAATTATATACCATCAATTCTCTATTCACCTATGCATAAATTAAACTCTACATTACCTAGTACGAGTTAAACACAATACTTCAAGTAGAAGCAAAATAAAGAGCCTGCTGTGAAGTAAAAGTATGACCAGTGTTATTTATGAACACAAGACAGCATCGAAATGTACACAGACATATCACATGATCAGTCAGTTAAGAACAAGAGCAGGCGTGTTCATCCTGAAAATCAATGGGTTACAGTTGTCCTGCTCTCTGCTCATCTGAACAGGAGTTGCAATAAATCCCAATTAGACAACCTGGAAAACTGTTCCCATGGATACCTCTGTGCCACCATCTGTATGAGCCTGCAGCAATAAATAATTTTTACACCAGCTGTGCCGTTATTATGGCAACAGACAGGCTACTTTAACAAACAGAATGAATGGATGTAGAAAAGGATGGGCTAAGGTGTTAATGATAGATGAACTATGACTGGACAGACAGTCTGTTAATTAATCTATCGATTTGTCGGTCTGTCCTTTATCCCCTCTCTATGTCCCTGGTCCTCTTGCCTCTATAGCTATCTATCCTACCCAGCTGACAATTTATCTGTTGGATATAAAAACAGATACAATAGATTTCTTCCTTAATTGTGCCACAGCTGCCACTAGGCTGACAATGCAACTGGAGGTGAGATACTTTACCTCTCTAGAGGCTTTACAGTTGCATCATAAATTCTGCTGCCATTATAGCAGGCCAGTGGAAAACTGATTACATGTAAGTAGTGACAGAGTATATACCAACATGGCTAAGACTGTTGTGTGGTTGTGGAAACATTTTGTAATCTATGCTATGCACTGGGTCTAATAAGCTGGATTTGCTTCCAATTTGACTTAAATGTGAAACAAACTTGCCCTTAGCATTTTCAGCCGGAGGTCAAGCACAAAGCCATCAATCTTAAACCTGCAATCCATTAACTTTAACCTCACTCAAATAACAGTAAAGTTTAAGGAGCACTTATTTCTTAGGTTTTTGCACATTGTTGTTGACACTGAATGTAGAAGAAAATAACAATATCAGCAGCCAAGTAATCTGAACACAAATACAGTATATTATTAAATTCATGACGGTATTAGTACCAGCAGGTGGGACCTGGCAACCCTGATCAATATTTTTCCATAGCAGATGGGAGCTGGGTGGATGAAGCAGCCAAAGCAAATGTGCTATTTTAGGTGTTTCACCACTCTCAACTTTGTATCATATAAACTTTAGTAAGAGTGATGATTTTGCAGGTATTACTATCAGCATGACATTATTTCAATCAAAAGTTGCATAGTCTCAAATGCTTTATAATGTAACAGCTTCAAAGTGACTCATCCAGATGGAATTAAGAAGTGTTCGTTTTACAAAAGCAATGACATGATGTAGCATCTAATATGGCTGCAGCATCTACACTCTTTCTCCTAGATAACAGACTTAACTTGATGATTCAGACCCACGTGTACTTGTCATTCAGTGCAACAGTTACCTGAAAAGAAATTAACATTATAATTGTCTGCCCGGGGTGAAACCGTGGGAAAAGGTCAGTGCCCGTCAGACTGCTAACATTACTCAGGAGACAAGGCAACGTTCTCAGCCGTGTAAATCTTCTACTTCTCCTATACAAGCTTACTGGTGACGTTGTTGCTGACAATATCCTAGTCATTGGAGGGTATGAATAGAGGTTTTGGTTCCTGCTGTCTGTTAGCTGTTCTCCTGGGTAAAAAGAGGACAAACAATTTAGGGATAATCAGCTCCACTCCTGCTCCGTTCTCTATAAATTACTCATTTTACCGATTCCCTCTGGGAGCCAAATGAACGTCAACAGGAGACAGTCTGACACACTGGCTTCTCATTCACACACACGACACAAAACAGAGTGTCTATTGTGTGTGTGTGTGTGTGTGTGTGTGTGTGTGTGTGTGTGTGTCTCAGTCATGTGTAAATTATACTTGTACTGTAAGTGTAGGTAATTTATGAATGGTGTAATAGTCTGGAAAAAATACCCAAAGTCAATTTTGTTCCCCAATGAATAAATAATTGAATATCTCAAGGTTGTGTCCGGTCTAATAGCCCATCTCCCCGCCTCCCTCTGCCAGACACAAAAACTCCAAACAGACGCATCCATCCACACACAGAATGGACATGGGTCAGGGGGTGGGGTGAGGGTAAGATTTGTTATTATGTGGGACCTTTCTTCAGCCCAGCCTCATTTCTTGCATATTCCACATTCTGCTTGAGACACTGACTGCAGCTTAAAGAAGATCTTGCTCCAATACTGGACTAGCATGTGCAAAATTTACCACGGGGGTGTCAGGAATTTCAATCTTTGCTTCCAAAACAGGCTGGCACCCTGGGGGCAAGGTGGGGAGTGAGCAGGATCCCACACACTTTTCTTTTTTTTTCCTCTTTTGGTCAAACACTGCAATAGCAGTATCACCCTCTTTATTGAGTCCATCTTTTCACAGTGGATTTGCATCTCTCTCATCTCTTAGCATGACATCACCTGGTATGTAAAGTTCCTGTGTCTCTAGGGTTAAAGCCGTCGACAAGGATGTCAACAGTCTGTAAGCAAACGTTGCTTGATTTTGGGGAATTCTTGTGCGCCAGCTCTGATAGTGGGAATGCCTGAGAAACAGTGAACAAGTGCAGCTCCCAAGGCAGGGAAAAGGCGCAGGATTATGTTGGCAGCAACGATCACAGCAGTGCTGATCTATTTCATGGTGCAAAACTCTGGAGCCTTGGCCCTCAGAACAGGATGCTGGGATGAACGCCTATCACGAGCGGGGAGAAACAGCAGCTGTGCGGGTGAGTTTGACACCTCTCCTGTCCAGAGCAATAATTCCAAATCACAGTACTGTCAGAAGTGATTCTAAAAGTACTGTAGTCCACCAGATAGTCTGTGGTATATGGAGGTCTATTGTTCTTTAAACCATGTGTGTCAGTAGTCTGTTGATTTTAACAAGTACAGTATACACTATCAGCAACCATGTCAAGTACTATTACAACTGTGATAACTGCTATTCTGCCTTGGGCTAGTGCTCAGATAAAAAAAACAAACCTGACATTGTGTAAAATAACACAAGAACTACCCCATCTCTAGAAAGAGCAGAGCAACAGATGGTAAAAGACAGCCACTCTTCAGTGTGTGTGGCAAAGTGAACTTGGCTAAGCAAACAATATAATGCACTGTAGCAAAGGTACAGTACACTGGCCTGTGCTGAGTGGGTGTATCTCAGACTGAGCCCAAGTTTTTTGTGGGATGTCACAAGGACGTCACATGAAGCTTACAGGTAGTGACTGCTGACGTCTAAAAGATTATTTCCCTGAAGGAAAAGCGACTGTCATAACTGATGACTTTAGCTTTATCTCAACAGAACATAATGAAGAGTAATGATGAGTTGTCTCTACAATAGCCATTGATAAATTCTTGTCACTATTTGGTGTCCTCCACTGATAGATCAAAGGTCAAGCTTAAGAACATCATCATCTGAGTTGGTTTAGTTTCCTCCGCACTCAAGCAGGTGTATACTTATCAGCCAAAGTCGGTCTCACAATGAACAAGATGTATTTTATTTAAACAAAAAACTACATTCTAGCATCCTCACGCAGCAAATATGAGATAACAAAACATCCAGGGGCATTTTTCCCCCTTTTTCTGTGTTCCTCCTAATGAAAATGTATTGATCTTAATCAAGCCCATTTTCCAGTTTGCACAATGTTGTGCCAAATTTGCAATTATACCTCGGTTCACTAGAAATTAGTTGATCACACCCCAAAGGCTGTGCAAGAAATAAGGGGCCACACACTCTATGCTGCTTTCACTGACATCACTCTAGAAATCTGGATAATATGAAACATCTTCCTCACATCTATTCAAAAAATGAATATAAACTTCTAAATTATCATGTGTAATTTCATAAAGTAATACTGGGCTATATTGTGTGATTTTCCTTTAACTGAATTGAGAATTCATTTATAGATAAAAGAACCAGATGGAGAGGTCTAGTTTTTGGCTATTTCAATTAATTAAATTACCCGATAGTTATAATACCTCAACATATTAACAAAACAAGTATTTCTTTATTGCCGTAAAGTAGTCCTGCTCAGTAATCTGCAACATTGTCCACAAAAGCCAAATACAGCTACATATATACTACCCTGGTATAAGTGGTATGCGGAAATGTCTTTTATATGTTATATATTGTCATACCGCTCAAACCCTTACAGTCTATGCAATGTTGCATCTCCAATACTCAAGATTGTTTTGATGAGCAACAGGATTGCATTGGCCAATCCAATGGACTGACTCAACAGCCAAAATTACCACTCAAACTGCCCTAATAATATTTATCATGATGAAAAACGGGAAATCAATGTCCATAATGTTTGCCTTCCCAGGCATTAGGAGTATCCTGATTTGTTTCACTCCGCTGTCAGATCCAATAACTATTGTAAAATGGAAAATGTTCTGACAGCACCCCTTTTCCCCAATAACCATATCCAATGAGCTGAGCTTACTCGGACTAGAATAACGTTGACCACCCTGTGAACTTGTCAATCAATGATTCATCAGGATGTCTCCTAGCAACTCAGCACCAGTGGCTGTCTTAGGGAGCTCAGGCCAGACATTTCATTATGTTTGTCTGGTGTTGCTCATTGTTTTCTTCATTCCACAGAGTTAAGAGCAGTATCCATGGTTGCACATGACCATGATAGACCAGAGCAACTTCTATCAATAGCAATTCGGAGATCGAATTAGGCCAGTTTGTCAAAGTTCAACTGTTTGGACAGCAAATTACATGTCTGTATTAAGAAATAATAATTTGTACAACTGACATGTTGATATGAACATGCACTCCTTGTAAATTTAGATTTATTATTTATTTATTTAATATATATATAAAAAATATTGCCAAGTTTTTGATGTTCAGAGCTGTTTCAGAACTTCAGCGTGTTAACATTTGATTTCCTAAAACCAAAACCTATGAGAAGAAAGTGACACTAACTGCTTCAGCTATTAACTTAGTTCATAGCAGAATGTTGTCAGAGAGTCAAAGGATAGCACAGGAGCTGTTTGTTGCTAAGGGATGATGTATCGCCTGCCCTGAACTTCACCCCATTACAGCCAGGCTCTTCATCAGATTGTCTGACAAATTTACCGACAACTGCAGATTGGCACAAAGATGGAAGAAGCGACTATTGAAAAGTTGGGTTAGTCAGAGGACAAGCCTTGTAAAAGGACAGAAACATCTGTGTGCATCAAATCTCATTCACAATTCAAACAAAAATCCAAACAAGTATGCTGTTGTGAAGCATTTAGTGAATAAAATGTTTTTTTAATCTTTCTGATTTTCAACCACGCCTGATTTGAGGGTCAATCCAAATCCTGGGGCCAATTCAACATGTACCTTTAAAAATAACCCTATAAACACACAGAAGCATGTCTTGGATGAATTAAGCAGGTTGGGCTGGTGGACACAAATATATAGCCATAAAAAAAAGAAAAAAAAAAACAATATGGCACTTTCAGACAACATTTGGAAATAAAAAGTTTCTCAGATTACAAACCATGTTAAAACTTTAGTCACCTAATGCAACCATTGTTGTGGGTGACATTGTTTATACCATTGCGCTGCCAAGTGAGAATACTGAGTTACCCTTGTCTACCAATATGGAGCTTTGGAAAGATCTGTACTGTGTGTTTTAGTGTTTAGATTCACATAAGAGGTGTGTGACTTTTGATTTTGTTAAGCTATACAGCCCTTCCTGTTATTCGGTCACGGTAAAGCCATTCATCGGCTGGACCTCGATGGGAGGAACCAGAGAAGGCTCGTGGCTGGTGTGGGAAGTTCTATCCTGCTCGACTTTCATTTCAGACAGGAGGGAGTTTACTGGGCTGACAAACACACTGGGGTCATCTACAAAGCATCAGTGAGAGGAGCACACAAACAGGTGATTATGTAACAGCTAACACTAACCCCAGCAAGGAACTTCACTGATGCAAATGGATTACCAGTCCCTTGTATGAAATATATTCAAACTTGAATCCATCTACAGTAACAGATCAGTATGGCAGTTAAGGATCACCAAATCACAAAAACTCAAATGTTAACTTGTTTGTTTTCCAGAAACTCTACTCATCTGACAAACACATTTCAGGCCTTGCAGTGGACTGGGTTTGGAACAGTGTGTACTGGACAAGTCGAGAAAAGGGAAAAATCAAGAGAATGGATTTAAACGGGAAAAATGAGAGAACTCTTCTAAGACACTTGACCCAACCAAGTTCTATAGTTGTTGACCCCACTAACAGGTAATCCATTCTGCATTAGACTTTTATGTTTGTCATGACGGACCTTTGTGTCCTCATGTAGGCAAGTTAGAGGACAGGTCAAATGAGATTACATTTATAACTCCCATGCTTCTGCGCACACAGTGGAGATTCCTGGCATTTTTTGTGTTTCTACTGTATAAATGTTTCATCTCCCTCCATTAAGCACGGCTTGCACAGAGGTGCAAAAATGCCAGACTGACTCTGACATACCACCGATCTGTCACGTAAAAGACAGCTCGTTTTTAGCCAGGGAGTCATTTTATTGCATTTTTGGTCTAGTAGACTGGCAAGTAGATACGCCAAAGCAAATACTGGCAGAGAGGGATTTATATTAATATTTCAGAATATTTCACCGTGATAATAAAATGCCATGAGCATATTTTAAATTACTTTTTACTTTTCTAAACATGACTAAAATGTGACTATAAGGCAAAAGGTTCATGAGACTCCTGAGTAGGGGTGAATATTAGCATTCAGGGACAAATGGGGACATCAGTAGAAGCATCTAACTAAAAATGGCAATATTCTGTAACAAAGTAGGACACAAAGGGAGCAAAAAAAACAATGGTGAAGTTTCAGAATACTTCATTGCGCAGCCATCTTTCTCAGTTCCAAACATACGTTTGCAGGTTCCTTTTTTGGCTGTCCGGTGGAATGACTCCGAGTATCCAACGCTCCGATGTGACAGGACAGATGAAAACCACGCTTATTAAGATAGCCGAGCAACTGAAAGCCCTGTCGATTGACAGAGAGGACAACAGACTGTTCTGGGTTCAGTTTGGTCTGCAAGGAGAAAGTGCCATCGCCTCTTGCGATTACAATGGGAACGCCTTGCACATCATAGATCAGCCACTTCGGTGAGCATGTCATTGTATTCAAATCAGTTACTCATCCTTTTTACTTTTGTCACTGAATCTCCAACAGGCCAATATTGAGACGTCTGAAATTATCTAACATCATTTCTCAGTGAAGAAAGACATTTCAATAAGTGTCAAAGATTCCAGAATTAAGGCATTGTGATTATTTCTATTAATGTTTTATTGTTTTGTTTTTGTTAGGTCTCAGTCACTGGGGATATCAGTTTTTCTGGAGCACTTATACTACAGTGATGCTGCATCTCGGGTTATAAAACAAGTGAACAAGTACACTGGTGGAAAGGCACTGGATGTTAACATAAAACAAATGGCAAAACCCCCAGTTGACATCAAGGTGGTACATGCCCTTAACCAGCCGCTGGCAGACTCCCCATCATCTTTTCCAGGTTGTGGCTGAACTTCGACATTTAAAATTGCTCTGTAGCATCTCACCATTTTATTATTTTTATTTACATTGTACTGTATATATATGAAAATGAAAATGTTTTGATAATCTATTTTTGTTAACCCTTTCAAACAGAGTGTGACAAACAGAGCGGAAACTGTGTGAATGTGTGCTCCAATCTAGCTGAGCAGGGGGTTTGCCAGTGCAGTGAAGGCTTTGCTCTCAGTAAGCAAGGCACTTATTGTGAAGGTTGGTATGTTTGCCATTAAATCAAAGAATTAAAAAAAAAAAAAAAAAATCGCAATAAAACATTTTTAGTTCAGTCAGTGCATTTTTACTAAAGTCAGTATGAATCTCAGGAATTTCAGGGTAATATATTTATGAAAAAGTTATACCACACTTTTTGTCTATGTGCGCCATAGATGTAAATGAATGTGCCCATTGGAACCATGGCTGCTCGCTTGGTTGTGAAAACATCCCAGGCTCCTATTTCTGTACCTGTCCTAAAGGATACGCCCTCCTTCCAGACAGGAAGACATGTCAAGGTAGAGTGGAAACAGATTTGCTATTATTAACACGTTGATCATAACTAATGTCTATTCTATTCTTTTGTGTTTTGATTTTTCTAATGGGTTTATTAGAGATGTGAAGAATTGATATCACACAAACAATAAATTAGCAGATGAAGTTACGCAACTAGTTGACAACGATCAATTCAATTTTCCTAGCTGTGCAGAATCCCTGTTTAGTGAAATAAGAACAAGAGAGGAAACATTTTGGCTTTATTCAAAAAGTGTTAACAGTTGCACTGTCTTTCAGTATAATTAATATAACTCTGGTTTGGACTAGATCATTATCTTTTTTGTGTGTGTTATGAAAGGTGGCATTTGTCCCACAGACACTACCTTGACCCTACTGAGCCAATAAAAAGGCTGGGTCACAGACAACCAGACAGACCAGACATATGTGAGCTGCCAATTGTGTGTTAGGTTACTTTGGGTCACTTGTCGCACTCCTGAAGGCCTGGTAGTGGTTAGACTGAGAGGCTGTTTAAAGCTCATGAGAACAAGGATGTTAATAAATGTTATTATCTAACAATCTACCTTTTTAGGATTAGATCAATATATCAGTTTGATGGCCTGTATTAAAAATGTAATAGTGGCTGTTGGAAATGCTTGATAGTTGTTAATTTGGCCAGAAACTGGTCAAAATGAGAGATTCTGATTGCTAGCTCTAAATATTGGCTGTCAGGAGCTACACTGAAACATATACTGTTTGAAAACTTTTTTTTTTTTGTAATTACACTAATTCAGTTATTCCATATAGCTTTTCTATGTGTCTGGTCATTGCTCTCTGCCATAATGCAGGTCTGTTGTCTGCCTGCATAACAGATTGTTTTTAAGTGAACAGATACCGCAGACAATCTAATATTTTTGGCACAAACATGCTTTGCAGTCATGAGGGAACGTATAAGAAAATCTTTATTTAGTTAAATAAATTGGTAAGAACAACTGATTTTGACAAGGATTTTTAAGAAATATAGAAATCTTTTTTGTTTAATGATTAAATTTAGTGTTGGGTATTTAGTGTGTGTTTAGTGTATTCCTAAATTTTAAATTTTTCATTTAATAATGGTGATCTTAAATCATCAAAAAAGATGCGGTTGGTTTCTGACCAAATTTGCCATTAAAAGCTACAGTGGTGTCTACACAGTGATTAACTTCATAACATATTAAAAGACATTATGGACACATCCTAATCTCTTCTCTTCTAATCTCACAGCTGAGAGGCCAATACAACAGGAAAGGTTCACAGACACAATGAGATTAGATAACGAGATGACATTTTCAATAGGGAACATATCTGGTCAGCAGCTTTGTCTCTCTAAGCCGTCTAAGTAGACAACCTTTGCCAAGGTCCACAAGAAAACAAACATGCAGCCAAGCAGCAGACTAGACAATGGAGACAGCAGCAGAGATTACATGGAGGAGGTGGATAGAGTGACGCTGCTTACGTTTTTTGTTTTAGACTCAATAAAAACAATAGGGAAAAGATTAATTCACAATAAACAAAGGCACTTAAAAAAGCAGTTTTTCATGTAAATTGCTTCAAGTAAAATTTGAATTTTTTTTTCCATGCCATCTTTCATCATTTTCATGTGTAGTACAGTTCGTCCTGCACATTTACACATAATGTATTCTTCAATTAATGTTCAAAGTACAGTATGTAGTTCAAAAAGCAAGCAAGCTAGCGCAATAATTTTACCTGTTACCAGTAGGAAGAAGTCAACAGTAAGAGGCACAGCAACTGCTCCTGTAACTATTTCACGTTAAATTCATATCTGTATATTGTCTGTGTATACATGGAGCATATTCACAAGTACAGGAGATACCACACTCCTGTGAGGTAACATTACATCACTCTCACAGTGTGGGCTTAGGCTGCACTCTCATCGCACTTTAACAGCAGAAATACAGCACACTTCATACAGGGACTTTACCAGAGCTTGTTGTCCATCTGTTTGTCCACGTTTCTATTAATTAATTTTTATTTGCTTAGATCAGATTTTTACCATAACTGTTAAAATGGAAAATAGTGTTTTAAGATATACATTTCTTTCTACAATCAGAGATCATACCATGTGAAGGCAATATGACTAAGTGTGGCCATGGATGTCTGAAAACAGATGAGGGTGACATATGTGTGTGCCCTGAGGGATCATTACTACAGGAGGACGGACAAGCCTGTACTGGTATGGACAATATTACAGTGAAACTAAAATCTACCTAATATTCATAACTTTATGGAATTATTTAACACACACACACACACACACACACACACACACAATCTAATACCAAAACAAATACTGCGAGGCAAGAAAGCGGCCTTTCTATTTTGCTTCATTTAATAATGGAGTTCCAAATTTATAGTGGGGTTCAGGTAAAATCAGGGGAGACAAAGTGTGCAACAACACAGATGGATTTTCTCTCATCAGTAATAAAAGTTACAAGACGGAAGGAGTTTTAAGCTGTTAAAAAAAAGCAGTATTACATAAATACATGGAGCCAAGTCCTGTTAGAAAATGGAGCATGTTTGAAGAGAACATAACTTATCTGTGTAACACTATTTTTGGCTGTTGCAGGCTGCTCATCTGTAGACAAAGGGGGTTGCAGTCAGCTCTGTACTCCCGTCACCCCTAGTAGGTGGCAGTGTGGTTGTCTGCCTGGCTACCAGCTCCACCAAAATGGCAAGCGCTGTATTGCTACGGGTGAGTCATACCACGCCAAAGCAGAAAGCTGAGGCGCATAAGCCCACACAGATGAACAGACTTCCTATCTGTCTAAATCTCACTGTTTATCTTCTGCTTCCACAAACACAGTCTGCAAATGACAAAGAAAAATTTGCAAAGAAAAGCAAATTATGAGTTTAGTGTGTTAACATCTACTACAGTACAACTGATCTGATTATAAAAACACTGCCTTGGTATTTTTCAGGACCACCACCGTATCTGCTAGTTGCTAATTTAGTAGATGTACGAAGAATGAATCCTGATGGCACTGGTGATCAAACCCTGGTGGAGGAGCCCAGAGGAACAATCATAGCTTTGGATTATGACCCGGTCCAGAACGATGTAAGATGAAAACCCCTTTCATTTAGTATCGTCATTTTGAGTCAGATTTTTTTTATTAGTTGCTGTTGTAGTAGAGTATGAGTGTGTGTTGATGTACTTTACTAACCTCCTACACTCTCATGACTCCTACAGAGCAGCACATTTAGGTGGATGAGATTCAGGTTTTGGTGCAGGCATCCAATGACACCTAGTGGACAGACGCTGTAATTTGATGGCCTATAGGTTGCACCAATGTTTAATCAAGAGTCATTTAACCTTTAGTTCACATTTTGGTAGTTTCTGGTGTTCTCCGTTTAGATTATTATCTGCATGTTTTACCATTTGCCCATTTTATATGATAAATGTGTCTTCATGAAAAATTTCTGTATGCATTTTGAAGGTGTACTTTGCTAGTACAAGCCAGAAGACAATAGAGCGGATCGATCTGAACGGTGGGTCCAGAGACATTGTTGTGTCTGAGAATCTGAACTCTCCAGAGGGACTGGCCATTGACTGGGTTCACCGCAGGATGTACTGGACTGATAAAAGGTTTGTGGTGTGTGTATATAAGTAAATTCAGCTGATCCATTCCATGAAAAGATGGTTTCATTTAGTGCTAGACTTATGAATCTTGTGTAGAAATTTTACTTTTATTTTTCTATGCTGGGCCACACTCTGTTGATGTGACTTTCAGTGCTTAGGTCAGTGTCGATTATGTCTGTCTGTTTTGTTTTTATTAAACCTCAAGCAAACCCTGTGAAGCATTGGCAACAGGCATTTTAAGTAATTTTTGTGTGGATAAAGTTTATAGTATTTTCAGGTAATTGTTATGTTGCTAAACATTAACAAAACTGACGTGACTTTTGTTCTCTGTTTTACTCTCTTTTGTTTTTACTTGTACTGTTGCGCTCCAGCCAGTCGACTGTTGACTGCAGTACCTTGGTAGGACTGAACAGAGAAACCATTGTGAGAAAAGGGCTAGAAAAACCAAGAGGAATCGCAGTCCATCCTTTGGCAAAGTGAGTATGCCAGGAACCATACATGCACCAGTTCTTTCAAACAAGGCAAATTTTCAGTATCTCAATAGCAGCTCTACTTGTTGAATTACCCTGGAAAGACCACTGAATTTTTGTAACCATCATTCTGGACTTTAACACTGCCCCCCTTTTCTATTAAGTAGTTTCAAAGTGAAAAGAATAAAAACTTTTCTTTTTGTTTTATATTCTGTAAAGTCATATCATTACCAAGAGGTCCTGTTTTAAATACTATATTATTTAAAAAAAAATTCTAAATGGGATTAATAAGTATCTGCCTAATATACTTCTTTTTGTTGTTTTGAGGAAGTTGTTCTGGACTGATATGGGAGCCCAGCCTGTGGTGGAAAGTGCCTCTTTAGACGGGAAAGTTCGGACTGTCATTGCTAGCACCAACCTTGTGTCACCTAGTGGCCTGGCCATCGATTTCACAGAGGATCGTCTGTTCTGGTGCGACCAGCGGAGGGGTCTGGTGGAGACTGCTGCCCTGGATGGCTCAGACCGACGGATCCTGTTAGAGAACCAAGTAGGTGAGGCTTGTTTGAAACATGCACATGCAAACATGTAGAGGTGACACTGTACTGGAAAGTACATCATTAAGTATTATAATACAAGACAGAATTGTTTATGTTAAAATCAGGGCCATAATACACCTGAGCCTCACAGTTAGAGATGATAAATACATTTACAGCTTTCGAACTACAACTGAGACTGACATACTAAATCTATGTGTGGGTGCAGCTGTATTTGCTAAATGTTGATTTAAGCCTGAGAAAGTACTGTACACTTTAGACTGATGAAGGCAATGCTGCATCTGACAACACAGAGCTAAGTCAAACAAGCTGAGCCTTAGATGCACTGAGCAGCCACCATACAAGGGGAAGAAAATTACCTAAGTGCACTGTGGACTTGGCGTATGTCAATTAAAACTTTATCCAAACCTTTCATTAATTTATCTGTAGATGCAGCAGTCTGCTGAGAACGACAATACCTTGTTCAGAAAGCCGTCAAATGCTTATCACATGCATCTTCTTGCTTTCCAATAACCCACGCTATCATTTCAGTCCAGGTTATAAATGTAGTCCTCCTAAATACACACAACATTTCTACCAGTTGTCCAATTTACTCTTTCATTCAGTGACTGTGTTCACTTGAACCAGTGTGTTCTTGCCCTTACTGTAGTCATGGACTTAACTGCTGAACGAACAGAAAATAATTCTCACCTGGTATCACCCAGTGAACTCAATTCTTCCTCCTCTATTCTGATTGGTCCAGGTCGACCTTTTGACCTCGCAGTATTCGGGGACAGGCTCTGGATCTCTGATTGGGAGCACCAGCAGCTGAGGAGCGTACACAAGCGGACTGGGAAGAAACTGCAACGTATCCATGGCAGCATGGTCCACCCAGCATCCATTGTGGTGGTTCATCCCCTCGCTAAACCAGGTACAGAGAGAGAAAACAGGGATTATGATCTGAGGAGTTGGTATATCAACACTAGTAATTAAAAGTGGCATAACAACAGAATAATATTGTATGGCAGGAAGGAAGAAGGAAGGAGGAGAGGAGTCTTCTTCCAGCCAAAACAGTGCTAAAGCGTTTTTGTTATTATTAAGTTTACAAAATTTATATCAACAAAGCAACTTTCTCTACATTCAGTGTAGATGCACAGCCTCTAAATATGATACTTGGATACAGTATATATAGGCCAAGAACAACAGAAAAGATCAAACAAAGAATCCTCTAATCCTTGACATTTCCTGGGCTTCTCATCGTCGATTTGCATCCTTATCTTCAGGGGCAGACGTTTGCCTTCATCTGAATGGAGGTTGTGCCCAGGCGTGTGAAAGCAAACTGGGATTCTCCCACTGCTCCTGTCTGTCAAGTTACATCCTATCAGCTGACGGAAAAACCTGCTTGCCTTCTGATGCTTCAAATGGGACAGCAGGTGATTTATTTTATGCTGGGAGACACTTCTGTAGGAACTCTAAATGATGATAAATGCTAATGATAACCTTACGTATTAACTGTGTAGAATCTGGAGACAGTGAATCCACTGAGTTGACATCTCTCAAGGGCAGTGAGCCAACTCTCTTCACAGACAAGATGGTCTCAGGTAACAGTGCACCTTTACAAAAGAAAATGATTTGTGGTTCCTACCATTCGATATCTTACTCTACCTCCATGTTATGTTTCCATATGTCCCCTTCTCTGTCAGACCAGAATGAGTGTTACTCACTCCGCTGTGATGTGAATGCACAGTGCCTGCTTCATGCTGGCAGCCCAACCTGTTTATGTCTTGAAGGTTTTACGGGTGATGGACAGTCGTGTGTGGGTGAGTATTTCTTCTTCTGTACTATCAAAGTGTCTTAGAGGGATGAAGTTACATATCCTGAAAAAAAGCCTATGGGATAAAAATTTGGCACAGAGAAGGTTTTATCTCACTTTTCTGTAGCAGGGATTTAAACTGCAGGCTACATATTAGCATAGGTGACAGCGCTGGGAATGGAGTGGAATTGAGTTTTTGAAGTAAAAACATTTCTCAGTGGAAGAGCTGCTCGGGAAGCAAAGGTAATGTAAGATAAAAATTAATGAGAGCAGCTAAGTCTTTCAGTAAGTTCTTTATAGGCCAGTTTCAGTGACTGATGCTTTCATCAATGTACCAGCGAGTACGGTCTGCTTATAGAGATTATATTAGATTATATTTTGATGAGAAGGTACCATTAAATTTATGAATTGAAGAATTGTAGACCTGTGATACTTTGAATATGGTAACATTTTAGGTTATAAAAGATTAGTCATCTTTTCTTCTCCCTGTGTTTTAGATATTGATGAGTGTAAACTGGGAACACACAATTGTAACAAAAACGCTGAATGCCAAAATACTTTGGGGAAGTATCTCTGCAAGTGCCAGGCTGGATACCACATCAATGGGAAAACATGTCAAGGTGCGTCTTGAATTTTTACAGCAAATACAGTTTTGAGTACCACTTTTTTCCCCCATTTAGATTATTACAAACACCATGACAAACACTGAAACTATATTCACTCCTGCTACTGATCATCACATGTACTATTTAAAGTGGTGAGATATCAGGCTCAAAGTCAGTAAAGTGGAGGCTTAAAACCACTGTGATTAAGTAACCGGGCTTACTCAGGCGAATCCCTAGTATCTATCATTCTCACATCTGGGATGTAAAATAATCCCTTTTATCATAGACAGAATACAGTGTATATATGAGTCACTTCAAGACACAAGTAGTATTTCAAATAGCAGACTTTGACTGAAGATACACAGTAGTGCCGTACTGTAATCACATCATATCCCTAATCCTCTGTCTCAAGAGCTGGAGACCACATCGACATGGGTGACGACCAGTAGCCCTGCTGAAGTCACCACCCGGCACCACAACAGTAACTCTGTGGAGAACTGCCCCTCCACCCATGAGTCCTACTGTCTATACCAGGGCGTCTGCTTCTACTTTCCTGAAATGGAGTCCTATGCATGCAAGTAAATAAACTTCCAATTGTGTAATCCCTCTATTTGACCTGCCACTTTCGAGTTGAACAGCTTACTGATAGTGTGCTCATGCTTGCTGGCCTTTCTCCGGATTAGATAATTAGATAACACATACGTAACACATTACATAAAAAAGGCTGCTATTCATTTGTTCAAGAGAGGTCGTAATGTTCATTTATGCTCAATACAAACAGATATAAAGTCACTCAGACTGTAATCAGGAGAATATTTAAGTGTTCTTTGGGAAGTATTTTCCTTTTCAAACAGCTTGTCACATCACACTTCTATCTCTGATGTTATTTATGACAGCTGACAAGCTGTAGGTGTCACTGTTGTTCCATGATTAAAGCCACTGCATCATGACAGTGGCTATTGCTACTATTGCTACTTTCTCATATTTAAACACATGCAACATAAAATGACATATGCACAAAAAAAAAATCTGGTGAAAAGCAACATTTTGTGAATGTGATCTTGAATGGTATAATAATATCCAGCTTTAATTGTGGGTTGTAGTAAAGATATTTAAGTTTTGCATATATATATATATATATATATATATAGTTAACATAATTTTTTTCCCTTGCAATGTTCAACAACACTATAGCTCGTTATGTTATTCTTTCCATAGTTTGTAATGTGTACTGCTGTTAACTTCAATGTAGCATAAATCTATAGCCTAAGTGCAGTCAGTCAGGTTCTAACAAAATACAGTTAAGAGAGTTATTATTTAAAATTTAGGATTTTTACATAATTTTGCATTGTATTATATTTAATGTAGCATATGCACATGACCCACTTAGTTGAAAAGCTTGAAGAACGCACTTCATTTCTCAATAGTGGATTCTGATCATTCAGTACATTACATTATTAAATGGCTGGCACATCGGAAAAATTCAGTGTAACTTTTAACTGTGTCTTTGTTGAACCTGTTGCAGTTGTGTATCAGGCTACATGGGGGAGCGCTGTCAGTTCAGTGACCTGGAGTGGTGGGACCTTCAGCAGGCTGAGGAAGAGAAAAGGAGAAACATGGTCATTGCGGCCTGCATGGTCGTCCTCATCTCCCTGCTCTCCATTGCTGCCTGCGTCACCTACTGCTATGGGTGAGAGGACAGGAGGACAAAAAGTGGTACACGAGGACCAAGGCATATAAAATTGTAATGTGAAAAATAAGGAAAGAGGGAAATTAAAAGAGAAAGTGAGAAAAAAGAAGAGAAAAAAAGAATTCCATTTTTATGGGTTTTATAAAAATGGTAAATGTAAGAGTTAAAAAAAAAAGTATATATATATATATATATATATCCACACATACAGTACGTCACAGTATGTGCTGGTGTATGCACGACAGTAATGATGTACAATATAAGCAGTGTTGGGTTTAGTCTGCTGGACACTGGAAGCACGGGGCAGCACAGATAGCCAGGGAGAAGCGGCCTCAACAATGAATGAGCTGACAGCCTTTAGAGGTGTCTATCAAACCCATGGTGGCATGATCCGTGTAATGTAGGTGTCTCAGCATGACAGCAGGGGGTCAGGGAGCAGATCACATGTGGAACGAATGGCAGCATGCAACCCTGGTTAGCTGAGTAAGGAGCATAGGTAAACTACATACTGCCACCCCTCCTCCCTTTTATTTCCACCTGAGCTGTATCTAAGTAGCTGATTTGTTTTACGGTTGTTTCGCTGGCTTACGGACAAGGCTGTTGGCATTCTCCACTCTTTTGACTCACAAAGCACATCCCTCCCCCTCCACATACTACATCCTAACGTTTGCAGCCTTGGTTCCCCCTGTGGAAGCAGCACGCTTTCAATTACATGCTTGGTTTAGCTTGTTCTACAGCAATTACACATAAAAATAGGTCATTTCTCGGCTACAAAATGGAGCCGGTGAGGTATGACCCCAGTGGAAACACTACATCGCCGCCAATAGCTCTACCTCAAATTGCCTTCTGCACTTGACTGCAAGTGCACTTCAGTTTTTGAGTTTGGTGGTTGAGTTTCCTCTGCAACACACACAAATATGTTAAGAGTCACACAGTACACACAGCAATACGGGCAAAAACGCCGTTTGTCATACTCTGTGTTTTTAAAGTCAGACATATAAATATAGCAAATATAGCAAACATACACATACACACGGCCTTTGGGCTAGTACATCACTGAATCTAGATTTATCCTCTCTGGTCGATAGTATGTTAAAGAGATTAAACACACAGAGCTAAGCGACTGAGACCTGTACAGTGTGCTGCATCTGCTGTGCTTTTACACCGTGTGTGTGTGTGCGTGTTCGTGGGGTGCAGTGCTAGATAACATTATTAACAGGCCATAGAGAGTAAAGGTCATTTTGATATTTTCTACCATGATCAATTTGAATGTATAACATTATGCAAGGACACCATCTCTTTGACTTGATAACCATGTAAATGCCATGTGGGTCTTTGAATATCTGTATGTAAAATTATGTGTTGAGCGAGTCTGAGGATTCTTGGGATTCATAAATTAATTAAAATACTGCATGAATGATTTTACCGTCTTCCACACAGAACTAGAAAATTCTTCCACAAACAACCCTCAGTGGATAATGTGAGTGAGACCAGCATGACAGATGAGAGCATGTTAGAAGCCACCACCACCAGCGTGCCTCGGGTAAGACCATCATCACCAAGCTCTCTCATATACGTCTTAAAGTGAAGGAAGCCATCCAGTGAATCTGAGATTAATGTGACTTGACTGATGTGGTCAATAGATTTGAATCTGTGTGGTCTCTGTTCATAACATGCGGAACACACAAGTTCAAATCATCACATTTGAGAGGCTGGAATAAGAGAATATGTGGCATTTTTTCACATTTGTCTTGCTTGAGAAGTGAATGAAATGACTGAAATTATTTTTCTATTAAGCTAATTGATTCATTGACAAATGGTTTCAGAACTAATAAAAACCCATTCACCATTTAATTAATTTCTGTATGAATTTGCAGTTCTACATGCTGGTAGAAAACGGAGTGGAAGAAAAAGTCATCCCTGCCATGGGCTGTCCCAGGAGAGCTGTCTGTCCATCATGCTCTTCAGAGACAGGTACCTGAAACTGACCTTATTCCTTTTATCTTCTTACAACTTTAATGTGAAGAAGTTTTTATGTTTATTTTTTTACCGGCTGCTAAATTATCGTGGTTTTGTTTTCATCACCAGCGGACAACCATGTGTCTGAAGAATCAGAAACGTTGTCCAAACACAACAGAGGGTATGAGTGTTCCATGGTGTCGGCTGTTGCCCTGGAAATCACTAAACCCACTGTCCATCACTCGAGTCCATCACTGTCAAGCTCATATTCCTGTACGTCGTTCAAGCTGACACCACTCTCCCAGACTGCCAGCCCAGAGTCACCCGCTTCTTAGTTCAGCGGAGAGACCGACACCGCTGTACAGTTAAACGCACACATACTGTAACATCTGCCTGATGTACAAACTGCAAATGAAGAGTTTCATTCCACAATGAAATGTGCCGCAAAGTGAACAAGAGCCACTGAAGCTGTTGCCTGGAAAAGTAACTTGTGGCATTTTTGTGTAAAAATAAATTCATGTTTACTTCTCAATTATAGATTTCTATGATACACAATATTTCGGTCAGGCCAGTAGATGTAAGCAATTGTAAATACAGGTATTTGGTAGCAAAAAAAGGAAACTATAGTTAACACACAGACTACAGTGCATTGTAAAAGTAATGAGTGCCATCTTTCATTGAAAAAAAAATAAAATAATGAAATTGTAGATTACCAATATAGTATAAATATCCCTCACCCAGAATACAATGGAGCTGTCAGCTTCAAATAAGTGTATTCTGGGAGGTGGCATGATGGTGTAACACCAGAGTACAATGCTGCATTAATGTTACAGCATAGCCCTCTAATTCTTAATCATTTAACATTAGTAGGCTTAATAATAAAATATTGTTGTTGTAAACTATTTTCCAAAATACAGCATTTGGATTGAAACTCTTCCTTACACTAATATACCTGATACTGTAGCTGACAACTATGTAATATACATGTGTACAGTATGTCTTTCCTTCAAAGTTCTAGAGTAGATCGATATTATCAGGAGTTGTACAAGCTCATAACTTGCTCAAACACAGAGATAAACCAGTGAAAACAGAAAATTAAGAACTACTCCCACTGCTTGCTTTTGAAAATGTCATTGTCATGGACTTTCTAACAAGAACAGCTAAATTTCTGTTTGTCTTTAACCTCATGATCTTAGCCTAGATCCCAGCACCTTCATTCACATCTCTGTTTTGCATGTTTTAGTCACAAGCATTTGCTTTACTCAGGGTGGCATTGCCTACTAAAAATGTTGGACTCCACAGGGTCTTTAAATAGGTTTTCTATTTTTCACCTATCACTGAATAACTGAGGTTAGCCACCATCACTATAAGAATTTCATTCCTAAGACCAAGTCGTGTAAATGCTGTTTATGCAGCCTTTTCATCAAAGCATGAAATGTTTCGAGGTGGAGCACTTACAAGTCTTCACATTTACTTTGGGCTACTGTTACAATTTTTTTTTTTTTTTTTTAAATGATCAAATATCTGAAAATCCCTCTCAACTTCCTTGGATAAAAAAGGTGGTTGTAGGAGAGCAAAAGCTGAACACTGCCTGCCTGCTTGTGTTACAAAGGGACACATTTGTTTTGTTGTTTAGAAATTACTTACATGTTTTCCATATTTGCTATATATTTTATGGAGTAACTGTATGAAGTTTTCCTTTCAGTGTGTTGTATTTTGACCATCGAGGTGGAGCTCTGTCAGGTGCAGTGTGGCTCAGTGAAAACAATTTGTTTCTTGTCTTGCCAATCAATTCAAATTGACAAAACGATATGTAGACGGTATAAAACACAGACTATGCACCACAGTGTGTATTACCATGGTTACATTTAGCCAAGCATAACAACTATCATGTCGGTGCATTACTTAACTAACCTGAGAACTGTGACATTGTTAGCAAACTTGCTATATTTATTCTATACAAAAATCCATGTTTACTTTAGCCAGAGTTCTGCTTAGATCTGTGCTTTTAGAAATAAGATGAGGGTTAACTGAACTGGGTTGATGACTGACTGATGATTGACTGAACTGGACTATTTAGTTTGGAAAGGGAAGGCATCTTGCTATTTACCTAATTTCTTTACAGTACAGAGTTTTATATCCCCTAAACAAGCCAAAAACGGGTCATATTTATTTGGACAGGACAGACAACATCCAGAATTTTTATTCACACAGTTTTCGCCTGATTATTTCTCTTATTTTCGGCAGACATAACTGGAATTAGAAAATTGCAAGATGAAGCTCATTTTTATCTCCCTCAATAAAACTATATTCCCAAAAATCTGACTGTTTTAATAACTGCAACATATTCACCAACATCCTCGGTTTACTAGACACACAAAAATGATTACCATCACTAAACTTTTGCCTTTCTTTACCATCCTTATTTCTTTGAAAAATACACTTTTCTAATGATATTATCTTTGTTATAATTGAAACCTTATTTTGACCATTCAAACCCCATCTCTGTCTCGTTACACCACATCGCACTTCTTCAAAGCTCTAGCCCATGCTCCACTGATGATGCTTTTCTATCCTCCACCAAATCTAACGCTCTAGTGATGTTGGTAGCGATGCTGTCACCCTCCACCACCACCACCACCACCACCCCATCTGTCTATTTCTATCTCTGTCTGTGTCTGCGACTTCGTCTCAAGGTTGACTGGGAATTGTTAATAGAAGGACCCATAGCCTCTTTGTTTCGAGGCAATGGCAGAAAACAAAGCACTTTAACTCAAAAAACCATCAAGGGGCACATAGATATTGATTTTCCTGGCAAGACACACTTATCTATATATATTGGCCTCCATTAGGGCTAACAGATAGGTTAGGGCACCACTCAAAACAGCAGCAGATCAGCCCTCAAGTAAAGATGAAATTGGGCCCAGTGTCAATTTATCTTGTATTACTCATCAATTGGGGCAACAGGGGGCAATAGAGTCACTGACACTGTAAGTAACGGCCCTCAGGGGGTCTCAGTTACGTCTCATTTTTGGAAGCAGCTTTGTTTCAAATGTTAATATAAATATAAACTTGCCACAGTTGCCAATTTATTAGTTGTATTCTATAAATATATTAGTATTTTATTAGTTTACAACAGTCCTGCAATAAATCCTACCTTAAATGAAGGTTATGATATTCTGTTTTTATTGAAAGTGCTTTAGACAGGTGTTGATTCACCTTCATTTTAGAGGATGCAGTTTGTGGTGCCGTTACACTGGCAGCTGTTTCTATTACGCTGTCTATCCCATTTATATTAATGTTGGTTGGCTAAATAACAAAAACTGAACATTATAAGCTTCATGAAGGTAGGGTGTATTGTGGGACTCTTGTATTATGGTTTTAGCTAGGTGCACATCATGAACTTTAAACTGAGTGTCATTGTCTCAAAAACATTAACAGTAATGTGGTTGGGACTCGCTTATTCGTCATCACTATGGATCAACAAAGAATCTGTAAAAGAAAAGAAGTGGGTGACTATATGTACAACAACATGAGTAAAACAGACGCCTGGTAAAGCAGTGCTGACTGGAATAGGTCTATTAAGCTTACTAAGACATAGGACATCCAGTTGCTGTAATCCTAACCTTCTGCAAAGCACTAACCAAACACCTGAACAAAAGTCTGTCTTTTTGATATTGTAAGCTACTTGCTTGTTCATGTAGCAAATCAACTGTTTATTATACCACTAGATACTAGAATAAACCTGTTATTGTACTACTAGATACTACTGTTACTAATACAACCACTGACTTGCTAGTTAGTGAACATTTTCTATGCACCAAAAGTAAGCAGCCTATCTGGATTAATCAGTAGCAGAATTATTAGCTCTCCATCAAAGTCAGCAGACAAATTAGCCATTTTAATTCTGCTGTAATGGCAAAGTTACAAGTTGGACAACAATTCTCTCTCTATACTCACTATTAATGAGCTGGGCACCTCTAATAACGCAACCATCATGATGTGTCCATCATCTGAAAGATGTACAATAAGCAGAATTGTAAAATGTAAAGCTCTCAGAAAGAGACGGAAAGAAGCCAACTGTACATTCAAAATCACCGTCTACATCCAGTCAAATCACTTGCTGTTGATATATAAGAGCATACAAGTTTCAGTTTTAGCTTCGGATTTTATAAACAAATAAAAGCAGCGGGGTTGAATGTGTCAATAGATTCAGAGATCCAGTCAGAAAAGGCTAGAAAGTTATCTTACTAAAGGAATTTCATTTAATAAGTGAATTAATTTAAAGAAAATAATGTGTTCAAATTATGAAGGAAAGAGAGATGATTGGACAAGAAAGTGATTTTTTTTTTTTTTTACAGAAAAAAAAAAAAAACTTACACAAGTGAGTAAGTATTACAATTCATTCTCTACTAGCTAATTTTGTATTTTTCTGCCAGATGGGACTAGCTTTGCTTTATCGCTCACGTCTCCATCCCAGCCCGGAGGACAGCTGATGAGGGCTAAAGAGGGAATTAGCTACCCACTCAAAGGCTTTGCTCTGATCCTTCAGGTCAGTATTTGGTCCCCTCAGCTCTTGAGCAGGACAGAGTAACACTAGTTTGCAAGGATTTTGGCAGATTTAAAATCAAAAGGGGAGGGGGTCTAATGCATGTATTGGACATAGATACATGAGCCAGAATCTATGGGTGGAGGGAAAGTCCCAAACATTAGAGCTTCCTTCATAGTTTTGTCTCCTGAGGGGTAATTGGAGAGAAGGTTTTGAGTAGACTGATTTCAAGCCTGAAATATGCTTTCCCATAAGTGGGAGCCAATCCCAATGTATATCAATGAACATTACCATTACTACAACATGAATGCATCTCACTTAAACTTTGAAAAAGTTTCAAAGTATTCAACAAAACAGACGTGTATTTGAATAGATTTAAGTTATAACTAAACATATTATATATATATATATATATATAAAATTTAATCCAAATCCATTTAATTCAATTTTTTTTTCCAAAATATTTATTCAGGACATATTTTCAAAATACAGCATATGATAGTACATATGAAATCAAATCTTTTTTTCCTGGAACTGTTAATGGATACCCTTAAGTACTGATTCATTGTGTTTAATGTGGGGCTACAACAAACAATTCCATGTATTATAATTATAAACTAATCTGACAGTTATTTTTTTACTCACAGTACTCAATTAATTTTTTGTCTATAAAGTGACAGTAAACAGCAAAAAATGCCTGTTATAATTTCCCACAGTCCAAGCTGATGTTCTAATGTCTTGCTTTGTTAGAACAATCCAAAACCCGAACGTATTCAGTTTACTATCATGTATGACAAAGAAAAGCATAAAATCCTCATATTACAGAAGCTAGAAACAACAAATATGTAATTTTGCTTAAAAAATTACTAAAATGTTTACTCAGATATCAAAATAGTTGTTGATTATTTATTTATTATTTCTCTTGTAGTATAGATATTATTATAGTACTATAGAATTACTGCAACTGGATTTGATCAGGAACATCCAGATACCATGAACACTGGGAGAACTATCATCATTTTGTTGTCTAGTTTTACATTTGAGGCAGGACTGTCTTTGTTCCAGCAGATGGCGATACCGTATAAATAAAACCACTTTGGGTCTATGGTGAGATTATGTGAAAGGTATATTGTGGTTATGGTAGCAGCAGCAATCCCTCAAAAACGATTACTTCTTAATGATTGAGTGTAAGACAGACCCCTGCTTTGACCTTTTAAGTGCAAACAGCTCGTCTGACAGGAGTGAACTTTCTGCATATAGACTAATAAAACAGTGATGACTGTATCAGATCAAAATGGGGGAATGGGGGATGCATAGTAAAGTAATGCACCTCTTAGCTCTCCTGCAAATGTATATCAACACAATAAACTAGACCACATCTGTCTATATTGACTGAGATTAACCATTTTGTGGCATACATTTGATCTTATTGGAAATGTCTACAAAACTGTCACAAAAACAACATTTCTGAAGTCAGTTTGAGACGGTCTAAATCTAGTCTTTTTTTGTTAATACAATTACAGTCTTTCAGAGCCCTACTGATGTACAAAACAAGGTTATACAGTACCGTATGTGTTTGCAGCCCCTTGTCCCCCTCATTGCTCCTCCTAACAAATTATAGTACATTAACAAAAATTATATTATATTAATAAACAAATATATTATTATATTAATAAACAACAACAATAATAATAATAACATACAAGAAAATCTCAAGCCTTTTAAGATTTAAATTATTACAATATATCCTGTTCTGCATAAACTGAGATGCGACTTGTGAAAAAGCTGCCACAAATGAACATCAGAAATATGTCCAACAGTTTCAGTGCATCATTTCACAATCCTGCAGGAAGTCAAACCCATACACATCTCTACTTCATGACAAATCCGTCACTATGACCGACTGTCCATAATCTGCAGCTTAAACTGAACAAACTAAACCATCCATCATGCTATATCCAGTAAAACAGCAACAGTCACCACAACAAAATGTGACAAACACGTCAGACAGGTCTGTTAACAAAAGCTAATAGATCAACACCATGTTCAACAGTGCCAAAATAGAACAGGTCGTTTCTTCTGTGGAACTCTAAACACTGTCATTTTAGTTCTTATATTTTAGGCTAAAAGAATTGGACACTGCATGTGTAAAAAGAGTGTGTTAAAACACAATACAAATTACAAGGCGTTTGCTTAATGCCATAAACAAAGTTCATAGCTAGTGATAAGATATTACATGGGAAGCTGGACACTGGCAAGATGGAAATTTAAAATTTTTATTTGCTTATATATTTCAGGGACAATGCAAACTAAACTAACTAAATGTGCCAGTGTTAGTCCACTAAAAGGCTAGTTTTCAAGGCTGCCACTTGGCCGGGTTAGCCAATTAGCAAAATGACAAACAAATTAAGGAGAGACTTATTTCTTATTATTTCTGAAAACACAACGCACCTCATGTTGAAGAATGCTCATTAGGTGAAACTTTCAACAGTAGGCCAAGTTCGTGACTGTACTCAAATTGGCGTTATTTACTGTTAATTACAGCGCCGCCTTGCTTATGCTGTAGCAACAAAACTAGCGAGTTAAGCTAAGCATTAACTTCAGTCACGCAGCGTCCTTTGTCACACAGGTGGGAAATTATTTTTTTTCAATCTTTTAGCCATTTTCCAGCAGTGAGTTAACATTAAATCTTAAAATGTTTGTTCGTGATGTCATAGATCTCTAGCAATCATCTGCAGTCACAGGTGGGACTAATGCTAGCTAAGCATGTTCTTGAAGATAAACGCAATTCAACCTTTCAAAAACTTTCTGGTCGTTTGACAACACTTACCGCAGTTTGAAGACATTTCCAGATTACTGAAAGGCTCCTTGATCCAGCCGGAATATGAATATCAGGTTAGCTTTACAATAAAGTTTTTGAACTTATTCACCAGCAGCAACTTGTTTAAGACGAAACAACGACGGTAGCCGGAAGTGACATGTTTTGTAGTCCTTCAACAAGCGTGAGGAGACAGTCGTATCCGGCGGCCATGTTTTTTTTTTTGCTTATCTGATAACCGCTGATAAGGGAACACAGTGGTCTAAACTAACCATTCATGTTTGTGTTCTTGCAATAACTTTTAGTCACTGAACTACTGCAAAATAAAACTTTTTTTAAAATGTGAGTAAAAGTTTTCATCCTAAAGTGTGTGGCTGTTAATAGAATCCAGAAGACACATGATCAAACATGACCATTTTTAGCCATTTATACTGCTGGCTTTTTCCATTAAACAGGATGCTAATTACTAATTTCTCAAATTATGAACTCTGCCCTGCATGTGCTACAGAACAATTCTGCATTCAACTACATGTGGTATTAACACATTCACAATATGGCATTAAAGTGAAATACACAATGAATTTATTTTTCTAAAAAAGGTAGAATTTGATCTTGATATTCTTATGCATATGATATCTCTTTGATGAAAATGGAACGAAAATAATAGAGAGAGCACAGAACCCATCTGATTTACAGAAAATGTACATTGTCCTTACTGTAAGTGAAAGATCTGTGCATCCTTTAACAGTTTCTGCACAAATGTAGTTTGTCTCGATGATTAACCCTTATTGCACAATTGCACCTCTAGGCGGAGGCCAGGTATCTTGGATAAGAACACTTTTAAATACAGGTCTAGCAGCAATTGTAGAGTGGTTTATTGGTTAAGCCCATTAGCTTGCTTACTCCAGTCATATATGCTGTTCATACCTGCAACCAGCCAATTTTTTCCAGCACTGACACACATTCACTTCAAGTGGAAACCCTGATATGCTTCAGAGTAGCAGGTATGCAACTAAACTGTTTGTAATTACTGCTACATAAGATCCACTGAATAAAGTTCGGAATGCATGCAAGCATATGGACTACTGATATTAACAGCTGACCAGATATACTAGATATCTAGAAGTGACCTTTCTAAGAATCGCTGCTTGTAAATCTGCCAGGTATCCCACAAAATGGCTTTTCAGGTTCAGCACCAAAAAATGGACTGTGTAATGCCACGTTGTCACCGCTGAGAAAAGAATGAACACCACAGGCACGTTACATTTTAGCACTCTTTGTTCATACGTTACGTTTTTCAGCAACAATTGTTTTTGACATTGATACAGTGCAAATGCACAATAGCACAACAGACACCATTAAGGATACATACTATTTTTTGAAGTCAATACGGCAGATTTTGACAATTTGCATGTTTATTTTTTTTCTTTTGCTAAACATAAAGATGTTTTTCCTCCATTAAGCTGTCAATGTCCAACAGACTTTTTTTCTTCACTGGTAGGGACCCTTTAACACAGACAAGCGTTTGGAAATCAATGGCAAGTCATTTTCCAAGTGTGGTCGGCAACTTCTGCAAGGTCATGACAAATGGTGAAGCAGGGCACTGTCAGCATCTGTTTCCCATCATGCCCAGGAGCAGTGTGATCATCTGAGGCAGTCAGTCCAATCAATTTCATTCATACTTTTTTCAACTATGCGGCCATACTGGATGAATTTCAGCCATACTGTAAACCGGTGCTGATGTTAAACATGTCTACTTTGTCTTGATATGCATATTATATTAAGAAAGAGATAACCTAAGACCTGAGAAAAATATCGCATTTTGCAATGTAAGACACAGAAGATACAGTGCCGTTCACCCCATCAGTTCACATCAACCACCAACACACATGAGCTTCAAGCACTCACCAGTGTCTCAAACTTTTTCTTTGACAGATCAAAACAAAACAACAAACACTGACGACAGACAGACAAAAACATACTCAGATGGCTCAAGTTAACACTGACTCCATCCATCTTCATATGTACTGATTAATTTATTTTTTTTAATATCACTTAAACATATGCTCATGGCAGATGTAATTTTTTAATCTGGTGATTTTGTCTTTTTGTTATCTTTTAGGTTTTAAGAACTATTCATGGTGAATTCAAAAAAGGGGTTTTTAAACTTCAGGTGGACAACTCGTGATGGCTTCTGATCATGGCGGCGCTGCTTCCTCAGCATCCCTCAACGGAGACGTCACCTCCAGTGAGGCTTTTTAGATCTGCACATTAGTAGTAATGCTCAAGCACAAACACCAGCCATCTTCTTGACCCTCCCACCCCCACCCCACACCCACTCCCCCGGCCTCCATGCCACCTCTCCATCATCCAAACCCATTCATCCCCCTCACTCTCTCTCTCCCTCTCAAGTCACTGGTCCCTGCTCACCATTTCCAACTCCCTTTTTCTTCATTATCTCCCTTCTTCCCATACTTATGGCATTTTCTTACTCGCTCTTCTTTGTGATAGCCATAGCCGATTTGGACTTTCCAATGTAGGCCTCGAAGAAGAACTGGACAAAGAGCACAAAGTAGCTGAGATACATGAGTGAGGACCACACAATGTTCTGCATGTGGGATGGACACTCCTGGCCCTGCTGCATCCACGAGTACACCAGGTAGTTGACCACACAGCCCATCAGCATCTGGGTGATCTGGGTCAGTGTAATGAACATGGCAAACTTGCGCGACAGCTTGAAGCCGGCTGCCCGCAAGGCGTAGTAAGAGTACATGACGGCATGGACTAAGTAGTTCATAGTCATGAACCATCCGCCGCCGGCCACCATGTCTTTGTAAGAGTACCAGGAGTAGAGCAGCACGGTGATGTGGTGGTACCAGTGGAGGAAGATGAGCTTCTGTTTCCTCAGGACAATGAAGAGAGTGTCACCTACAGGTATGGTATGAGTTGTACAAGAGATGGGTGAAGTTTGTGAAGAGCATGAGGAGGAGGGGAATAAAGACAAGGGGGTGAATGAAGGGACAGAAACAGGAGGAAAAGAGAATATCATTACCACTGGCCCATTCAAAATGACTGGCTATGATTCAAGCTGCTCTCAAATATGCAGAAAATGTTGGCTAAATGAACTATGTTAAACCACAAAGCTGTTGGCACAAAGTAGGACTGAAATGTTTCAAACAACTGAATAGGCTGCCCTTTAAATAATACACAGAAACACAAGTGACAGCAAAAGCTGTATTCATAGCATCTAATACAGATTTTAACATAAGGCTGCTACAGAACAAAATGTGAAAAGATGAAGGGATCTCAACACTATCTGACTATTAGCAATATTACACCTTGGCACAGAGTCATATTGTAAACCTGAATATATGTATTTCTGCCAAATGTGTATGATTTTAATTTAAAATGACTGTAAATTTGTGATCCTGAGCCTTGTGGGTAAACAGTGACTGTCCATTCTTCCAGCATTCACAATCTAGTTCATGCTGGTTTGGACAACAACCAGATAGAGAGAACAGAGGCAGTGAGCGTCTGCCACCTTTCATTCCCACTGAGAGGAACAACTGCTCTTGGTTTAAGCCTGGAGTTCATGGCACTTTAAGGCCCAGAGGGACACAGATGGGCTAAAAAGCAACCATACAGGCAGAAAAGGATCCTAAGAAATATAAAGCATAACCCCAAATAAGTTCACATTTTATGAGAAGGATGGACAAATAAAAGGTTTTTCAGATGTATTTCAGTGAGAACGTTTATAAAAAATAAAAAAAACCTAATGTAGAAGCATATGAAATCAAATATTGATAATTTATTGGAATTCATTTAGAAATGCTAATATTTAATATTATTAGCATTTGATTAAGGAAGGAAAGTGAGTCTAATATATTGCAGCTACTAAAATGAGTGCAGTCAGACATTGCAACATTTGATTGCATTGCAACTGGAAACACAACAGTTGCTATGAACTGATAAATGAGTAATAGTCATTTTTCATGAATATGGTATTGTTATTTTGGAAGTGTTAAATGTTGTCTTTAACTTTAGTGAAACACAGGTGAACTAAGAAAAAATGTTTCTGGTGAGCAGTTTATTCACTTGGGCAGGGTGTTTTATGGAAAACATTATAGTACACTGGTATTATAATACATGGCAATATGAGATACTATAAGAAGGTTTTGACTTACCCAATTCTGGTGCTTTACTAAGTACAAAAGCATATGCCCAGAACTTGCTGACAGGCCCGTTGTAAAAGCTCTGGTCACAAACTGACTGTTTAAGCCCTTTTGTCATCAAGATGTACATCATGTAACTCCCAGTACGGATGGCACCAAATATACTACATGGACAGAGAGAAAATACAGACACAGCTGATTATTATGGTGGGAAATATGTGGCTACCACACATGAGCAGGTTGTAAGTATATGGTATGTTTACATACAGCAGTCTTAGTCACTTACTATACACTGTCCATATGCACTATGCTGCATGTGAAGTCTATGCCTTGTGTGTGTTGTATCAGCTGCAGATTCTTTTAATGTGTTGAAATTATGCAGCATTTTTAACATATTTCTTTCCAGCCTGAATTAAATTGTATTTGCAGATTGTTTAAAATCAACTGTGACTCAGTTTCCCTCTGGATAATGAAATCAATCTGATTACTCAAACTGGATTCTACACATTTGCCAAGAGATGACTCACAAAATATGTACTTGCTGTGTAAATAAGTTTCATGGCTCCATAACAAAATATAGCTGCTTCCCCCTGTTGGTGGTAGTGTGTAATGTGACCAGCATGTGTCACTAACAGACTCTCTTCAGCTATAGCCACATTCAAACATAGTTTAATTATATGTATGGACAGTTATTTTCACATCAAAATAATTTGGGTTACTCTATGTGACAGAAAATTCATTTTTACTGCACATTTACTGCCGTACATAAAGTATGTATAATAACTCTTTCTCACCTGAATACAGCAAGCGTGAGGGACCATAGCACCAGCGGTTTCCTCAACTCAAACTTCTCCCTCTGCTTCATGACATGGCGGCCCCCGAGGATACAGGCAGCGTAGAGTGCAGAGAAGAGAAAAGACTTCTTCCTGTAAACACAAAAAGTAAAGAGATTAACTTTAACCTTTCTTTTACTTTTAACTGTCTATGCATAACTGGGTTAATGCACTGATTATGTCGCGTCTTTTTCAGCAACAACCTGCTTAATATCAAGTCCCAGAGCAACCTGACATGAGCAACAAGCATCTATTGATCAGTTAGGAATCCATCCTAAAACTACAAGCAGCTATTTACCATGGACACCACAAAACTACACAATTTATGCTCATGTCAAACTGATGACATCTAAAAGTTGAAGTGTATCCTAAGAGGGTTTATTCCTTTACATCTTCGCTGTAAAGTATTTTGACAGTATTTAGTTGAGGAGCCATTACTGTTACTCTTGTACAGTACTGTAAGAAGTCCTTTTAAACCCCAAATTTTGAATTTTAAAAGACAGTTATATAACATTAAGTCGGCATCTGTACCTGCTCCTCTTCCAGCAGTGCTACTATAATAAGTACAACATACTGATTACAACACAAACCCAAGTTGTACCGAGTTTAAGCAACGCCTGAAGTAATGATTTAATGATTTAAATCTAACTCCAACTGTCGCTAAATGCTTAGCTTTCAGTTTACAGTTATTGCCTCTATTCAGCTCCAACTCCCACCATGCTGTTTGCCTTAATTGACTTGTCCGAGATCACTGCTGTGCCACATGAAGTGGAGGACTTGTAATGAAGCATCACCTGGCCCAACTGAATCTGAATAAAAGCATTTCCTAGCACTCAGCACAATTACAAAGCACAGGTGGTCTGATGCGACAGACTAGATGCTGAGTAGGACAGACAGAAGATGGGGGCATGCTGCCTAAAACTAGAACAAACACTGTTTGGTCTACTGGACAGAGAGCAGAGCAGCTGTTTGGAGCAGCATTAGCCAAAAAAGTTAGGGAAAATAAACCAATGATTATAAGGTAGCAACTGCTAATGAGTAAGGCATTAGACCTGCAGTAAGGTTGCTCAGTGGTCAGAGGTAGATATGTGTGTAAAAGTACAGTGGTGCCTGAAAAAGAGGCTAGTACAGTAACACCCTTGGAAAAATAAATAAATAAATCGGGTTTGCTCTCAGAGGACATTGTAAAGGGACCAAGGAATGAGGCATTCTGGGCGCTCTGGGACCAATAGCACTGGCGATAATGAGCTGTGTAAAACTAGCTCAAGGAGTGATGCTACACATCAGTGATGTTTTTGTTCTGCTTCACCTGCAGCTTCTCATTTTAGCAGGCTCCGAGCATTGCTTTCAGAGGGGTCACGACATCATGATGACTGTCCATCATCAGGAATCAGCCCAACCCTAACCCAAGTATATTATTCTATTCAAAGCCTTACTGTAGTGTGTAGTGCTGTATTATACAAGAGAGAAGTTATATCTCTGGTTATGATCATCTATTCTGTGTTTGTACAATACAATGCAGACTTGCACAAAGGTCAAATGGTTTGCATATTACTTCCAATACAAATGCAAACATTTCTCACAGAACCATGACATATGCAAACTGTAAACAGCAATCCATCCTGTTCTGTTTTGCAGCCTCAGCAGAGCACAGCAACAACAGCACTTAGTTTTGCTGAGCAGGTGTGTAGCTGGGCAAGAAAGAGAAAAAGTGTTCAATTCACTAAGCCACAAAAAAAAAAAAAGCGGCTGTATGATATATTACACATAAAAAGAAAACATTTACTCAACCAGATTATAAGCGAGTAAGTCATGTTAAGCAGTTATATCTCAACTAGTACAAACAGATTAAAAAAGGTCAACATTTGCCTGATGCCAAAGCTGCAGATGGGCTTGGGGCTTCCCTATTTCTCACCTGTTTTCCCAATACATTTCAAATATAACCAACTCTATAAGAAATACTACCACCATTACACAATATATCGACTCTTTGTTTGTCTCCACCTTCCCACACTAAAAAGAAAATGTTGCCAGGAATGTGAATCTTAAAATATTTCTATCATAACAGTAACCAAGCGGACAAAGATAACTGTCAATTGTTTAAAAGAATGGACGTCATTGTGTGTCAGCGTTCCGAGGATGAAGGATGCCACCTCTCTGTTGTTGCAGGAGGCCCAGAAACTGATTTAGGCCACCTCCAGTGAACAAAGGACAAAGCAGTCCAGTCAAAGTCAAAAGGAGCAGCTTTCACAGAATGACAACAGGGCTGGACTGCAGAATGACATCACTGTTTCTCAACTACACACCAACGAGGGGAGAACAGAGCAACACAATACACAGTGGCCTACATACTGTAGTGAGGCCGGGAGGATTGCGAAGGAGAAACAATCTCAGCATTCCCCTTCAGTGTACTGCAATCCAACCTAAAAGATCACAGGTCAGAGTGATATGTGACCTGCGCAGTGAGCAGTATACTTTTTACACCTAATGATATCCTACACAAGTAGCAGTAGAGACCATGTATAATTCAATCACATTAAGACTTGCCACTAACATTTTTTATAATCGATTAACCATTTAAATTGAGACCATACAACTTTGGAAAGAAGATATAACATATTCTTCCATTTGCAAATGAAAACTTTATTTCATAAGAAACAACACAAACTTGCTCAACTCAATATACTCAGCAGTTTTGCTGCGACATCCTTGCTTGGTCTGGTATGACCAGTAGCTTAAAGGGAGCTATGGTTAGCAAGCTTTATAGACTGTATAAAATAAATTATTGTGTAACTGTTACAATGCATTTTGGCATTTACCATTATCCTGAAATTGTCACTTGTAGCCACCAAAAGTTTAACCTAAAGTTGGTCCTTTAAGTAATTCATTAAGTAAAAGTCCAAACATGTGGTGGTCACAGCTCAAAGAGACTCAAATATTTGCTTGCTGTGCGACATTTCTCATCAATTTACATCAAATACCTAGGACTGTTGTTTAGATAAAAGCCTTACTGCTAAATTCTTAAGTATTATGTTACCCTGTACTTAAAGAATTAGAGATATACTATACACATTGTAATTCGTTACCACTGATTCACCTTAAGCCCAAGCACTCATAACCTCAACCACCTTTTTGAAAATTACCTAAAAAGACATCATTTACATTTCAGACCCTGTGAACTGAGTGACCAAAACTATTACACTTGTATTCTCATTATGTCTTTGCACTTAGATTCTTATCTTTGTAATTCGTATCTGTGTACAAAAGAATGACAGAAATCTGTGTGAACACTGACCAGCTATAATGCAATTCAGTATAACAAGTCTGAACTGGTTTGACAGGTAACTTAGCATACCAACTCAAGGCAAAGATAACTGACTGAAAACTATCCAAAAGATTAAAGAATCCAAAAGAATGTTATAATCTATCTCTAACACAAACGTATAGAGGAATATTTCCGTGTCATTCTCTGTGTTTTGTCATTATCATTACGTGCATAAGACTTAGCCAAAGGTTAAGATGTGTCGCCTGCTGCAATATGTTTAGAAGATGGATTCTACTGCTGTCAGAAAAAAAAAATGATAAAGGGTAAAGAAACCCAAGGGCATGGTCAAAGCTGACAAGTTGGTGTGGAGGTGATGGGGGAGGGGGTGGTGCTGCTGTTGTCTTTGCGAAGGCTCTGAGTTGCCAGCTGCAGCCAAGCTATGTCTGCAGTCACAGGAATGTATTTGAGACATCAGTGTGAATTCACATCATCATTTCATGCTTCCCTGTGTCTCTACAGCTCCACCCATGATCATCAGTATTCAGATTCATCCAAGAAATAATGCAGGATTCAGAGAATAAAACAGGGTTTTCTGCTCCTTGGAACAAGCCAAAATGCCATCATACCGAAACAAAACAAGTACTATCACTGCAGGGAAAGACAAAATGACCCACACATTGTTGATCATCACAAGCACTCTGGACCGACTTGAGGATCAAGACACTGACAATAGTCCATTGTGCATAGTCACCAAGAAATTCACATACTACCTCTTTGGATCCTTGCTGATATTACAGAAGGTATCTTATCAATCCATTTTGTGAAAATTGAGACTTTATATGGATGATTTAGAAGGATATGTCTACCATCATTGGTGTTTCATTCTCCTCTGGTGCAGGGACTAAGAGGATCATTTACCTCCATTATCATTTACCACTTACGAAGTCAGAAACTTTGGCCTGGAAACAGCAGAAAGGAAAACCTTATGAAATTTTGTACAAATAAAAAGAATCGTGGGAAAACAAAAGGACAAAGACAAGCATTAAACCTAGCACCCCTGATCCTGACTTATGTCTACACAGGACAATACATTAGAGGGGTGTGGCAAGAGGCTTGACTCTGCTGTTTGTCAAAGTGGACCGAGGCAGCACAAATGAAAAACTACAACATCAGAGCTCTTTTGGAAAGGATCAGCAGAGATTTCTTGCTTTCTGCATGGTTGGAAACCAACTGCTTCCCTCCTGCTGAGATTTCCTCCAACACAACAGTAAGCAGCAATGGCTTCATTTAAAAAAATTATAGGTGTCTCAGATCCACTACATATTATACATGTTCAAAGTGTTTATATTATTTTTTTATGCCCACAAAGCTTGGTATACTTAAATAAACAAAAATGTTACACTTGTTTGTAACAGAAAAATACTAAATTATAAATAACTTATATGCTCTGTGTGTTGCTGTGTTGATATTCCTTATTTTGTTGTAACATAAACTGAGTCCAATATTAGTTTACATGAAAACCGCCAGCTTAAGAGATCATGTTGGTGTGTACAGCAAGGATAATATGCAGGAGCTGCTGGGTTAGGTAGGTTAGACATCTCTGGCATCTCTTTCTCTCATGTGTGATTATTATCACAGGGCGAGATGCTGGGCATTGGCCCAGTTTGCACTGCTGCCAAATCATGCTGAATATCTGGGATATAAAAAAAAAACCAACTCATATTATATACTCATATTCGACAGAGTTAAGAACATAAAGCCAACAAACCAAAACTCTAATGCTGTCCTGTGCCACTATGGCCCTACAGAACTATCCACACCAAAAAGGTTCTGGACATCAGCTTAGGGTATTGTGACACAACAGAGGTGTGCACTTTCTGCCTGTGGTTTTTGGAGGACTGTGTACTGGCATGTATCCTCTTTAGTACAGTACATAGTATAATGAGGATGTTGATCCTGTAGACCCTCCCCTCCCCCACTGGCAGTGTTGTATAAAGCTGCTGGGTAACCTGCTGTGGTACTTGGATCTGTATTAGCTGGTCCAGGAGATTTCACTCGTTACATAATCCTGAGTTTGCAGTCTGAGGATGAGTCTGCACGCCTGTGCCCGTGAGCTGGTGTCTAACTGTCTTACCAAAGCATATGTTTACAGTGTCACAAGTGCATATGCAACTGCAGGCATAACATGTGCATGCATGCATGTGTGCACACACACACAGTTCAGGGTGTACAACTCTATTCCTTGTCACTGCTCTGTATCTAAAACCGAGGAAAGGCAATCCGAGTTACTGTGCCAAAGTGTAGGATGTCCAGCAAACCACAAAATAAGACCAAGAGGTGCTGTAAATAAGACCTACCTATTACAGAGTGAGCTGTTATCCAGGAAGCACCCAGATATAATCCAGTTAGTAACACACCCACCTTTCCCTGTTACTGCATTGAGTTTCATGTGGGACTTAAAATGACCAACCTTGTAAGAGTACTACCATTTGTTCAGTTCATTCTGCATCCGGTGGCCCACTTGAAAGGATCATTTGATTATTCAGGAAACAGAAGAGTACTTTTGTTGAGTGGTTATTATTTCAGCCTGTTAAGTGCTTAAGAATATCTTGAGTCATGCTTATTTTAAGCAGTAAGACAAATGGCTTGAAGGAAGCTTGTATCGCATAGCAGTCAACAGTATAAGCACAATGTACACATTTTTACCAAACCCATTCACCTTGACCCAGTCTTTATACTGGACACTTACTGTATTCAAAAGATCACTAATGTGTGGCTTCTTTTTAGAAGACTACACGACTATAATCTGTGACTACGCTATGTATTCAGTTTCGACCTTGTGGAGAAATGAAATTAAAATGCACTGTATTGTATTTGATTGGTATAACACTGCACTTTTTGACCACTGGTGGTGCTATGGACTGATGTTTGAATGAACAGGTCCCAAATTTGTGTCTATCTTGTGCTCTACTAATGCCACATAATAACACACACGTACTAAGTCAAGCATGAGGGTGACACCATCGACATTCCTGGAACTGCAGAGGGCTGTAATGCAATTATGTACTGCATGCAAGCCACACTATTCCACTGACTGAAAGTTTATAGAGATAACGTGCCAAGAAAAGCTACAATGTGCTAACAGGGAGGGGATGACTGCTACCCAATAAAAACAATGCAGGTTTCAAAATGTTTTTAAAAATCATGCAAAAATCTTAAAAACTGGAGGTTCTCATGGAAGATGCTTTGGTGTTCGCTGGGGGTAATTCCCTCATTTGCTACCTTGCTACACTTTTTAATCATCCAGGCGCACAGACTGAACTATGCCACTCACACTGTACTTGATTCTCCATCCGACACATCCGCTTAGGTAGTTAAAGTTTTCAGTTTATATGCATTTAATGTATATTTGATTTAAATGGCAAAGATTACTGATTGGGATTTTACAGAACTGAGAGCGGCACTGGCAATCAAAAGCTCAGCTGGTACTAATAACTTTAACGGGTGGGTTTCCATCCAGTCAAAAAAATCTCAAAAAATTGCAAAGAAGTTTTTGTACTTTGGTTTTGCAATATTCTGGGATTTTTTTTTTTTCTTTTTTTAATTGGTGAATCAAAAAAAGCTAAATATTATTTTTCACTCATATTTTCTACATTTTTTTTTTTTTTTTTTAACCATTTGAGGTTTGACCGGCACTCTTAATTATTTCATCTTGTTGCACCATCTTCTTCAGCAATGATTTAATGGCCCCTCGGACCTGTTTATCTTGGCAAACCAACTCCTATTATTCACATAACAGTGGATGGAAATGTGCATTTATACATATTTTCTTTTGAAATTCAGTTAGCATCTCCACTTCCTCCCACTGAATGAAGCCAAAATATCACTTGAAAATACAACAGCTTGATAAGAACTACTTAGATTGGCCCATGTCCCATCCACTAACATAAAGTGGGTGGGGTTTATGACCTAGCCACCAGGGGACTGTTGAGATGTTTTGGCTTCATTTTTGGGGAGCTTTGATGTCATCCATCTTTGTATACAGTCAGTGATGGATATCCATGTAATAATGGCTCCGTTCTATTCAAGTGTACTAGACAGCAAGCAAAAAAATACTAGGACCCTGAAACTAAAGCAGCTAAATGGACTTTGGCCATCATTAGTTTTATCATGTATACCTCTGCTTTTCCTATTGTGACATGTTGAAATGTTTTCCATTGCCTATTTATACACCAAACATATACCTTATGAAAAACATATTCACTGGACAATGCAGTATGTTATTACCAACTTGCTAAAGGAGGTTGGTAATATTCATGATATATTCACCAATGTATTTCCAATGATATGGACATTAAATAAAACAGGAATTACATTTAACTGCTCTTTCCTTTGTCTGCAGCCATGTTTTGACTGGACAGCCCGATGATTAAATCTGAAAGTGAAACCAGAGTGCAGCAACACTCCAGGCAGACCTGGAGTGAGGAGCCAGCCCACATCTTCATCTCTGACCTCACCAGTTGAGAGGAGAGCAGCCAAGCAAACATCAAGCCTGGGGTGGATTCTGGGTTAACATGGTCAGGATTGATCAACATCACCATGTGCTGCTCTCGTTAAAATGGCAGCAGCATGAAGAACAAAGACTTTGTAGATTTACTGTATGACTATCAAAAGGAACCTCTAGAATTGAATGCAACAATGATGTCTTCAAATTGAAAAATAATACATGTCAATGTTTGCTTGCGTTTTGCTCAGTTGTGGAGTTCTCCCATTTGATTTAGCCCCGAACAAAACATCTCTTTATGCATTAAATTCAGGGCACAAGAAAACCTATGAAGTACAAACAGAAGGCAGTCCCACTGTGTTTACAAAATATAATATATCTTTCCACCCCAGTTAGACACCTCAAAACTAATTCTTTATTGAACATTTTGAACTGTCCTAACCTTCCCATACCGTCTGCACTGGAGCTTTAAATAATTCATCCTTTGTTAGTTGCCTGCCTGTAATGCTGCCTTCTAGAAATTTTTTTTATTTTTTTATTATTCCATTGTTTCTGTTCAGTGTAAGCTACTAGAGAAGAGTATCAACAAACAGATATTATTTAACCAAATGTATCACAAAGGGAAAAAAAAAAAGGAACTTTATGAATGTGAGGACCAGTGAAATGACACCCTGTTGCCAAATTTAAGATGGGCGCATCTACTGATCTCATCCATCCACCAGCAGGGCTCAGACAATAGGCTGGACTGCTCTTGAGCTGAACGAGTAACATGACACTTGGACAGAAGAGACTTATCACCTTAACTCATCAAATCCCAGGAACCTGACCTTCAAGACTAGTGAATGAGCTGTGATACTTCTGAATGAAAAAGCAAATGATAAGCTGTGTTGAGCTGAACGCGTCAACCAAATACCACTAAAACAAAGCAACAGTCCCAATCCTCTAATAACATCTGCAAAGACAATTAATTATGTTATTTTTCCCTACAAATGTATTTCCAGCGTGATGGTAAGAACAACAGAGCAGCTGAATCATAAAAATAGCGAGAATAAACATTAACAAAACAGACCACAAATGAGATCTCATTGTTCATTCGCACTGCAGCATTCTCGCTCTCTGCATCTCTTATTATCAGTCCAGGGCAAAACCACCAGAGATCCATCAAAAGTGCGGTTCCCCCGTGGGGTTGCTACCTATCCCAGAGGCTTTATAAAAAATAAATAAATAAATTTTTTTTAAAAACACACACAAAGAACACAGGTTCCCAGCAACCTGCATGGCAATGAGGAGCGATGACGTCTGTGGGAGTACAGAGTGAGTCAGCAGGTTGAAGATGTGTGTAACAGTAGGTAACAGCTCTCTTTAGGACAGCAATGTCACACTGCAAAACATGGAAATCATAATTTAAAAAACAGGCCTTTTCTACACTGCAGCAGATTTTTCCCATCACATTGAATTGCATTACTACAAGAAAAAAAAAAATCCCAAATGCACCCATACAATGCAAGAGCACCATTTGAATGACACATACATAATCCTCAACAGAATATTATACATCAGCCTGATATTAGATGGTTTTCAATTATATATCTCTACCACATTTGACAAAACAAGTAATCTGTCTATTAAATGATTTGCTTTTTTTTATGTTGTGTCCTGCTTGTCTTGTGTTTATGTGCTGTTAATACTATACTAATGATGAATCCAGCAATATTGTCAATGCCGTCATGCTAGAAGGTATAACCGTAATGGTTGGGAACACTGCCATCTTTCCAAACTGTCTTGTTGAACATCACATCATATCACAGTATAATTTGAAATGAAGTTCACGTTATGTGTGTGTGATTTAAAATGCTTTATTTAGAAAAATGGCGACAGCACATATACCTATGGCATTTCACAGAAAGCAGACAAACAGTTTGGAAAATCATTTAAAACATAAAACATGATACATTAAACAGTTACATGAGTATATGAATCATTACTGAGGACTGTGGCAGAAAAATGTGTAAATGCAGAATACAATAAGTGAATTTGAGATTCTTTAAGTGAATCTGAAGGCTGTACTTCAGCAAATATGACATTTTCAATTTTGTAAATATGAGAAAATCGACAAGAGAAGAGAAGTCCAAGGACTACAGTTCCTGTCACATATAAAGAAAAATCTTCCACTGCCATACTAAAATTGTAACACTAAGTAGCCAAGCAAGCTATTTTAAGTCCTATTCCCTATTCTACTTTATCTGCAGCAGAGCCAGTCTTCTCTTGATCGTATCCTACAGTTGAAGCACATGTGTTGAACAGAGCGACAAGTGCCATGGGGTTCAGAGTATGTGACAGAAAAGAGTCACTGATATTAATATCACCCAGCTGACATGCCAGGTTCTAGCTGAAATGATCGTCACTTCACTTTGCACGTAATTCTCAGGTCCCAGATGCTATGTGACGCTGCTGACACCCCTGAAATAACAAGACAGCATCGACAGCAGTTTTATCTGAAATAGGGGAAATGTGTTCGTCCATTTTTCAAACATTATATGGAATATATATATATATATATATATATATATAGAAACTACAGTTGTATTTGATCAGCCCGATCAATTGTTCTAGACTGTTAATAACAACCACTGATTACTTTGAAATGGTGAACCACAACGTCATCAGTATTGTCAAGCATGACGGACATGTCAGGACAATATATTGTCCCGTTCCTGCACTACCTCATGTGTTCATGCTTGTTATAGGGGTGAAAGAGGTTGATACTGATGTTGATAAATAACAGCATCTACATCCATAACCACTCGTTCCTCTTCCTGGTCTCCTTTCAACCAGTTGCTTAATTGTCCACGCTTCACAATGCTGAGCTGTCTGCTGCCAGTCCCCAGGGAACACATCAGATCAGGGTACCAGTCTCCATTCATCCCTGCAAACACATGCACGCATTACTTTAGTCAAGGCACTAGACTCGACAAAAAATATCTTTCTGAAACGCAAATATTTGCATGTGTCATCAGTAAAAGTGATGAAAAGTGAAATGCCACAGGGTAAACTAAGAATAATGAATGAACTAGATTCATCAATGCATCTTAGCTAAAAATACCTGACAAACTAAACAATTTCTGACTCATTTAACAGCTCAGATTACATTTGAAGTATGATAACGTTTTCCTCCTTTGATAATGATAAGATTAAAGAAATGCAACATCATCATTTGGCCCTTGATATGATGATAGTGGTCTGCTTATTATTTCAACTAGCTTCCCGCCTATGCTGAGCACCTTGGATACTAATAGCCAAATTGGACTACCCATCTACCCATATCTGCCACTAGTTGGACTGTGTTATCGCCAGAACAATTTGTCTGTTCATAAGTACAACAGACACACCTCAAAGAATGTAATACAGAAAATTGGGTTCAATGGTCACATTAAGATAAAACTCATATTCCTGAATGAAAAGTGTAATAGCAAAGGTTGCATTTTTGTAACTTGTCTGAAATACAAATAGTATAGACTATAGTATAGTCCAGTTAATCTTATATATGTTGTGTTTGTTATGTTATGTTTATTCAATCCTTTGACATGCAAACGGTTTTACCTACATGTTAAGCATCTCCCACTTTTAACAACTTTCATTACCAACATAAACCAATTTCTTTAGGAATGTAAAAGTTAAGATTTCTGACAAAAAACATTTTTCAGGTGATATAAAAACTTAAACATACCATAAATTTGTCTTACCTTTAGAGATTTGAATAGTTTTCTTGATTGACAGTCTTTTCAACAACACAGATCCTCCATCTCTGGTGGTCTGCTCCTCCTCTGCTGTGACAAATTTCTATTTCCAAAACTTATGCTGGTTTATATATACACCAGGTAAAATCTACCACCGACAGCATTTTTCATAACTTCTGAGAACTCATTCTATCAGATTTCATGCGGTATGATCAGGGAAGAATATTGAGCTATTGGTTCAAACTTTCAAGCACATTGCTGTTCTCGCCTCACTCCAATCATTGATGTCACTGCAGGTATTTTTCATAAAAGATGGTCAAAGGTAAAACACCTGCTGTGGCATCACTGACTCAGGTGTTAAGTGCAACATAATAAAATGTTTAAGGACGTAGAATATAGTTCCTCCATGTGAAGTCTGGACTGATCTTTGGCCAACATTAGCACACATGTAGGGTGTTTACAATGTGATGGGCTGGAGCTAGAACCCAGAAGTGAACAATAAAGCATTTCCTTAATCACTGTACAATAATAAAAATGATGTATTATTAAGTAATATTGTGCTCTGACTTTTAAAACTAGGAAGTATCTGCTGTTTTTGTTATAATGTGGCAGAATCAGCTAATACTTGTGCATACATCTCAAGTACATAAATGTCAAACAATAAACATTCATCTGAAGAACATTTTTATTGTTCTTTTACTATATGACTAAGAAGACACAAAAAATAAATTGTCATTCATGACAACGAAAGTGTGTCTATGGCAGCCTAAATACAGATATTTCGGATATTTAGATTTTGCTCTCAGCATATTTGGTTTCTTATTTGAATAATATGCCAAAAACTAAACCAGGAGCGAGCACTGACATTCATAAACAGATTCAGAAGCAATTAACACCTGACTAACACCCAACCTTTGTGCTAAGTGAACATTTGTCAGTCAAAAACTAATTGAATGAGCATTTGCACTTTGTCTTAGGGGATGTAACTCCTGGACCATAGCAGAGGTCTGCTGAAGGTGCCTTACCCCAGGCTAAATGAATAAATAAAAGTGTGGTGTGCAAGTCTGTGATTAAAATCACTGCACGGTTAAAAAAAAAAAAAAAAAAAACACTGCAGTTGGTTTTCAAGTGTCGTACAGAACTAACCATTTGACAACAGCCTCATTTGTTTCTGTTTTGCATGACATATGCATTCGGACTTGTTTACTTTTGTTGTATTTTTCCATTCTCTGTCTCACCCTTAAGTCATAAAAACATGTCACACCTCGTCAGTTGCTCCCTGTACATTATGAATGTAATGAACAACCGATCAAATCCCATTTGCTGTGGTTGTTGCCTCTATCGGCCATGTGCACTAGCCCAGTCTGACACCCTCCACTACAGGAGCAGCAGAGAGAAGTCAGCACAGATCAGCTGCAACATGATTGGCTAATGCTCTGTCAGCAGACATCAGAAGATGAACGTTATTGGCCCGTTGTCAGTACCAGGGTATGGACAGCTCCTATACACACTCTCTCTCTCTCTCTCTCTCTCTCTCTACTTCTCTCTCTCGCACACACACAGACACAGATTTCATTCCAATGAATAAGAAGGAAACAGTTTTAAATCTGGCTCCAAGAACACCACTCAATCCAAATTTGTGTTAAAAATAATATGCAGAATGTGAGTCTTTTCTACGGGCAGTTCAAACAGACGATAGAGGAAGCCAGACGAATGCCTCCTGCTCACCGTGTGCTGCTTTTTACAAACCCACTGCCACTGAATGCTTAATGAAGCCTATGCTAACTTTACGCATGACTCATTTTGTTTAGCTTAGAACCATTTCTCATACAACCTGGTGTGGACCTGGGCGACAATTACTTTTCAGTGAGTCCATGCCAAGGATGCTTGGATGGTCCTGCACATGACCTACATTTGAAATGCATCAACGCACACAACCACAAAGCAATATTTACTTAACTCCTGTAGCAGCAGTGAAATATCAGTCCTGGGTAATACTGCAGCTTGTGCAAGGCCTGGCAGAAACTGCCCTGGGTAAACAATGACAGTTCTAGGATTATTTTCATTTTAAATCACAGTCCTCAGTGATGCCAATGTTTCATGAAATACACTACACACTCTGTTGGAGCTTGTTAAGTAATTAATAAGTTATGGGTTAATCAGTATTCTCTGTTCCTCCTTTTGCCAAAACCTAATTTTTAGAGTTGAAACTATAATCTATTAATCAAAGACAGAAAATTAATTGCCAGTTATTTTAATTCATGAAATGAGCAAGCAAAGACACCAAATTCTCAATTTCAAATTCTCTTATGTATAGATTTGGTACTTTTCTCTGGACATCTTTGTGTTTTGGATTGCTGCTTGATCAAAACAAGCTTCTAAGAGCTTGTGATGGCCACTTTACCCTTTTGTCTGCAGCTTTAATCATTTTAACACAGAGCAAAACCTATTTTTCAGAATAGGCTTGAGTGACTGCTATAGATTTAAATTAAATATCTGTGCAGCAGTCTACTTTAATTTAAATAAACGGAAGACCATCTCTTTGGAAGGAGAAAAGCATATGGTCGATGGGAATGTTAACCAGGCTACCGCCAGGCTTGGTTCAATAACCCACTGGGCCAGTGACTGTCTAAATGGATGAGGCAGCTGGAACCATGGATGACCTTTACAGCAGTATCGCGGTAACTGATGCCGGGAGAATAAATCACAGGAAATCAAGGACAAATCATACCCGTGAAAAGATGCATCATGGAAAAGCGGAGTGCCTTGTAGTGTCTGCTGAGTTCAAACAGGCTCAAGTGTAGCGCAACATCGCACTGGCACGCGGCTCCAGGCCTGCGTGAATTTGTTCATTTTATGAAGCACAAGCAGCAATGTGCGGATGATGACAGAGAGCCTGATATAATAGGATACGGCGAGGTTTAATCCCGGTGAGCGAGGCTGGTGCATGTGCGCCGACACAGCCTCCTGCTCACATTTAGCACGTACACACCGCGCTCAATTTGCAGTAGAAAGCGTAAACAGCGATGTGTTTTTTTTGGGGGGGGGGTTTAAACCGAGGGGCTAACCATTATGTTACATCGCAGTGAAGCCTTACCAGTTCTCCTGCATCCATCGGATGGCTTCGTCCTCGTTAAACTGTCTCTCGAACTCATACTCTTGTAGAGCTAGCACCGACATGCTCACTGTGCTGTGTTGCTGTTCACGCTGCTGAAACAAGACGATACCCGGCCGAAGTGTTTCTGTTTAGTCTGTTCCTTCGTAGCCCTCGACTAGCATCGCTCGTGCTGCTGTCAAGACCTCGCGGTTGTGCGCGAGCAGCTCGGCAGTGGCGGCACCTTCCTCCTCTACCGGCTGACCGAGCCTACGCCCTCTTCCTCAGGAAGATGCACGCCAGGTCCTAACGCCGCCTAAGTTGCTCCCCTCCGTCGTACGGCTGCCATGTATTGCAATTAAATTTCAGTACAATTCACATTATTTCACTTCAGGTCAATTTTATTTTATATAAATTCAGATCAAGTCAAGTTTATTCGTATGGAGCAACATTGTCTCAATGGACTTCATAGTACTGTGCAAAGATCTGAGGCACTTTAGATGTTTGGATTATCATCAATCAGGCATTAGGGAGGCCAGTATCCAGTCCTAAATTTATTCAGCAGCGCGATAACAACCCCAAACATATATCTTGTGACATAACTAACTTCAGTGACAAGAACAAGGAGTCTTGCAACAGATGGTATTTCCTCCACAGAGCCCTGAGGTCACCATAATCAAGTCTAGCAACTTAGAAGCAACAGCCTGAATTCACAGAATAGCTATGGCAAGTTCTTCAAGATGCTTGGAACAACCTACCTGCCAAATACCTTCAAAATCTGTGTGCATGTGTGCATGGAGAAAAGGCAACGGGAAGTCACACCAAATTGCTTTCACTTACAGTAGTTTTATTTTTCTGTTGGATACTTTGTATGAAGTTAACTGATAAATAAAAATGCTCATGGCATTATTAAAAAACATCGATTTACTTATAAATGCAACCCAGTCCAAGTTAAATAGAATACAAGGAAAATTGCTGAAAAATACATAAAAAAAAAGAATGGAAATTCAAAGAGAGATCCCCTTACTTGCACCCATGATGTTGAAAAAATTAAATATTAATTAAAAGCTTTAAAAGAATCAGTTAAGTTCATTTGTGTGTAGATCATTTAATGAGAGGTCTGAAGCATAGTGCTGAGGTATAGGTCTACAATTCAAATACATATTAGAAATGTTTCCATCAGCTTTTTTATCCCTCTTCACTTATTTAAAAAGTGCCTGAATACCTCTTTTTATCTGTTTAATCCTTGGTTTCATAATCTCAGTGTGAATAAACAGTTAATTTCACACTTTCCTAATAATAGAGATGTACATTATATCATATCCAATCAGTTTAGCATTACTAGCCTGATTATGTGCCACTTTGTTGCATAATCACTTCCCAACGTTATGAAAGACTCATATAATGGTGAAAGCTATTTCTTCATCTGGCAAAAAGGTTTTGGTACAGCCTGTCTGAACATTCACCTAGTGATTTCAAGTCTGCAGCCAAATGCAGATATATGCACACACACACACACACACACACACACAAACACAAACACACACACATGCACACACAGCACAATTATGCTTCTTCAGATATGGTTGCAGCACTGACAAGCAGACTATGCAGACAAGCAGACTATGCTCCCCAGGAGACCTTTCGATGGTCGGGTGATGATGTCTTCTGATTATATTGCAGCATGACTTGGACTTTAAGCATATTTGCCAATGATCTCTTACAAAAACACCAGGGTCAAAAAATCACCTCATTCAAACATGAAAAAACACTCCCCTCCTCTGTTCAACCACCTCCTCTGCCTGGACTACATGTACTCAGCAGCAAGTGTGGCCAACCCAAAAGAATTGACACTGACCACACTCACATTGCAGATGTGTCACACTGTGTGACTGTTGTGGAGGAATAGAGGGAAGAGATGAAGAGAAGAGAGGAGGACAACTTTTTCAATTATCATTTATAACTTTTAATTTACATTATTTATTATTATTATTATCATTATTATATTTTATTTGTTGCATTTGTGTTTGTGTCACCTGATGTTTCATGATGATCTCAGTCCAGTGTTCCCTCTCTTTTAGCTCTGTGTTTGGTCTCCACCAGCTCCTGAGGGAGATCTCTGTCTCTTTAGCTGCTAAATGCTCCACTATGTTCACCAGTTGCTATCGGACTGTGTCTGTCTGCTGTTTGCTGCTAAGGAGGTGGGCAGTGGTTTCTCTGAAAAAGTATATATATTCTATTATATTGTGTTGTACTCATACTACTATTATAGTTCAAAAATCTCAAGCTGACATGTCAGACTGGGTGGCTGGGATTGCATAGGGGCGTTTACAAAAGCACTGGGTGTGTACACATACAACCCCGGTGACCTGAATGGTGTAATGAGGATGAAAATGAAGTGAATCATATGCTGTGGCCTTCACAGTTACCAGATCTCAACATCTGGTTGTTTTGGCTCAACACCTTACAACACTTTATCTTGATTTTTTTCTTTAAATGGTCAACTGTCTGGTATATTATACATCACTGATATGTTTTACCAATCTACATTTATTAGGCTGCCTCATCATTTAGAAAGACCCAACACTGTTCCTCAGTCATTTTGGTTGGGTTAAGCTGTGCAACAACTACCTTTCATGTTCCAACCATATATCGAACTGAGTCCCTCGCCTCTCTTTCTCCCCACCTTTATAAAGAAGAATGAATGGTTACCTGCACACAGCAATTAAGTGTGTGTGTGTGTGTAGATATATGTTCACCCAAAGTAACAGAATAAGCAACCTTAATCAAATTAATAAGTTGATGAATACATGAATTGTAAGACTATAATAATTCCAATGTCATGATGGACAGTTTATTGGGTTTTGGCTGAGACAGTGATGCTTAACACACCAGCTGGGCGGTGTCAGCTACTGTTAGCATAGCACACACCCTAGCTCTAGTTAGCTAGCTTGGTTAGCACATCCAGAATACACTTAATTGTAATATTAACAGGAATGCTAATATAGGCTAGCAAAAATCAGGCTGTAAATGAAATGTAATTTAAAAAATTGAACATTAAATACAACTGAACGCTGAACATGACATTTTCAGGCAAAGAAAATGTTACCACTAACTTTCATGAACCAAAACCACAAAGACAATTCAAAACTCTAGAGGCATCACTCTACTCTCTATCCTCTATCCTGAATGACAGGCAGGTCGCTTTCCGGTGCGCTTGGTCATGTGACAGACTTCACCTGACTGTTTAGGCGGGAGATTTAACGCACCAATGCCCTGCCGGCTGTTTTGGTCTGCAAAGCTGCTCTCTGGCTAACTCTGTGATAACACTCCTGCGAACATTTGCCAATGCTGTTGCCAAGCCAACCTGTTAACAGTCCTAATGTCGCCTCAAAATTACTTTGTTATCAACTGTTGTTCCTTTTGTGACATCCATGCCATCTGCTGTGAACCACAAGCATGAAGCTAAAGTCTTACTTCCTTCTCTGTTGTGGGCAACGTGGAGCCACCGCGACCCTTCCCCCGAGACACTGCACCAAGTAAGTTTTTGCTGCTTGTGCTTGCATTCATATTGTGAGGTGATGACTTAGCTCTGGACAGTTGTTGTCGGTGTGCTCGGCTATATGAGCAAGCTACAGACACCAGACATTGATTGACCACAAGCAGCTATGTGTTTCTGCTCTGATGCTGTTGCGATCTGATACCTGCTGTTCCGCCGTTCCTATCTGCACTTTCCTTTATGAATCACTCTGTTGTTGTGGCTAAGCTCGTTCTTGTTTTTGGTTGTGTGGTGAATGCAATGCTGCTGTTTTATGTAGTTGTCAAAAATGAATGTTTTTAAAAGCCTATCATCTTTTATTGCCAATATTAAGTGTCAGTTTTGTCTGTTAACTTATCGGCAGAACTGATAACAGCATATTTCCTGTACATAATGTTGCACTTGTTTTGGGGGTTTGCTATCAGCTCTCTGTGAACTAGGCTTCTGTAGAAGGGGGTGTATTATTTTAGCTTCATGTTAAATATTAATGTCGTCTTCTTGCACACTGCCTATTGACAATTATTTCCGGTTACTATGACTTCATGGGAACCCATCATGGCTTTTCTCAAGCATATACATGACAAGCCTTCTCTTTAAGATGTTTTTGTCTACACATTTTATATTTAGCTGAGTGTTGGAGAAATATTTGAACTCAAAATATTGGATTTATGTGTCAGTTTGCATCTCGACTGCTCAGCTCCTGTGTTGTGGTTAATGCTGCTGCTTATAACATTGTGCTTATGACGATATTCTTGGTCATCTGCTGATTGTCAGAGCTACATAATATTTTGAGGATTATCTGATGTAATCATACATAATATGTCATATGTGAAGCAGATCATTTTTTTGTTGTTTTGCTGACATGTTCTTGACTGTTGCTGAATTTCATGTGTGTTGCTGGCTCACGTGTTTTCACCTCAGCTCATAGTTTATTCCCTGCAATGGTTGGATATGCTTTGTTGGGGGATGACCACATAGCCATAGGAGGCATCGGCTCACAAATGATATGATTCTAAATAATGGCTGGCTCTGGACTCTGTGTATATAACCTATAGTTTTCTTCTGTGCAAAGTTGGATGAAGGTTGTGGGGAGTGTTCAGGCTAGATACCAAATATCAGCTCTGTATTAACATAAATAAATCTGTTCCACCTGAGCCAGCTGACTGAGCTGCACTTACGTTCCTGCACCTCTTCACGCTTGCTCTTTTTCTCCCTTGTTACCTAATTATGCTTCCTAAAATATCCAGCTTTTGGATTTCATCTTTGCATCATTAGTTTCTCAGAGGTCTCCTGAGTGTGATTCAGCTGTAGGACTGAGGGGTGTGACCTCTCACCTGTCTGTCTAAACATATCATCTTAAAGTCTCCCAGTGGAGCATCTGCTGCTGAAGCCGGGTGTGCTACAGCATCATCTGGGATTTCATCATCAGAGCTCTTTCTCTCCACATCAAATAAATCTGAGGAAGCACATGAGGGCTGTGTGCATGTATTAGTACATGCATATGCGTGTCTGTTGTGTTGTGTTTTGTAAGTTAGTGAGTGCACCTGTGTAGTTGGTTTGCCCTCAGGGAAGACGTTTGGCAGGCATGTTAGGCATCTGGAACGCAGCTCAGGGGAGCTGGACTGCAGAGAGTTGAGAGTTGCTCATGAGTTGTGTCCTTTCGTAGTCGGAGAAGTCAGTCATGTGAAATGTGGGAGAGAGGCAATGTGTGTGTGTGTGTGTGTGTGTAGGTCATCAGAACAAGTGCTGAGACTTCAATAATAGGAGTGACGAGGCAGAACTTAATTGTCTCACGACTTAATAATTAGATAAGAAATGTATCTTATTGAAATCAGTGATTTGGTTTTTGTTGTTGAAATAATAAAAAATGATTTAATAATAAAACTCAGAAACAAAGTAGTCAATTGAAAGGATTTTTAGAAATGTATTATTTGTTTTAAATAATTTAATAAGTAAAACTGTTATTTGGCTCCAGTTTCTTCGGTTTGAATATTTTCATGTTTTCTCTTTTTCCCTTTCTTTTTTCATCATTGTAAATTAAATCACTTTGAGTTTGGGACATATAGTCCCACAGAGGTTTTAAGACATTCTGTTTTTTTTTTGTTTTTTTTTTATATTTTTTGGGGCTTTTGTGCCTTTATTGGACAGGATAGTGGAGAGAGACAGGAAATGGGGAGGCAGAGAGAGGGGGAATGACATGCAGTAAAGGCCGTCCGATGCGGAACTCGAACCGGGGCCAACTGCAGCGAGGACTGTAGCCTCTACACATGGGGCGCCTGCTTAGACCACTACGCCACACGACGCCCCGACATTCTGTTTTTTTAAGCACTAAACAGTTAATTCAGAACAGTATATTAAAGTAGTTAACAATCATTAGTTGACTAAATAATCTTAAATCAAGGTCCATTTACTACCAATTTGTGGAGCTCTCAACCTCATCTCCTGGTCTATATCTGTAGAGACTTCATGTAGTTTGGCCTTTTGACCTCAGGGCTATGGATGTTAAATAAAAGACAGTGAGACAGATAGAGCTGAAGGGAAAAGCAGCAGAGAGTGAGAAATCACTTTTTTGTTGCCTTTTTCCTCCATGTGAGATTTGGAGCCTGACAGATGTTCATGTGCTCTGATATATTCTAACTCACGATTCCCTGTCGAGTCCTGCTATAGGTAGAATCACAAAGACCACATGTCCGTCCATGTTTATTTTTGTTTTTGTTTAATATTTAGCAAATACTTTTTGAATCCTACAATGAGTGGGCAAGTAGTTGAAAGTCTTACTGAGGACTACTAGTAGCTAGAATATACCTTGCATTTCAGGGTCTATGTTGTTGTTATGTTGTTGTTTGCTGGTTGATAACAATAATAATCACAAAACACAGGCTTCTGTTGTGAGCTGCCACTTAACCTTGGTTAACAGTAATCTTACTATATAACTTGTGACCATGAAATGACCTTTTGACTGTGCTGTACATTGTGCTGTAAACTGCTGATGTTTAAATGCTTTTACATGGATTTTCCACTTTTAATGTTATGTGTTAGTGTTTTCCTCTGATGGACGAAAACTGTCTTCCCATGACTACAACCCATGTAGGATCATACATCATTATGACACATACTCCCCCCCTAAACTCTTTGTTCCACTGTTTTGCTTGCTTTGCTTTAAAAACACTGTGTTCTTGAAGCAAAAACAAATATGTCCTGAAACAAGTTTGTTAACATACAGTATTTCACAGTTCATCTGGATGCACTGAGGTGCTGTCACTATGACAGATTAGGTTGAAGTTCTGGAAAGTTTATGTGCAGTTTCCCCCAATGCTTACACCACTGTAGAAGTTTAATACTCTATAAACGTGCAAAATGAGTTGACTAATACTGACAATAATTTGTTACGTTTAAGTAGTTCATTGAGTCTTTTAAAAAAAATGCCAAACAATTGCTGGTTCCAGCTTCTTTTTTGGACTATTAGTTGGACAAAAGAAGCTATACTGATAGACAACACCTTGGGTTGTCAGGACATGTGATGGGTCTTGTTTTTTGGTACCAATAAGTTGAATGTTTGCATCACAGTGTGAACTTCACTGCAAAGACTTCTACAAAGTGCAAAGTTGTGTGGGTGTGTGGCCGTGAGTAACCTTGTAACTGTGGTGACAGTCCTCCAAGCCACTTCAGAGGGGGCCTGCAAAAAGCCTGAATTGCTTTCTGAAAAAAATTAAAGGAAAACAGCTCGATAGACACTCGTTTTTTTTAACAGCCTCCAACCTTTTTTTCTGTGAGAGCTACTTTGACAAAATCAAACGGGCTGAGAACTACTCATGTCATCAGCAAACTGAAATAGCTCATTCAGTACACTTAATTTTCCAAAATATAAACAATCGTGGGCTAAAAAAAATGGGGCTCAATCTGATGTCAAGCGCTTAACTCACTTCATCCATGGCAACAAATTTCCCGTTTCTTGGAAAAGTTTAGTTTATATCTGTACTGCTGTCAGCAGAGTTGCTATCACTGCATGTCGCCTATGGCATATCTGATGTAAACAATCTTGACGCGTAACTGATTTGACTGACAAATGACAAATAATGATCTGGTGTTGAAGAGGGGTGGGTCTGTCTGTGTATTTGATTTGGTTGCATTTGGAGGAGATTTACTGAGTGAGGTTGTGTTGCATTAAGTTTGAACGATGCATCTAAGGTTTGAACAGATGATATTCTCAGAACCTTTGACTGAACTATATCTGGTAGCTTGTGAGCCCCCTGTTGGACACCCCTGGTCTAATGCAGTAAAACAGCCTTGCAAAGGCTGTTTTAGCCTTGCAAAGGCTGTTTTACTGGAACAAACAATTTTGTTCAGACTGTGTCAGCAATGTTGATTAATCTATATGGTTATTTTTGTAGGCCTGTATTGTGGTGCTGTTGCTCTGGATTACATTAAGGTATATCCTATTTTGCCTCCTGCTATAGCCTATATGCTTACAATGTGGAGAGAAAACCTGAACCCCTTCTATATAATGCAGAATCACAAACCATAACACAACAGGTCCTAAAAACAACCCTTGCAGATTATTCAGCACCTCTTTTGAAACAGCAAAGAATACTATAAGCTTCACAAAGGCTATCGGTTGTTACAGGCTTACTGATTTTCCATTAGATTACATAGGTGTTCTTTAAACTGTGTCCATAAAAGTTCAACTTTCTTAAACTTTGTCTTACTGCCACATTATACTTACATTAAATTGCCCTTGTAGCAATTTAAAATGTTATTTGAACACGCAAAGATGTAAATATGTTATTACATATACGTATCAGTAAACCTGAGCATAAGGAGAATGAAAGGCACCTTATCAGTGCATTGAATCCATAGGGGATAAAATACAATTTTATTGTAGCCTATAAAATTACTGTGATATTTCACAAATGGCCTTATTTGTCATACGATATGGTATTGTTACAATTTTCTCATTATATTTTTTATAAGATGGTATAGTATATAGTTTAGTATGTAGTAGGCCCTATATAGTTTTAAAGAGTAATAGTGTCAAAGGTACTCATTGCAGTTTTAAGATAAATGTATATTTTCAAGGAGTACACATTGAAACTTGTCTCAGTGGGTTCATCAGGACCATATTCACCAGCATATTGCCATCTAGTGGTCTTATGGTGACTTTCAGCCCAGCAGATCTATTTTGCACTCAAAATACCTGATCTCGCCCAAACAAATTGGATTCATAATGTATGACTTACATTACACGCCGCTGATATCATATCTGAGGCTGTGGACCAGCCCTTGCAGTAAATCTATTCTATAATATCTTCCAGTACTCTGTGTGACATTGCCAATAAGATGGAGAATTGGTGATATGATGTATGAGTGGCCAAGGTGAATGTATTGTTTTAACCAAAAGGGCACCAGCTGCAGTCACAGAGTTGTGGTGTGGAAAGTGGAAATCTGACCTATTGGTTTAGAGCAGATAAAAACAAATTCCCCCTGACCTTTCCGCTTCATTACCTGCCATGATACCTCATAAATTGAGGAGAATACAGTGCTGGTGTCATGTCAGAAGCACAGTGCGACCGGCAGTTTTCTTTTTTTCTTCTCTCCATTTTTTTTTCTTGACTTTATTTTCAGTGATTGTGTTTCGTCACCTTGTAAATCTGTAAGATGAATGTTTAAATTACCACATTGTCAATAAATACCCTTGCTATAATTACCTAGAGAAAGTTAATGATGAAATAATTAATACATTTAAATAGTTTAATTATATATAACCATATAACTGAAGTTGTCATAAAATATTTTTTAAGTAAATATTTACCTACAGAAAATTAGAAATGCCATAAATGATCAAACTATACAGTTATTGATGCAGAAAAGGTACACCAATGGAAAATCATAGGATATTTGGTGAATAGTGAGTCGACTGAAATAAGATTATAAGGTGTATTTTCAAAACTGAGCAGATGCTGAATTATGTTAATTGAAAAAAAAAATTAATTGTGAGAGGAATTGATTTAATACATTGAAGTATCTTTGGCGCCCTCTGCTGGCCAATACGGTCTCAAATAAACTACATGACTGGGTGAATGAGAGCTTTAGTTGGTGGTGTGTTCATGGACAAATCGCAAAGAAATAAACACTGAAAAGTTGTAACTTTCATACTTTATTTATCAGCCTGTTGGGTCACCTCATAGCACTTTGGAGAAATGGTTACATAACTTGAGCCTATAATAAATGAACTATAATGGTTTTTAATGACAAATGGCACAAAACAACACGAAACTTTAATAGTTAACAAAGGACAGGGCAAAATTCTACACTAAAACACTAAAGGCAATGTGCACAACTGCAAAATATAAGATCAAGAAGTTTAATATTTTAAATAAACATTACATTTGCAGGGGGTCTTAATATCAACATAAACTTAAATAAATTACATAAACAGGAAATGCTGTAGTACACCACAGAGATACCTCTCATTTGCTAGTGTCCCCATTACTTATGATAAATGTGCATGTGATAAAATGTACAAATATCACTATAAAACCCATTGGTTAGGCCAAAATCTTACTGCAGTGCTGTGGGACTCCTCAAGGGGTCGCAAAATACACCAGGCAGGTCCTGAGATGATTGGCAGAATAGCAGAACAGAAAAACATATTTCTGCTTCACAAACCAGTGGCTACTTTTTCCATCTTCTTTGTTATTCTAATCTTGTGGATTTCTTGATGATTTGACTTCTTAGAAATAATTCAAATCAAAGAAATCTGAGAGGAAAGAATCATTATTAAGTTGAACTGCTCATAACCTGTAGACATATACAATCAGTTAAAAGGGGTCACAAGTAGACTTAGCTTTGTTTTAGGTGGTCACAAGACAAACGTTTGGCAACCACTGCTCCAGGAGGTGTTTAAAAAAAAAAAATACAGAAAGTATGCAAAGGTGAGTCCTTACTGAAACCTACCATTTTTGCAGATGGTGAGCAGATATTACATAGGACAAAGCAGAAAATTAGCCCACAGCAGAATAACACACACTGCATGACATCAACGACAACAAATAAGAGCAGCCCATTCCTATAACTTACTACAGAGGATGATATGAGCGCCCATAACATCTCCTGCAGAGAGATATAAACCTTCAACTGTAATCTACAAGATGCTGCCGTAAACCTTTCATCAATCCTGGCCCTGGGTGTGTACATGCATAATATATGTATGTATGTGTATATATATATATATATATATATATATATATATATATGTGTGTGTGTGTGTGTGTGTGTGTGTATGGCTGTGTCATTAATGACAGTATATGGTGACACCATCCATCGGGGATTACTACACCGTGTGCTCTGGCTCTCCCACCGTGCGTGGTAATGAAGGAGAGCTGTGGAGACTGGAGGCGTGGGCGGCAGGTCGCTTTCCACCAGAGTTTACACGGCAGACGACAAAGCTGGACGTGACTGTCTTAGCAGAGATTAAAACTGTCTGAGAGACAGAGAGAGAGAAAGAGAGAGAGGGGGCTAGTGGTCTTTATGCACTTGTGCAGTCAACCTGCTTGTGCAATTTAACAGCAAATCACTGGCTTACAGTCCAGGAAATCAAAGGGAAGACTAAGACAAAATAGTTTTTTTTCAAGTGTCACTGCTGTGCTGTGTTTCAGCTAAAGGGCACGAGGATGGTGCAAAAAGCTGCACCTAAAGCTAAACAGCTAAATTGTTTTCTCAGCAAACATGGAACTCAAGGTTCTGTCAATTTCATGGTTTTGTCTAAAAAAAACCAAAACATAAAACATAATCTAATATGAGAAATTGAGATCTGGATCACCATCAGAACAGTTGTCTCTTGAGTCGGCTTTTTTCTGTAAACAAAATGTCAGATCATTTGTTCAGATGGTTTTTTTTTTTTTTTTTTTGAGACTCAGACAAGTTATTAATCATCATGACATTGCTTTTCCCACTCACTTACAGACACACCGTCAGATTAGATATTGCTTTAACAAGTACAGAAATATGCCAGTTATAGTACATAATTTATTTTCTGATCAAAACTTAAATTCTTAGCTATAGGCCATTGTTTGATCTGAATTTTGTTCCTCATCAGATAACCTACAAAGGCGGATGGTAAAGAAAGACAAACCTCAGATATATGAAATTAAATGCTTGACATTTGCAGATAGGCTTTAATTAGGTGATGTTTTGTCATTTTGCAGAATCATTGTTGGGAAAAAAAAAAAGATGGCTCTTAGAAATCCCACTTCAGTCATGTGAGACTTTATCTTCAAGGAGAAATCTGCAAAGTTATTGTTTTTCATTTTGGAGACATCTTTGACGCAAACTGATTATTACTGTTGTGGTTTTGAACTTAATCTACGCAGAGATCAGTTGGCAAGCAAACAGTGAGTCAGGATTGTCTGCTGCTACAGTTTCACTTGGCAGTACTCTTTTCTTTATTCTCATCTCAGACGTGGATGCTAGTGCTGTAGCTAACCAGTTCTTCTTCTTCAGTTTAATTGAAACCATTTGAAAATGTAACATGCATCACTTCCTCCACTATAACATGATTTCTCATGGAGAGAATGTTTGGGACTAAAAATGTAAAAACTTTGACCAAGTGGCTATAAATTGAATCATTATTGTGCTACAGCATATGATTTTGGTGAGGTTTACAACTTTAACATTAATGTTTGTAAAACTGTTGAATATTATTATCTCCATATCAACCATTAAAGGTGGAGTGAGATTCTCGCCGTTCCTCTCCACTCCAGGTCTCTGCATATGTTCAGATCCTGTGGAGATCAGGCAGAGAGAGCAGATCTTAGAAAGATCAATACTCCTTAGTGGATTTCCTATATCAACCACAGTGAAATCCTACCATCTGTGACATATAGGTTGAGCGTATAAGTCACTGCTGAGTGGGATCGAATCCAATAAGTCGCTTTCCACACCGTCTGTTCTTGCTGGGTTGGAAATGCTGTAGGCTGGGAGAGGTGGATGAGTGGAGCCACCAGGTACACCAGGTGGAGTGCACCCCCCTCCCTTTTTATTTTTATTTTTTATTTTTTTTATTTATTTTCAATAGTTCATTGTTTATTTCACATTTCACTGCTGTCCACCTAAAGGTCATTTATGGAGGTTATTTGTCATCGTATCTGACATCAACAAAAACAATCATGAAAATGGTTTAATATTAAAGCTCTAAGCTTCTCCCCCTCCTCTCTCTCTCTTTCTCTGTCTGTCTGTCTGAATATTGTGTGTGTGGTCATATGAGCAGCGATCAGTGCCTGGGTGATCCACCCTCCCACACAGCTGAAATTAAATTATACTACATTATTATGTAGATGTGCA